>NC_053025.1:179235151-179581751 GCF_003073215.2 Triticum urartu | reverse complement strand
ATGGTTCTATTCCAAATATTCTTAATTTTCTGTGGTGCCTTTGGAAAGCTCGCAATGATTTTCTTTTTGATTGAAAGAAAGCTCTTCCTTATCAAGTTAACATTGCAGCGGTTGCTTTGAATTTGGACTCTGATGATGTTCTTTCAAGTCTTTCTAATAAGCAACAACAGATTCAACATCATCTTGCTAACAATCAGCTTCCTTTGCAAGGTACCACGCTCAAGTCTGATTTGTTAATTGTCGGAGCGAAAAAATTTCTGATGCAGCTTTCAGAACAAAGAAAGTCCCTGGTCTTCCACCAGATGAAGTTGCCACAGGTGTTGGAATTTACATCTCAATTCCATTTGCTCAAGGAGAAATCAATGTTCAGATTCAGGCCTCGGCAACATCTACTTCCACTCCTTTACAAGCTGAAGCCATTGCTCTTTCTTCTGCTGCTTATATAGCCTCTCAGCTTAATGTTGTTCATCCAATTTTTTTGACTGATTGTCTTTCTCTTGCCAAGTATGCTGCTCTGAGAAACACCTTGGACTGCTCTATTCCTTGGAACATTAGAAAGGATCTGGCCATTTTTCTCAAGCAAACTGCTTCCTTGCACCCGAAGGTGTTTCATATTTCTAGAGAGATTAATGGTATTGCACATAATCTTGCTCAACAGGTTTTTAGATCCACTGGTAATACTCAAGTTTGTTGCTTTGCTCGAACCCATTCTCCTAGATCTTGCCATGTTGTGCCTCTCCTATCAAAATTTCAAATTCCAGGTGTTAAACTACATACTGTGCACTGCTATTAGTATTTGGTCTCCTCACTATTAGCTTCTTTTCCTGTGCAAGCTGCTCTGTCATGTTTGTTTTTTCAGATTTTCATCTACAGGGCCCTTAGAACTATGCTGGACTTGGACTGTTGGAGATGCAAAGTATTTCTTCTTTGTTTTGCAGGTTGTGCGCATCTATGGGATGCTGAAGGAAGTTTCTCTCTTACAGGTCTGGCTTGCCGTAACTGCTCTTTTCGGCGCATGCATGCAAGCTTCTTATGTTTCAGAAAACACGGTAACAACTCTCATAGGTAAGAATGGATTTCCCTGGACTGTACCTATTCTATCTTTTTCAGTTTTATATAGCACAATTAGATATGCACATGGTTCAAAGTTAGTTGTACTATTTACTCAGGATGGGAATGGGCCAGACCGCTCCGGCCCAGACCTGGTCCCTGCAGGCCCCTCTATTCTCTTCAGGGACATAGAGCCGACCCAATGGTCCAATACCAAGTTGCCTCATGTCCATCCCATTTTAATAGTATAATGTACAAAAGCAAAGAGCATTTACACAACAACTTGTTTCAACTAGCATCATTTAGCTGTAGGAATTTTTAGTAAGTTAAGATATTTAGAATTTATTTGTTCAATGAAAAAAAGAATATATGCACCTTCGTTTCTATTTCTACCACGAACCGTTTGCACCATACGGTAGCATTTTGTAACTCTGAAACAAAAGTGGTCTTGGGTCATTAGTTTGAAATTTTCATACAAGCACAAGGGTAACAACCTAACAAAGGCATGTGCATCATAACGGCAGACTACAGCCTTGGGCAACTAAATTAGGGTAGACCCGTTTGTCCCGGTGGACCGGTGATGACCGGCTCCCCTGGCCCAATTTTCTTATGAAGTCGGCCCACAAGACCCATCGGCTTTGTTATGGGCAGGGCCGGACCAATGTCCCAATGGGTAACATCGACCCATTCACATCATGACTATTTACTTTGTAGTGTGCTCTTTCTGATTTAGTCACACTTGTTTCTTTTAAATCAGGAACATGCTACCCTTAGGTCTGAATTCTGAAGGGGAAATTCGTGATGTGAATGGGGAATTTGCTATCGTATGATGTTGTTTAATTTAATGCAAACGACTGACAATGTTCATTGTTGAGTTTCTTCTATCACTATGCAAAATGAAACACGGCAGGTGAAATCATGGCATTTATTCTTGATTTTTGCTAAGTGTAATTATTGAGTTATAAGATTTTGATGCCAATGTAATTGAAATGCTGCTAAAATGTTCTCCTAGTTGATGATTTAATATGGTGGCGGAGAAGATAATCAATATAGGTTTTGCTCAACGAAGTCATTTTTCCATGTGCAACCGCCTCTTTGCGATCTGGATCCAACACAAGTTACAGGAGGTTCATTCAACTACCACAAGTTGTGATGCGCATTCAACTATTACATTTTCATTGTAAACAAAATTATGTGATCCATGTGTATATGTATACATCATATCCAAACGCAGGTCAAGATGTGGCACTTGGGGGGTTTCAGTTCTGGAACACTTTTAGAATTATGAGCATTTTTCCTATGGGCTGCATTATTTGTTGCTCCTTCAAAGCGTTTAGGTAATAGTATAGTTTGTAAACTCTGTTTAATATTGTGCCATGATTTTTACGAGTTTAGCCTTGATGTGCACAAATATGCTTAAATGCTGCAGCTCACATTTATGTGTTGCTGTACATGGAAGTCTATGATATGGAGTAGGTGAACATATATTTTGAAAAGTTTGCTGCTGTTTTTCTATACACTTTTGTGGCTCTATATATTGTTCCTAAATCAAGCTTATAGAGGTAACTATGATACAATATATTAAAACCCAAATAATGGCCTCCAGAAACTACCTAACACCTGCATATTTATTCGTTACGCATACATGTTGATAAAGACAAGAGAAGATGTAAATATAAACTTCCATGACTGAATAGGAGGTTAGACAAGTACAATTTTATGCAAAATATGAAAATCAACACAAAATCTACCAGCGAGGTACACAAACAGACTAGTTTCCACTAGGAATCCAACTATATTTTTTATGGCATATCATTTCTATTTTGCAGTCAAACCTATGGTCAAAGGTTGACCCAAAATACGAGGAGGGCTAATAAACCGAGACGGAGGAAGTATAGTACTCCCTCTGTGAAGAAATATAAGCAGGGAGTATCTTGTAAATATTTATTACCCTGCACTTACCGATAAGAATTTATTCATCCCAGATACCAAAGACTGTGGTGCATTGGCAGTACAGTCAATAGAAGCAAGTCCCTCATAAACAATAACCTTGTCCGCTAAGTAGGTTGCCATAATGAAATCATGCTCCACAATAAATGCAGTTTTCTTTGCATGAAGGATGAATCTTTTGATAACCTTCGAGGCAACAATACGCTGCTCTGAATCGAGATATGCACTTGGCTCATCAATTAAATAAATATCTGCAGGCTGAACAGCCACAAAGTTGGTATCAATAAGCTGACAGGACGTATGTTCTTGGCCCCATTAAATATTACTCCCTCCGTCACAAAATATAGTACATATTAGATTTTTTCCAAGTCAAATCTTGTAAACCTTGACCAAGTTTATAGAAAAATTGAAATTTATCAACATCTAGAATGCCAATTCAACACCATTGGATTCATCATGAAGTATAAATTGCATATGGTATACATTTGATATTGTAGATATAGATGGCTTTCCTTATAAACATGGTCAAAGTTTGCGAAGCCTGACTTTTGGTAAAACCAATGTGGACTATATTATGGGGTGGAAGGAGTACCGTTTAGGAAAATCGTTTTCACACATGAGCCAAGGACTGTGTTGATATTTAGACATGCTAAAGATCACACTAAAGCAGGGTGAAGCATCACAAATAGATTATGGACCATATATTATCTTTGTGCTTGATACAATATCCAAAATCTTACTCAACCATAAAAGCAGAGCGAGAAAGGAGTCTTAAAAAACTAAATGGAAAATATACATTTAGTATATTGAACATTTAAAAACAATACAAGATGAGAAGCCTTCAGAAGTTCAAAACCATATGATGCAAAAAAGAATTGCTTTATCCCGTACAAAGTTTGAAGTGGAAGAAGAAAATACCTTTCCAAGGCACAAACATAATGCTACTCTCTGGAGCTCTCCACCTGATAAATTAATAACTTCCTGGTCCATGAGTTGCTCAATTTGTAGTGGTTTCATAACATCAGATACAAACTGAGGATGAGTATATGAATCGCGTATTTTCGAATGAAGCAAGTGCCTCACTGGATGCTGGAATTTTGGGCTGATCTTTTGAGGCTTGTAGGACACATTGAATTCAGGAATTTCAACCTCGGTTCCTTCCATGGTATCTGGCTTCAACAACCCGGCCTGTCCAGTCACAACAAGAAAGTATGATGCAACTGCTTCATCAATTCAGTAAATTACATCATGTACTATTTTAGCCAGATAAGCTTCACATGATTTGAGCCATGTAACAGTAAATTTCTTATAAAATCATAAGTATACAATACAGTACCATCAGAAAGACAGGGTATCCTCGATTTCTTAAGGTAAAATTCACACCTTTAAATAGCCGATATCAATAGATTAAATGTTGCACCCCGCTTTATAGAGAAGAGTAAACTGCATTCATCTTAGATGAACATTTTCAAACAGCAACAACAAAGCCTTTTAGTCCCAAACAAGTTGGGGTAGGCAAAATACTGCGCCCCTTGAGAACAGCAACATACTAAATTGTATACATTGGGTTTGAAGCACCACCAAACTAAATTGTGTTAACAATATCCAATAGGAATCTTGATTCGGTAGTACTTAGTTGACTTTCAGAGTACTACACTACTAGGGAGTTAACACAAGTTTTAATAGTGGCAAAGAAAAAACTAGACATATTCTGCACTTGTTGAAATTTCAACCTTGAAATGGATAGTCGTGATTTTTTCTATATAGTGTCAAGCTCAGTGTCCGTAATGGTAAGAAACTAAAGAGCCAAAGGTTCTCATATCATTTCAAATACTAGCACTACTTACAAGGTTTGCAAGATAAGAATAAGGTGAGAGAGGGAAGTAGGGCGGAGGGAGGGGAGAGAGAGAAAGATGTACCAGCATTCTGATGAATGTAGTTTTCCCTGTGCCGTTCTCACCAAGCATCACAACAATCTGAGAATCAGTGAATTCACCCTCAACAACAGAGAGCTTGAAATTTCCCTGTGTTTTGCTCATGGTAGGGTACTTGTACCGCTGGTACGTAGCAACTTCCTCTGCGCTTTCCTGGGTCTCCGCAATCTAACAGGACCATACTAAAATAAGACAAAGGTTTCATAACTGAACAAGTATTTCAAATCCTATGAGCCAATGTTACCTTAAATGTAAGAGATTCATCTCGAAACCGAAGGTTTTCTGTTGGAACAAATCCAGCCAGGAAAATATTGATACCTTCTCGGACAGAAAATGGTAACGTAACTACACCGTAAGCACCTGGCTTCCCATATAAGCAGCAAATAAAGTCGGACAAGTAATCTAAGACACTCAAGTCATGTTCGACAACAATGACATAGCTGAAAACAAATCAGAGAACACTTCATAACAAATTTCTTGAAGCTTTTAGTCAAAAGATCCAAAAGATAATTAGGATAACAAATGATGCATTACCTGTTTGATCTAAGCAAAGACCTAATGACTCGGGCAGCCTTAAGCCTCTGTTTAACGTCCAAATAACTTGATGGCTCATCAAACATGTAAATTTCTGCACTTTGTACAGCAACAACTGCTATTGCAAATCTCTGAAGCTCGCCACCAGACAGATCTCCTACATTTCTGTCAATAACTTGGTTCAATTCAAGGTCAACGCACAGCTCATTTTTCATATCCCGCTCATCTTTCTGCTCAAGTACTTGCCCTACATTTCCTTGAACAGCTTTTGGAATATGGTCGACATACTGTGGCTTGATGATTGCCTATAGAATATGGGGGGCAGAGATAGAATGCACAGTATCAGAAGCGTTCAACAGCATAAGACAGATGCAAAATCATACACTGGAACAGCCTATTCAAAAATGTCTGAGTACTAGGTACTTCCTCCGTCCAGGATTGAAGGGCCGGCGCACCATACGGCGTCCATATTTGTTAAGCCATTTGCTTTTATAGCGCTGTGTTTCTCTGGTGATCTGTTGCTAGTCCCATGTGATGATTGGACATGCATACACATGCAAGCTAGGGGAGAGAAATAGGCTGCTGCTGCTGCATGCATGCTATTGACTGGGGCACGCAAGCAGGAGAGCGACCGCATGCAGACTTGGGGGAGAGATCAAAGGACTATGCAATTAAGATGGCTGAGTCCCTTGGTCCTATAGAACTGGGCATCCAGACCAATAAACTCGGACGTAAGGAGTATTTGGTATGTCAGTAACTACAATATGGTGACAACCCCAAGACTTGAATAATCTCAGACTATCTATATGTGTATAGTCAAACTATTCAGATGCATTACAAAAAAATTCTTAGCACACGTGGAAAGTGATTATAAGCTGGATATCAAGAGCTTGTTGAAAACACGTATTAACAAGCCCTGCATGAATTACAAGGACGATAAGTAAAAAGTAGAACCTTCAGGTTATCCTCCAATATGCGCGTAAAATAGTTCTGAAGTTCAGACCCACGGAAATATGTAAGGATCTCTTGCCAGTCAGGTGGATTCTGCAAGAGAAGATCTATGAATAACCATCTGTTGTGCAGGGAGTTAAGGGGCTCCCCCAATCTAAGAAACCAGTTGAAACCAACCATCAGACAGGAATCAGAGAAGAGATACTGAACATACTTTGAATCGTCCCAGATTGGGCTTCAGCTTGCCAGCTAAGACTTTAAGTGCTGTTGACTTCCCAATTCCATTGGTTCCAACAAGACCCAAAACTTGACCAGGTCTTGGAACAGGCAACCTGCAAACTCTAAATTATTACTTCTTCGAAAGGGCAGCCTCAACCCAGATTAAATAACACACAAATACCAAAAAACAATACACATCCATACAACAACGCTGCGTTTGGATGTCTGTAATGAGGCCCTGAATTGGATTTGGTATTCCCGAATTTCCAATTCAGCTGTTTGGCATGCACATGGAAACAGCAGTCTGAAATAAAATGAATACAGCACCGAAATCGCTAGCCCTCCCAACGTTTCCGAGCTCAACCCCTCCGATTTGGTTGGACATCGTCCATCCCACAAAAAATAACGATTCAATTTTTATTTCTTCCCTCGCTTGACCAAGGAAACAGCGGCCCCCCGCGTGACCTGAGAGGACCCCGACAGCGGGGAAGCCCTCCGACGGCGGTGGCCAGTCCTCGCCGGCCCTCCGGCACCTGAATCCCCGCCACCTCAGCTCATCCCCCTCCTCCAATGGATGCCTCATCTCCCCCTCCGGCTCGGATCTCGTCATGGAGTTGCAGTGGCCATCCGTCAGGACTAGCAAGCCATGGCCGCCGCCGCCGGCGGCGCTGCCGATCCCGCCGTCACCACCTCCATCCCCACCTGCACGCATTGGTAACCATCCAATCTCTCGCGATTCGTCCCTTGTTTGTTTCTTCTTTGCTGCTGGTTACGAGTTGCCAAAATAAAAATATTGCAATATTGCTCACGTCCTTTCAATCTGGCTATCTCTTCAGTCGTTACTAATTCACTAATTCATCAGTTGGTGGTCGAATGCACATTACCCAGCCATGTACTGTCAAGTGTCAACTGCAGGAACAGATTTCATGGTGCTTGCTCTCTTATGACACTGCAGGAAATTTTGTTTGTTTCATATAATCATCCAGTCCAAATTTAGTTTCTCTTCACCGTATTGCTAGATGAGATTAGTAACAGAAGGATTGATTGTTAAATTTTGATGGGTGGATTGATTCTTAATTATGTTTGGAACTTATGGCTCTGCTTTGGCTGGTTGCTTTTCATAAGAGACATATTGTACAAATTTTGATATTATGTGTGGAACTTATGATTCTGCTTTGACGGGTGGATTGATTCTTAATTTTGTGTGGAACTTATGATTCTTAATTATGTGTGGAACTATAATTATGTGTGGAAATTATAGCCACAAATTGTACAAATTTCGATTTGATACATATAGAACAAGGCACTATGCAATTCCATAGTTTGCCATCCAAACAAGATTTGGTATTGAAACCTCACTGGGATTCCATGAGCCAATTCCATGAGCATCGAAACAAGCGAAATAGTATTCATGTCCATTACAGTTTCCCCACTGAATTGGTATTGAAACCAATTCAATACGGAGGCCTTTAATACCGACATCCAACCGCAGCACGAGGCTCTTTGATTAAAAAAGTACCTGTGCAATTTGAAGGTATTCGGTCCATAGCGATGGGTAGTATCTTTCTCCAAATCTTTTGGAAGATTGATGATTTCAATGGCATCAAAAGGGCATTTCTGCATCAAGTATTACAGCAGAAGTGAGAAGATTATAGTAACACTATGAAAAATCATACATCTTAATTGCAGTATTAAATGACAAGCATACCTTAACACAAATACCACAACCAATACACAGCTCTTCAGAAATGAATGCAAGTTTGGCCGCTGGACTAACTTCAATGCAAAGCTTTCCTGTACAATAAGACAGTTAATTGTCATAACCACAGCAGCACTTTAGCTAGGAAACCCTCTAGCATGCATAACACATCAACGTGCTTGGTAATGTTAGGGAAAGGGGATGGGAGTTTAGATGTGGGAGTTTGTTGGGGGATTAGGCTTGGGAAATTGATTATTACTCTAAAACCCACGTTTGGTGTGAGGTGAGATTTAGAGCCTGTTCGGATGCACTCCGCTCCTGGAGCGGGCGGAGTGGCGTCGAACGCTACCGCTCCTCGGAGTAGACGGAGTGGAGCGGAGCTGGATGCAGTTCAATCCGGCGGAGTGGCTAATACCGAGCTCCGCGGGCGACTCCCTGTGCCAGCTCGATCCAATTTCTTTCTCTCTCACAGCGATTCGGCGCCACCCATTAGCGTTGTTCCTGGCGGGCTCGCCGTCCACGCCACGACGTGCTCCCGGAAGGCCGCGTCCGTGTGCGCCACACCACATCAGCGAGCTCAGGCGGCCGCGCCCGCCGCGTCCCCGGCCTGTTCCTGGAGTGCCGCCAGTGACTCCGCCGAGAAGTGCAGCACGCGCCCGCGCAGCGGCGTCCGTGCCGGCCTCTGGATGAGCTTTGACAGGTCCGGGCATGGCAGCATGATCGCCGCCGGCGCCATGCCGCCGTCGGGCGACCAGCGCTGGAACAAGCCTTTGGCGCGATGCTGGAGCTTCCGGAGGCGCCAGGCTGACGTGCGTGATCTCGACCAGCGCGTTGAGGAATCCCCAGAAGGCGGCCGTTCCGTCGGCCAGTGCGTGGTTGCAGACGACGCCGACGAAGACGCCGCCGGCGAGCTGCGTGACCTGCACGGTGAAGAGCGGGAGCTGCTGGCCGTCATAGTTGACGGCGTCGTTGAGCGGGAAGAAGACCTCGAGGACCTACAGGACGTCCACGCCAGGAGGAACGACGTCGGCGACCGTGACGCGGCGGCCGGCGACGACGTGGAGGAGCTCGACGGCCCCTGCACCCTTATGATCGATCGTGTATGGACTTTGGAGTGGAGTCAGTTGCCAAACGTCTTGTCAACTCTCGATTTTCATTGGAGGAGCCATCAGTCAAGGAGCTGGGAGTGGAGTCAGAGATTTGAAGGAGTGGAGTGCATCCGAACAGGGCCTTAGTTCGAATTTTGGGAATTGGGCTCCTTAATTCCCTTTCCCCCTTTCCTCCTCAACTCCCTTGCCACCGGCCAAATAATGGATTATATGTTTCAATACCCCCAAAACACTCATTCCCTAACACTAAATCCCCTCAACCAAACACACTGTAAGCACCAAAAGGGGAAATGGAGAATTGGTGCAGCCACAATAAGCGCTATAAATGTGGACACTGATCCTTGTTCATAGACTACAATAACAAACAAATGGCAACATGTATGAGAAACTGAATCAAATCTTAAGCACGTAACAACGCTTCAGCAAGTTCGTAGCAACGATACTACAGCTGCCAAAACAAAAACGTGACCATGTTAAGCGATCCAATTCCCCAGATCCTGCTAGTACAAGGCACACACCAGTCAGCTTGAAATCAGAATCATCATATAAACAGATTGCCCCGTGGAAATGGGAAACCACTGGGATCTACGCTTTGATTCGCCAATAGCACCGGCAGACAAATCGTAAGCCCACATCGATCAGACCCGCGAGTGTGGAGAGAGAGGCGAATTACCGGTCTTGACAACGGGGCAGCTCTTCTTGCACTCCTGGCGGCACTTCTTGGGCTTGCACTTATCCTCGCTCACGATCGCGATACGGGTCAAACGGTCCGCCATCTGCGGCGACTCTCCGTATTCGCCGCCCCGTCCAAAGAGATTTCCGCTGGAGGGGGCAGAGCGCTACCACTGGCGGCGGCACTAGAGTTAGGCGTGGAAGTGGCGGCGGGGAGAAGGGTATATCACTTTGGCTTTGGCTATGGAAGTGTTGTCGTACGCGCGCCGGTGGGCAGACCAACCAAAAAACCCTAGGCTCGAGTCCTCCAGCCGGACCCTCAAATTCGGCATCTCAATTATAGATTCGTGCCGGAGATTGAGGCCTCAGCGGTGACCGTCAGATCAAGAGGTGAATGGATTGGATCGCGCCATGGAACTCTGCGGTAGCGCCATGCAATTTTGTGCCGGTCCAGAGGTATTTTCGTCTTTTGCACTTGCACAGCCCAATCACTATGCCTTGATCCATCCCCGCACGACTTCCATGACCCTCTTTCTCCTCTCGCTCTCCTGACTCCCTCTCTCTCTCTTTCCACAGACCGTTATCGCCGTCACCACCACCTTCGATCCCTCCTAGCATGGTCGTCTCCGGCGCCACCATCGGTAGGCAGGCCTTTGCCTCGCCTCGTTCTACCGATTCACCGCTCTAGCCGCTGCTCTACACCCCTGGATAACTAACCCTAGTTGTGGCTCGGGTAGGCGGCAAGGCTACGTGATGGCTGTCGGTTGAGCCCTCGCGCAACTCCTGGTGCGGAGCACCCTACGGTCGTCCCATGAATACTACACCAACTCCTCAAGAGCCAAGTTGATAGAGGCAAAGGTGTCCCGTCTTTCGATGAGATGATGGCTATCGTTTTTGGTGGAGTAGACTTTGACGATTCGACTACGAACGTGTGAGGACGTCGCGCTTTAGCAATCACTAAACCAACTCCGAGAGGTTATTGACCACGCCGGAGCACGATCAACCTGCCCACAAGGGTCTATTTCCCGCAAGCAAACGAGAGAACAAGCAAGAAACTGAAACTGCAATCTGGATATTGCGAATATAAGAGGAAAGCTTTTATTGATCAAGGTGGGAATCTGAAAGCGGTCTTGGTCTGGTCCTTGGACACAAATGAAGTATACGAAGTTGCAATGGCTAACTTTTAACTAAACAAATCGCAAGCAAAAAGCTATTAGATGGATCTACATATATAGAAGCAAGGGGTGGCGGCCAAGGAGGTGGGAGGACATCTCAAGGCAGACTAAAACTAAACCTAGGTCGTACAAGGCTCATGGGCCCAAGTGAAGGTGATGCAACACCTTTGGACTTGTAGTTTGACTCGGATTCTGCTGCAGCGTCAGATTATTTCATCAATATCTCAACGCTCCGGACGAGTATGAAGGTGAATCCAATTGGGTTGAAAAGTGCACGAAATCTATTTTCCAAGAAAAAAGAATCACCCAATTCCGAGGCCGAATGAAAGAGATGTTGAAGTTTTGAGTCGGGTATGTCTGTGTAGTCCGAATCTGAGTCCAGAACGTGTGGGACTTGGACTCTAATTTCTCTTGGCCTAAAAGTGGCGTGAGAGGACTTCTTGAACAGCACCTAAACTTCTCTTTTTCCCTTATCTTCATATGTGGATTGTACAAAAGTTCTATACACCTGCAATTAGACATGTCACAAAAGTCTGTGAAGTATTTTTGTCCTCGATAACATAAATAAATTATTGCATAGTTTGCATTAGAAATCACCTCACAAATATGCATGTATGCAATATTTTTGGGCGTATCCAAGGTAGTCATGTCCTCATCATCCTCCCTTTCTTGAAAACAAAGCCGTCATCGGTGTTGCTTAATCTGAAATGTGGCTAGCAAAAAACACAATGTGTATATGCTGTATATGTATATGTCATCCATTTTTTACTTCCCTTGATTTTTAAACATATGGCACATGGATACATGAGTAACTTTCATAGTTCATAGAATATAAAGCCAAAATATTATCACAAGAAGTAGAAGGCATGAAAATATTGCAACTTAGTTTGTACATATAAGTGAAGCTCTTATTCATATCAAAAGATTGACAATATATATCATTAAACCATCCTAACAATGATGAATAAACCTTACTTGCATTAAATTTACATGCTACAACATGCTTAAATAAGCAAACATGCAACAGGTCATTTGACACGGAATCATCACCAAGATTAGAGGTCATATCAAAATGATTAAACACTGTCAAAATTATTTTCAAATGTATTTGATCCAAATCTGATTTATTCCCTGATTCACATGGTTCTTTTGCATCAACAGTTAATTCAATTGGTGCACTCGATATTGTTGATATTGCATTTGTTTGATCACATGGCAAAGTCAAATCATCAACATAATCCTCTAAAATAGGTGATGTGATCAAAGTAGTGGGTAGGTCATCACATGGTGCATTGAAATTGACAAGACATTCATCATACTCATGTGGGGGTGGAAAATCAGTACCTTTGTCTTTTATGATCAACTGAGATGATGTAGGCACTCTCGATAGTGATGTGTCACATGGTGGAGGTGATGTAGTCCTCACAACAACGGATGTGGTTGTCATAGTATGCATAGTAGTTGAAGCAACAATCGTATCAACTCTTGAAATGTGCACCATGCGCTTGTTCTCCTTGTGGGCAACACGTCGTTTTATTTCCTGTTCAGCATTGCAAGCAAGACGAAACAAATGGTCCGTAGGATAACACTCTTCATGAATTAGTATCTCTTGAATATCACGGTTTAATCCTCCCCAAAATCCATCCATAAAATCTTCTTTACTCTCTTCTAGAAATGAGTGCAACAAAGTAGTTTGTAAATCATTATAATATTTTGTTACGGTATCCGTGCCTTGTTTTAAATGTTGTTATTTTTTAATCATGCCACGAGTATAATAAACATCAACGAATATATCTCTCGTGAGAAGTTTTAAATCATCCCAAGTAGTAGGTATAAAATCAGGGTTTAACTGACAATATTCACTCCACCAAACTAAAGCAAAGCTACTGAAAGTACTAACAGCGGCTTGAAATTTTCCACGTTCATCAAAATTATGGGAAGCAAATATAGCATTTTTTTGTACTCCCATTCAATATATAAACGAATTACTGTTGGGCAATTGATAGAACCTCAAATAATTATGACGATATCCAGGCAATGATCATTACATAGGCATCACGTCCAAGATTAGTAGACCGACTCCTGTCTACATCTACTACTATTACTCCACACATCGACCACTATCCAGCAAGCATCTAGTGTATTAAGTTCATGGAAAAACGGAGTAATGCAATAAGAACGATGACATGATGTAGACAAGATCCGTTTATCTATTGCATAGATATGGATCCCGTCTTTTTATCCTTAGTAGCAACGATACATACGTGTCGGTTCCCTTTACTATCACTAGGATCAAGCACCGTAAGATCGAACCCACTACCGAGCACCTCTTCCCATTGCAAGATAAATAGATCAAGTTGGCCAAACAAAACCCAAATATCAAAGAAGAAATACGAGGCTATAAGAGACCATGCATATAAGAGATCAAAGAAACTCAAATAACTTTCATGGATACAAAAATATATGACTGATTATAAACTCAAAGTTCATCAGATCCCAACAAACACATCGTGAAAAGAGTTACATCATATGGATCTCCAAGAGACCATTGTATTGAGAATCAAGAGAGAGAGATGAAGCCATCTAGCTATTAACTACGGACCCGAAGGTCTACAAAGAACTACTCATGCATCATCGGAGAGGCACAAATGGAGGTGGTGAACCCCATCCGAGATGGTGTTTAGATTGGATCCGGTGGTTCTAGATTCTGCGGCGACTGGATGAATATTTCGTCGACTCCCCTAGGGTTTTGGGAATATTTGGGTATTCATAGAGCAAATAGGCGGTCCGTGGGGCACCCGAGGTGGGCACAACCCACCAGGGCGCGCCTGGGCCTCCTGGCGCGCCCTGGTGGGTTGTCCCCTCCTCGGGACTCCCCAGGTGCTACCAGGGCCCAACTTCTTCCTTCTGGTCCATAAAACATCTCCGTAAAGTTTCATGGCATTTGGACTCCGTATGATATTGATTTTCTGCGATGTAAAAAAACACAAAAAAAAGAAACTGGCACTTGGCACTATGTCAATAGGTTGGTACCAAAAAATGATATAAAATAATTATAAAACATCCAGGATTGATAATATAACAACATGAAAAACAATCAAAAATTATAGATACGTTGGAGACGTATCAAAGATCAAGGCCATTGAGCAGATCCAAGCGCCAAGGACAGTTAAGGATGTGAGGTGCTTGACGGGATGCGTTGCCGCACTGAGCAGATTCATCTCCAAGTTTGTCGAGCATGCCCTGTCATTCTTCAAGGTTTTGAAGAAGGCGGGACCCGTGAAGTGGACCCCGGAAGCAGATGCAGCTCTGCAAGAGTTGAAAGCCTACCTATCGTCTGTGCCCACCTTGATGGCACCCAAACCCCCAAAACCATTGTTGCTATACTTGGCGGCAACCAACCAAGTGGTCAGTGTGGCTTTGGTAGCGCAGCGAGAGGTGGATGAGGCAGAAAGTGGCCAGATCACGGCAGAGTCAGAAAAGTATCAGGACAGCAATGAGAACACACTACAAAAAAAATACACTTCCGTGATGATACGTGTTTGTCACAGTAGGTCACTTTTTTTGTCATGCATGTACATCCATGACAAATTTATGACAGAATCAAGATAGTCATACCTGTGCTGTCGTAGAAGTGTTCCATGACATTACCAAAATTATCATCACGGAAGTGTCCACTTCCATGATGATAAATCGCGCGTCATAGAAGTGCTTTTGTCAAGGGTGACCGACACGTGGCATCCACAGTAACGGAACGCCGTTAAGCTATCGGGTCGGGTTTTGGATCCGATAACCCGTTAACAGCCCCGACCAATGGGGATTTTCCACGTGTAAAATCATCATTGGCTAGAGGAAACACGTGTCGGCTCATCGTCGGGACAGATGTCATCCACTCACTGGACAGAAGGCGCCTATGATACGTCGACACATGGCACGGCCCAACAAGTTTAAATGGGCCGGCCCAACTAAAGGCCCACGAGATTTTGCGGACCATAATGGGCCGGCCCAGCTAAAGGCCCACGAGATTTTGCGGACCATAATGGGCTGGCCCAGCTAAAGGCCCACAAGATTTCATGGGCCATAATGGGCCGGCCCAGGTACAGGCCCACAAGATTTTTGTGTGCCATAATAGGCCGGCCCAGGTAAAGGCCCACAAAATTCTTGCGGATCATAATGGGCTGGCCCAGCTAAAGGCCCACGAGATTTCACCGACATTAATGGGCCGGCCCAGCTGTAGGCCCACAAGATTTTGAGGACCCTAGTAGGCCGGCCCGTTAACTGGCTACCATGTTTTGGGCCAAATGTCGGCCCATATTTGATACGGTCTATTAATGGCCTGCCACGCTCCGGGCCTAATAGTGGCCCATATGAGATCCGGCCCGTTAAAAGCCTACCACACTCTGGGCCAAATTACGGCCCAGATCAGGTCCGCCCCTTTAAGAGGTTTTGGGCCTAATTATGGCCCATATCAGATTCGGCCCGTCAACTGGACACTATGCTTTTGGGCCCACTTGCTAAAGGCCCACTTAGTAATTCGGTCTGATATTAGTTTTGGCCTGTAAGGGCCCGTATAACATTTCGGCCCTATATTAATTTCAACCTGTTAAAAGCCCGTCATATAGTTGGGCCTAACTACGGCCCGGTTTGCATCCGGCCTGCTCGCAGCCGATAACTGATTGGTCCAAACAAGGACCGAGACAATTTTTCAGCCTGTTAAAAAGCCCGTGATTTGATTCGCACAATCATGGGCCGGGGTTCATTTCGGGCTGCTGCCGGCCCGTGAGCTGGTCGGCACGTTTCAGGCCCAACCTACATCGTGATTGCATGACGGCCCGATTATGTACCGTAATTTTATGGTTTGGCCGGTTTACTGCGAAGATAGAATATATATACAGTAAAATAACTGCAGTATCGTGAATAAGAAAAAACCTATACTATACAATAAAGAAATTACGGCATATTACATCCACTGGGTATCAAAGTTCGCCACTATGATAATAAAGCACAAGCAGACATCAGATTACATACACTGGGCATCAAAGATCACCACCAGTGCAAATAAACACGCCGACAAAATAATATACAAAACCTACAACACTTCAATAGAGTTCAAGAAAGGTTAGCCCTGCTGGGGAGCTGCTGCGCAAGCAGCTGAGCAAGATGATGAGACTGCCTTTGTTCAACACTTATATCTTCCTCACTCTGAAAGATAAACAAGCAGGCAGATGACATGTTTTGCACATAAAAGTATTAGTGCTGACAATTCATCACATTTCTTACCGACGAAAAAGTGGCACAGTTTAAATTTGCATTAACACAATATGGCATTGTTCAGGTCAAGACATGGCAGGAAATGCCATTGTGAAGGAGTTGGCAGCTTCACGACACCACTGGATTACAGATCAAGAACTCATAAGTATCAATGGTTAGTGTGCTGTCAATTTATACCATTTCAGATTGGCAAATAAAGAGACGGTTTAAATAATAGTAGAATGATATGGCATTTTTCATAGTTAAGACATTGCAGAATATGACATTGTGCTGTAGTGGGTAGGTTCACCACTCCACTGGATTACAGATGAAGAACAGAAGCATACATGCAGTGCAAAAGAAGATCACTTGCTCTGTATAGTTTAATTTACATGGTATGAAGAAGGAACTTGGTTGTACAAATGAAAACTTAAATTGAGAAAGGACGAACTTTTGTTTATGAACTACATATAATAAACTTTAAACAAGCAATTTGATGCAAACACCAAAAATAAACAGCTGTTGCAGTCATGCCTAACCAAATATATACAACAAAGTTTGAAGGCTTGAGATGGACAAACTTACATTATTGGTGAAGACAGGCTCTATAAAGGCCTTGTCCATGCTGATGGGGGGGGGGGCAATTCAAGAAGTTTACCACAGAATCTTCTTCAAAAGCACTGCCTTTATTCTACATTTTGTTAAGAGTAAATATAGATGTGATAATATATGAAAAAATGGAGAATATTTAAGATAAGATGAAGAGTGATGCTACATAGCCAAGTAGCTATAAATGTAAGTGCAGCGATACAGGCAAAAGGTACAGCCAAGAGCAATGCACAGCTAAACTTCTTCAGTACCAACCTTATGGTAAGAGTAAATATAGATCTGATGTGTAGAAAATGGAGGGCAAAGGAAAATAAGCTGCAGAGTGATGGTACATGAACAACTACATGTCATTATAAGTACACTGATAAAGGACAGCATGTACTTACAAGAACAATGCAGAGCTAAAAAACATTGGCATTGGATATATTCTACACTAATGTAACCATTCATACAGATCAGATAATTTGGAGCAAACAATTGATTAAGCAAGCTATCATGCATACTGCTGTCACATAATGAACCAGGTATGTATGCAAGTACAGCGATACAGGCAAAAGGTACAGCCAAGAGCAATGCACAGCTAAACTTCTTCAGTACCAACCTTATGGTAAGAGTAAATATAGATCTGATGTGTAGAAAATGGAGGGCAAAGGAAAATAAGCTGCAGAGTGATGGTACATGAACAACTACATGTCATTATAAGTACACTGATAAAGGACAGCATGTACTTACAAGAACAATGCAGAGCTAAAAAACATTGGCATTGGATATATTCTACACTAATGTAACCATTCATACAGATCAGATAATTTGGAGCAAACAATTGATTAAGCAAGCTATCATGCATACTGCTGTCACATAATGAACCAGGTATGTATGCAAGTACAGTGATACAGGACAACAGGTACTAACAAGAGCAAAGCAGCGGGCAGCATATTTGAGATATCATGTCGTTCTTGTCAAACCGGAATTCTTCTTCGAGCAGATTTCCTGCAAAAAAGATCCGTAAGGCACATGCGGAAAAGTAGAAGTTCAAATTGTCATGTGATTTCATAGACAGTACCTCATCTTGGGAACGAGACCAGTGCATAACAAGGTTTTTCCATTCAATGTCTTCTAAATTTAGCACAGGAGACTTCACCAGGAATTCGTTTATAGACTTGCCATCAAAGTGTGATTTCCTCAGGTAACACTGGTACTGCTGCAATGCTTCCTTGAAAAGCACAAGCAAGCTTTGCTCGTCATGACTATCCAGATTGACCATCGCCTAGTTACAACAATGTAATGTAAATCATTGATGTGTTCAATCAGCAGAAAACAGGAAAACAATAGCCATGAATAATAGCACTTACACGTAAGTTGGACAGGAAGATGTGAAAAATGGTGTTTGTCTTCACAATAATCTTCCCATGATGGGAATATATGCACGTAGTCCCTAACAACATTGAAAGCATTGTGTTTTAAACTGGGAATAAATGGAATGGGGTTCCAATCTGCAGGAATTGGCCGTCTCTGCAGTTGGGATAGGTCTTCGGCCAGTGGACTTGCTGTACTTTTTGCTGGAGTGGGATTTTTCTATGGTACAGCTGGTGCTATGGCAAATGAAATCGGTATACCTTTTGCTGGAGTGCAGGTCCTGTGTGGTGGGGCTAGTGGTGTGGCCAGTGAAGTATGGGTACAGTCTGCTGGAGTCGGTCCTACGTTTTGTGTCACTGGTTGTACAGCCAATATAAGTGGGGTGCTGTCTGATTTCTCTGGCACCACCACGTTTTTCAAGGACTTTGCTGGTGCTCCTTCAGGTTCGGCAATCACCCTCTTCCTTTTTGATGTCTGATGCACAAGAACAACATTTGAGTGGAAAAACATGGTATGATGACAGATGGAATATGTATTCATAATGGATGGGCATGGTGTCTCGACATATATGATGAGTAAACTAAGCAGATGGCGGTGCAACAAGGTAGAAGAAATGCAAGACAACATATGCAAGATACCCACAATCAATAAAACATTGCCAAATTAGAACAGGCACCGTGATGGGTGAACAGGACAGGCCATCTGCCTTTGACTCCTCGAGGTTAGAATAGTCATTAGGATGATATTCTGAACAAGAATCAACAGGTGGGGTGTAACACCCTCGATGCGACTATAGCTCCCACGTGTCGAGGCACAACTTAGGGACATAATCGCATTGAAGGCATATGTCGCAAGTTAGGCAATCTTCACAACATCCCATGTAATATGATAATAAAAGGGGAGACAACATAGTTGGCTTACACTCGCCACGTCAATCAAGTACATAAATAACATTACATCATCCAAACACTCATGGCCCGACTACGGTGCCAAAATAAAAGAGAACCCAACAAGCGACACGGTCCCGTTCACCCCCAACTGGACACCACTACTGATCATCGAGAAAGGAAACATAGTAACGTTGAGAGTCTTCGTCGAACTCCCACTTGAGCTCATACGCGTCTCCTGAAGCGGAATCATCAGGCCCTGCATCTGGTGTAATAGTAATCTGTGAGCAACAAGGACTCAGCAATCTCTCACCCTCGCGATCAAGACTATTTTAGCTTATAGGTATGGCAAGGTAAATATAAGTGGAGCTGCAGCAAGCGACTAGCAAGTATGGTGGCCAACTTATTCGCAAAGGAGAGCGAGAAGAGGAGGCAAAGCGCGAGCGAGAAACTAGAGAGAAACCTGCGCAAACATTACTCCAATACGTGTCCACTTCCCGGACTCCGCCGAGAAGTGGCCATCACGGTAACACACTCAGTTGATTCATTTTAATTAATTAAGGTTCAAGTTATCTACAACCGGACATTAACAAATTCCCATCTGCCCATAACCGCGGGCACGGCTTTCGAAAGTTCAAATCCCTGCAGGGGAGTCCCAACTTAGCCCATGACAAGCTCTCACGGTCAACGAAGGAATAGACCTCCTCCCCAGACGTTCCGATTAGACTCGGTATCTTGGTTACTCAAGACATTTCGACAGATTAAAAAAAAACCAGCAACACCGCCCGAATGTGCCGACAAATCCCGATAGGAGCTGCACATATCTCTTCTCAGGGCACACCTCAGATTGGCTAAACTTGGGTAGGCCAGCCCAGAGTTGCCCCTGGTAGCCCGGCGGCTGTTTTGGACCAACACTCAGAGGAGCACTGGCCCGGGGGGCTTAAAATAATGATGACCCTTGAGTCTGCAGAACCCAAGGGAAAGAAAAGGCTAGGTGGCAATGGTAAAACCAAGGTTTGGCATTGCTGGAAAAGCTTTAATCAAGGCGAACTAATCAAGGGGTTCCCATTATAACCCAACCGCGTAAGGAACGCAAAATACGGGAACATAACTCCGATATGACGGAAACTAGGGCGGCAAGAGTGGAATAAAACACTAGGCGAGAGGCCGAGCCTTCCACCCTTTACCAAGTATATAGATGCATTAAGATAACATAGCAATATAATGATATCCCAACAAGTAAATAAATGTTCCAACAAGGAACAACCTTCAATCTTCACCTACAACTAGCAACGCTATAAGAGGGGCTGAGCAAAGCGGTAACATAGCCAATCAACGGTTTGCTAGGACATGGTGGGTTAGAGGTTTGACATGGCAATTTGGGAGGCTTGCAAGCAAGTGTTAGGCATCGTAGCAATGGCATAGCAAAAGAGCGAGCAAACTAGCATAGCAAAGATAGTAGTGATTTCGAGGGTATGATCATCTTGCCTGCACAGCTGTCAGAGTTGACTGGATCCTCAAAAGCAAACTCAAACGGGCTCCTCGTTAGCGAACTCGTCTCCCGGCTCTACCCAAACAAGACAAACAAACAACAAGGATACAATCAACCACGTGCAAACTCAAACAACACAATGCAAAGATGATATGCTATGCGGGATGCGATGCGGGATGCAAAATGCAAGATATGACAGGAAATGCATGAACCTGGCCTCAACATGGAATTCCAAGTGTGTCACTGGAAAGATGAGACGAAATCGCTTGAAAACGATATAAAGAACGCCGGAATCGGAGTTACGGTTTGGAAATGGCAAGCGGTTCAAAAATGACACCGGTCTGCGATTTACAGCAAGTAGGCATCTAAATGCAACGAAATGAACATGCTACAGCACCCAAACATGACAGGGATGCATACAAGATGCTTAACAAAAGTCTAGCACTGAGCTACGGCCAATTCATCCATTAACAGGTTCAAACAAGCATGGCAAAAATGCATATGACAAACATATCTCAGACTTAGTGAAATCAACACTTGTCTGGAATTTCAGATCAGGTAGCCCTCTTCGGAGCAACAAAACTACATGCTACAGGACCTGAACATGGCAAAGTAAGGCATGGCATGGAGCTACTCACAGAGCTTAACAAAAGTCCCTTAGTGACCTTGAGCCAAAAGGGATCAGAAAATACAATTTCAAGCATGTGAACATAGCAAAAACATAATCAGTTTTCAGACTTAGTGAAAAACTGACACATGCTGCAATATAACTCAAGTAGGCATGTTTACGAGCTCGATGCACTCACTACGGTGCAATTCATGGCAATACAAGCATACATCCATCTAGAAGGCACAAAATACAAGCTAGACATGGCAAGAACAAAAGCATAGCATGCACGGATCAACTACAACATCACCGACAAAATTGCAAACAAGTTGACAATCTGCCCAGATTCACAAAGTAGCAAAAGTAGAGCTCGATTGACTCAAACTAGGATGCTCCATAATTGCAAACAAAGACATGGATGGATAGAGCACTACAAGGTTAACAAAACTCCCTTACTGATCATCCTCAAAAGAGGCACGGATCACTAGGAAACAACATGAACATATGGCAACATGAGATAAACAGCTCCAGGACTTGGTAAAATTACTAAGTCCCTGAAAACAGAATTAGCAAGTGCACCACTTTGCAAGCTTGCACAAGTCACCACACACATCACAAAAATACATGGGTTGCACCTCTGGAAAGATGACAAAACCCTTAACAAAACATATGAAGAACTCACGGGCATATCATGCACACAATAATCATGGCAAAAATGACAAAAGTGCTAAACGGAGTAGCAGATCTGACAATTAACTCAAGTAGCCCTCTTCTAACAACATTTCGGGCATCAAGATGAGCTCAAATGAAAATGATGCAATGGAATGAAATGATGTACTCTCTGAGATGAACATTTTGATATGCTATATGCATGAATCGGAGTTATGGATGCAAAGTTACGGGGCTACGAACATGTGCATATGGACTGAGAATCTTCGGGACTTGGTGAAAAATGCAACCTCCCAGATCTAGGGTTTCGGAGGCACGCGGCCCGAGGTTCGCCGGCGCGAGCTCGAGGTCGCCGGCGAGGTGGGTTCGTCGGCCGGGAGAAGAGGGGAGGCGAGGCCGGGGCCGGATCCGGCGGAGGAGGGAGGAGGCGGCGCCGGTGGTGGCCAGACCTGGCGGCGGCGGCGGGGGGAGCGCGCGGGGCGCGGCGCGAGGCGGCTGCCGGTGTCGATGGCGGCGGCGATGGCGAGAGGCGGCGGCCTGCGGTGGCAGGGAGGCGGCGCGAGGAGGCGGGCGCACGCGGCGAGGTGGGCGGCGGTGCGGGCCGGGGGGGGCCCGGCCTGGGCTGCGGCGGGCCCGCGCGGCGGGTGGCGCGGCGATGTGGGTGCCCGGGCGGATGAATCCCGGGGCGCCACGTGGCGGCGGACGGTGGACCGGACATGTCCGTCGGTAGGAATTTTGTCCGGCGGCGCACGGTGCTGAGATCTAGGGTTAGGGACGAGGGAGAGATCCGGATTTGGAGGGGGTGTCTAAATAGGCATAGAGGGAGCTAGGAGAGTCCAAATGAGGTGCGGTTTTCGGCCACCCGATCGTGATCGAACGCTCTAGATGATGGAGCAGAGTTAGGTGGGTTTTGGGCCAAATTGAAGGGGTGTTAGGCTGCAACACACACGAGGCTTTTTCGGTCCCTCGGTTAACCGTTGGAGTATCAAACGAAGTCCAAATGGTACGAAACTTGACAGGTGGTCTACCGGTAGTAAACCAAGGCCGCTTGGCAAGTCTTGGTCCAATCTGGAAATGTTTAATCCCCACACACGAAAGAAAGCTAGAAATGGCCACCGGAGGAGAACGAAGCGCCGGAATGCAAAACGGACAACGGGGAAAAAGCTCGAATGCCTGAGACGAACACGTATGAAGATGCAATGCACATGATGACATGATATGAGATGCATAACAACGACAACAACACACGAAGACAAAGACCCGAACCCGAGGAAATAAATATAACTTAACGCTGGAAACGGCAAGAGTTGGAGTACAAATTGGGAAAGTTACATCCGGGGTGTTACATGGGGAGCGTATGAGTTTCATTGCATCCAGAATGGCACTCAATGCCTTGGTGCCAATTTTGTAAGTCATTGCAGTGTTTAGCTTCAAGAGTGGACTGCTGCTAGTGCGACACAAAGCAGCTACATAGATCATAGTGTAGATATAACAGGAAAACCTTAAGCATCAGAGTAAAATCAGCAAAGTGGAACTTGCTGGAATATATGTGCTAGTATTGCCGGTACGGCTAGAAAGGCTTCGGATACCAGCTCTCTTCAAGTGAAGGTGCGGTACTGTTAATATCAATGTAACTCTCAAAGGCGACACAGCTCCCCGCATTTCCTTACTATTCTTATAGGATTCAAGTGGGCAGACCACTACAAATCCTATTCCTATGTTTACAAGATCCTGCGAATCAAAGAGGCTCAAAGTGTCCATCACAACCGACCATATAGACCTCTACACTGCAAATGTCCCTGCTCATCTTCAGTACAAGGAACATACTGTACTACTATCATACTCCCTCCGTTCCAAAATATAAGTCTTGGTAGAGATTTCCACTATGGATCACATACAGATGTATCCAGGTACATTTTAGAGTGTAGATTCACTCATTTTGCTCCATATGTAGTCCATGGTGGAATCTATACAAAGACTTGTATTTAGGAACAGAGAGAGTACATATTAAAGAAGAACGGAAGAGGAACATGGTAAAGAAGAGCAAGCAGATTTTGGATAATAAAATGTTGGTTGCGCAGTGCCCACACATGATGAACCAGAGCGCATTAAGAATGAAACTCCTAGCTGTCTCTCGACCATTTCAGGCGGTTGGATGAAGGTCCTACGTCTCCTAACCCTTCTTCTTCCTCGTCTCTGATTCTTCCCATACAGAACACCGCACGGGCCGCCGGCCGGACCACCGGCCCCCACCGCCTGTGTTCCTCCGCCACCCCCACCCCCACCCCCACCCCCACCCCAACCCCCACCCGCGTCGAGTTTTCTTTGTTCGGCGAGGCCCCAGAACCACCCGAGCCCCTTCAATCGCACCGGCGAACTCCGGCGAGCTCTGAAAAATTGACTGACCCAATTTTGAAATTTAGTCTATTGTGATTTAACTAGTGTGGAATATAAAAGGGGAAAACCATAAGCATTGCGAGTATGGTGTTGAGCGTGCCATGGCGGATCTGAAGGTGCAAACCGGACAAAGGCAACTTCGCAACCAAGACAAGAAATCAGAGTAAAGCAGTGGCGATCTATTTTCTTGCTGCGATAAATAAGTTGAGCAGATACGAAAGAGTACCGCCTCTGGTGCGGCGTCGTGTAGGCATCTGCTGAGAATTTGACGGTGCCGAGGTAGCGATGGCTGTCGGCGGCGTGGAAGCAGATCTAGGAGGGTAGACGGTGGCGGCGGGGCGCGGTGGACGAGACGGTCGTAGGAGCGGCGCCGACAAGGTGGACGACGACGGGAATGAAGCGAGAGGACGGGGTGCAAGGATCCCGGTCCGAAGCCGTGGATGAGAGAGGTCGATCTCTTGTAATGGACGGCGACGTCGGGGTATCAGCTCCGGCATGCTAGAGGAGGACGGCGGTGGATGGGGTGGCGGACGGTGGCGGACGGAGGAGGGTGGGGTGGAGAGGGTGTTTTGGCGCCCATGGAGTACGAATGGGGAAAAGGGAGGTAGAAAGGAAGGGGGAACCATGTATTCAGGGCGCGCTTGTCTCAAATGCGAGGAAATCTACAAACTTAGCCCCTGTTTCAAATTTCTACTACATCACAGCAACACTAGTCAGTTGGGGATAGGACGGTAATCTCGCATACACCGAATATTTGCCGACGAGAGTTTGTTTTTAGCACCCACCGTGTATGAATATGAATCGGGGAGGGAGTCGATTTCAGCCGAGGACACACTGTGTTTTGGCGCCCACCGTGTATGAATCCGGGTGAGAGGTTACGTAACGTTTGGGTGACATTACAAACCTACCCCTATCGAAACCTATAGAAATCCAGCATATAGGCTTTGCATGGCAGGGATAGGCAGTAGTGATTTCCATCTCGCAGATTTTGGTTTCGGGCGGTTACTGCGACTTTCCCCGCTTCGTTCAAATTTTGCAGAGTGCACGTTTACCGTGCCAACTCAATTCGAATCCCGTTTGTATTCTATTTTTTGGGCGGGATCCATTTTCAATTGGAATTACATTCTATATACATCATTTTTTTTATATATATACTTTCAAAAGCACAACAAAGAATTCCGCTCCTTTATATGTATAATATGATCTACAAATACAACGATCTCGAAATCTTAAGGTTGAATTCAATTTTTTTTAACCAAATTATGTTCTACTAAAATGTATGGATCAGTAATATCTACATATTAAATAACATAGATGTGCGTGAATTCATATGAGTATGCATGTTTGATAGATCAATTTTGGTTCCAGTATGGATTACATGTATCATCATCTCGAATTCAAATATTTGAATCCCTTTTTTGTTCACTCCTTTCACGCCCATCTCTCTCGCATGCATGCTCCTTCAGGTAGCTATCACTCTCTTTTCTCCAGCTCACCCGCACGCTCACTTCATGTTGCTCCTATCCTCGCAAACATGGTCTCTCGACGTCTCCCTTAAGAAGTGTCACACTCTCCCTATCATTATAAATTACACGGTTTTCATTATCTCTCACGTCTCTACCATTCTCTGGTATCACCCGGTACCTAAGCTTTCTTTTTCACCGCCAAACACACAGTCTCCACTCGTCTTTCACTTTGTCTTTCTCTCTATGGGATTCTCTCACACACCCTATATGTCTCTGCATATGACTCATACCACTAAAATTACTCTCTCTATCTCTCTTGTAGACACAACATTTGTTGCGGTCTCCTTTTCGTCTCCATCCCAGACTGAGATTATTCATTTGTTTACCGATTAGACAACCCCGACTACCATCTCCTCTCTCTCTCCCACAGACACACACGCACAACTCCTACCACTAAAATGTGAATGGAAAATGAGATTTTGTTATACCCAAACAAAAAAGGACTGGAGGGAGTGATTGCTCTAACACGGACGCGACCTCTCATAGTGCATGCATTGAACCGGCGCGCCGGCCAAGAGGGCCGCACTCGCTGCAGGCCCGGCTGAGCACGCCTCCTCGTCGCGTGCAACCAGCTTAAGACTGCCCCGCCTGCCTTCATTGAATCTGCGCGTGTGCCGGAAACACGTCCTTCCACGAGCCGGCAGACATTTTAGAACACAAAAAATGACTACAATATAATTAATTTACGCATGGTCTTGACTTGTTGTGCTCGCACTGGTAGCAAGAACTAGTAGAGGATTTTCTTTATTTATAACTCTCCTCACATTTTTTTGGCTTCGAAGTGAATCATGGTTGTGGACATTATGTATGAATGTGCAGATATCTGTGAACATGAGTTTGATGTGGAAGTTGAACTTGGAATGTCGGGCTTGCGCGTGAACTATACCATGTCCAATGCTTCGTCTGTTATTGTTTGGAAAGTAATTGCTGTTATTACATGACCCGAAAAAAAACATTTTGTGCCACATCAGTAGATGCACGGACATCACAACAAGCATGCTGACTGGATAAACATTTGAACCTAGCTATTATGAAGGAAATTTTGTATTGACAACAGTTTTAGATAGCAGGAGACGCCTAGCCTGCTCTGCCTCTGCTAGCTTATTTCTGGCTTCTTCCATCTCTTCTTTAGCTTGGGTGAAGAGAGCATCTGATTGCTCTTTTCGCTTCTTCAGGAACTCAGCTACATTCTCAAGGGCTGCTGCACGCTTTCTTTCAGCCTTTACTAATGCCACGAGGACACGAACAGCTGATGACTCCACCTGGCTTGTGTGTAATCCAACATCATCTGGGAATTTGCACCTTGTGTCTAATCCAGCATCATTAGGGAACTGGCACCTTGTGTGTAATCCAGCCTCATTTTGGAAACATGATCTCGAGGTTGACCATACTTCCCTCCTCGCAGGAACTGCATCCTGACATGAAGTTACTTCTTTTTTAGATCAATACTGCAGAGCAACCTAGATCCATTTAGTAGAAGCCAGATAAACAGAACTCGGAGAAGTGAATTCAAAAGGAATAAATAAATAAAAACAAGACTACAAGGTGAGAACACCCACTTCCTACATCAAGCTAAAAACGAAAGCATTAGGACGATTAAGACTCTTCTTATTACACATCGAAGAACACCACGCTTAAGAGAAACAGAAACTACAACATATACACATCGAAGAACACGAGGCTACACGGAAGTAATTGAAAGGGTGTTACTTACCAAAGCTCGTTTTACAGGTTCGGTGCAGCTCCTCTTTAACTTGCCACGCTCCTTGAAGATGTCCGAATATCCCGTGTTTGATCTTCATTGCTCCTCTGCATGTTCGCACTCGTGGTTTTAAAATCTCAACATGGAAGAAAAATATACTACTAGTAATACTCGCGCATCTTGTGGGCAACATTAAAGCACTCATCTGCCATGTTAGAGCATCTCCAACAAGATAAACTACTCATACAAATGCATCTTGATGCGTGCAACGCATGGGCATTTTGCTAGTTCTAAAAACTTTCCATCATTTGCCACACTACTGTTGCAGATGAAAAACCTACCCAAGCACAGCGCGATACAGGAGCGACGCACAATTACAAGCTGATATTCTGTTGGACAATGGAGGCTATAACCAATTACTTTTACGGGAACAATAGCACCCAGGAAATTTGAAGGGTAGGTATGAACAAAATTGGAACTGCACATGTACTGCTAAGTGATTCAATACACACATTACCAATCGAGGAGGAGAACGATGGTCGCGGCGGCCTCTATGAGTCATGGTCGGCAACGGGAGTCAGTTCATTGTCCACGACGGTGGTACTTCTGCGCTTGGCGTCGGCTTCCGGGAAGCAGATACGAGACCGTGGAAGACGATGCCGGGGAAGAGGCTCCGTGTACACGACACGACGGTGGACCGCTCCAGTGCGGCGTACGAGGTCGTCGATTAGGCAGATGCGCTACGGTGGACGAGTGCGCCGATGTAAAGGGGGGAGCACGAAGGCTGCGGTGACGTGGAGAAGTCTATTTTGCGGTGGGGATAGAAATTGGGGAGTATTCAGGTGTACTACTCTGGGTGCGGGGTGGGGTTGGCTGGGTAGGGTGAACCTGAAGTTACGAAAACAGCCCCCTACCAAGCGTCATCGTAGGCCTGTTCCGAAGGCTATGATGGTAACTTCCCACTTGCTCGAATCAGGGTCGCGGGAGATTTTCCCGCCGACCTCAAAATTTTGTGACACTGGACTCCCCGTTGTGGCGTGTTGAGTGATTCGGCTAAGCAACTAGCGAGTAGTAGTAGTAAACTCTGCATATTAGGTTTGACCGAAGTCAAACTTCCTAAAGTTTGACCAAGTTTATAGAAAAATATAAACATTTACCATAACAAATATGTATGATGTGAAAGTACATTCAATAATGAATCTAATGGTATTTATTTGTTATTGTATATGTTAATATTTTTTGTTATAAGCTTTCTGAGAGTTTACAAAACTTGACTTTGACCAATGCTAATACGCGGACTTAAATAAAAACGGAGGGAGTACATATTTGTTTTCTTAGTTTGTAGTGAACTAATCATTTGTTGAAATTGTGAAATAAATATATTAGGCTATTGACTTCGAATGTAATGGTCTATACAATTCAATAGTTACAATCATTGTCAAATCCCAAGATGTATACAAGGTCTATAGTACTTCACAACATGCTCAAACTCACATAATCCCAGTCAAATGAGAATCTAAATGCATTTCATAGTTATTACTTTGTAGGATGCAACAAGAACAACCATAACTCTACATCAGCCATTATAGAAGCAACATTTTGACATATCCCAATGTGTGAATGAAACGTGCAGAGAGAGCTTTTGAAGATGGAGCAGATAGGGAGGGAAATATTGTATGTATGTGGATGAGAGAGTAGGAGACAAACCTAACGAGACACACAGAGAGAGAGAGATAGAGAGAGACAAAGAGAGAGGAATAAGTTAGGTCTGTGAGAAAGATGCATGCATGTAATATACATGAGATGCGTGTGCATCTGGATTCTGTATACGTGGAAGGAGAAGAGACAACATGTTTGATGAGAGAGCAGGAAAAACATGGACGAGAGGGGAAGGATCTCGTGGGTTGAGGGATTGACAATTTTGTGCGGGGGAGAGAGGGATTGGTAATTTTGTGCAAGAGAGAGAGAGGGTGGGGGGAGGAGTCAGTCAGCCGTCGTCACATCACCCTACTTCCAAATGACACCGCATTCTCTAGCGCGGTGTGGTCACCGTCTTTGATCTCCTCGTTGCCCTCTTTGAAGATTGAGGTGTTGTGCATGTTGGGGTGCAAAGAAGCACAAGCGAGAGTGGTGGCCGTATAACCTTGGATGGGGATGAATTGTGTGCTCGGGGGAGTGTGTGTGTGTGTTGTGCTGCGTGTGTCTCTGTGTGTGTGTGTGTGTCAGATATTGAGAGAAAACAAACCTAAGGAGAGAAATGGGTATTCACGAAGAGATTGTGCGGGCCTTGAGGTGGGCAGGGGCCGGGTGAGGGTGTCAAAATGTGTGCGTTGATGCATGTGTTGCATGCGACCGTGCGAGGGACGGACGAATCGAGAGAGATGGTTGTTGTGTTACGGATGCTCCTCTCTCTCTCCCTCTCCCTCTCTCTCTCTCTCACACACACACAAGTAAACTAGAAGACCGTTCTCTCATGTATACACAACATATCGGCATCTGTCTATGTCTCACTCATGCACGATCATTTGCACATTCACACCTCTCTATGTCTGTATTACACGCACACCGTCTCCACATTGCCCTTCTGCCACAACACACGTATGGAAACATACACACGTTCTCTCTCAGTCACACACACAAAATCATTATTAAAAAAACTAGGGCGCACCTAAAACGTCCAAATCCAAATAAACACAAACTGGAGCTAAATTCAAATATATGGAAATATTGCAGCATCAAGAACTTTCACAGGAAAAAAAGTTGAGTAATATTCGAGGATTGTTTTCACACACACAAAAAGGTTCGGTGGATGTCCTTCGAGCGCGACACGGTGACGCACCGTTCGATCGACTGCGTGGCCGCGGTTCACGCACTTGCACATGATTCCGTATCGTGGCCTTGGTACTAAGGCTGGTCACAATGGGCAAGAACATAAGCTAGTAACTAATAAAAGCGCTGCCTAAGTCTAATGTTTACATGTACTAGTACGGTTTTCTTTTAAGTTTGACCAACCTTATATATAAAACTAAAGTAAGCTCCCACACGCGCACTCATCAATATGCCGCCGCCGCCGTTGCGCATGCCGGCGCCCGCCTGCTCCGGCCAACAATTTCTCGCCCATCACCGCTGTGTCGCCGCCATCCTTGTGCCATGAAGCCGAAGGCTCGCCCGCTCACGTCGTCTGCAGTCCCTCCTCGCAATGCCGTCACGCTGCCTAGCACGCGAGCAGCTGGTGGAGCCACATCTATGCACGCAGCGTATGAAGAGGAGGACGAGCGTGTGCTCCAGCACGCCGGCGAGGAGGAACTAGCGTGTCATTGTCGTCTTCGCCCGCGCGTAGGAGGCGCACATGGTGGCTGTCGCGGCGGAAGCCGGTCGCGTGCGCATCGAGCCCGCAAACCGGGTGCGGACGCGGAATCTACCTTCGAGACCTTGAATGCCACGTGGATCCTGCAATCTGAAGGAGCAATTTGGGTCAGTCGACTCATGTGAGCCGTTTGATGCAACATGGATGGCTAGAAGGGCTTCTTCCACCTCTTCTGCCGTCTTCTTCCTTCGCTCCGTCGAACTTCTTTCACAAATCGACTGACCCAAATTATACTACTAGTACGAACGTATTAAGTACAGTAGGAACACGAAGATACGAGCAGTAGTACCAACTGCAAGAAGAACAGTAGTAAGACATAGTACTAGTACTACTGTACGTACCAAAGAGTTCAAATAACGAGAAAGAACATAAACATAGGGGCTGTTTGGTTCCGAGCCACACATTGCCACACTTTGCCACACCTAACCTTAGGCAAGTTTGACCAAGTTAGGTAGGTGTTTGGTTCTAGCCACACTTGAGACAAGGAATTTTTTATGAGCAGTGAACCCCACATGTCATAGACAAAAAAAGTGTGGCAAGATTCCCTTAGGCAAGCCAAAGTATGGCTAACAATTTGAGCAACTCAAGTAAGGCAAGTGTGACAAATGTGGCAAAAATCATGTAGCAACATATGGCAAAGATAGTCACAATCCAAACAGCCCCATAGTTCTGCTGGGGCCTCAGCACAACACACCCTTGAAAATAAACTAATAAGCAACTAGTCCGCTTGACACTGCAGTAGAACCAGCATGAGCGACGGCACTGCCACCTACTTGGAGTCCGAGTCCACGTCCTCGACTTCGTCCTTGTCCCTCTTCCTCTTCCTCTTCCCCGACGCTTCTTTGCTTGAACCGGACACTGGGCTTTGCTTCTTCATCCAACCCTTGTAGATATTTAAACAAAGGTAGGCATCCATTGCTGCGTACAGGATGTGATCTTCATCTAATGTCTTTGACTCCCATGCATGATGAAACTCGTGATGAGGTTTCTTCAGTTTAGCGTATGAAGGATCAATCATGGCTGCTACCAGGGTCAGCACTGAAGGTTGAGAGGAGGACACCAGGCTTGCCTTCTGGAGATCGAAGGGCTAGCCTACAACGAGACCTATCCGACGCAGGACGTCACTGTCGTTCTTAAAGCCTACAGTAACGAATTTCACTCTTTTGTCCTTGAGGAAGTTCTTAAAATCCTGGCACTCAACGTCGGCATGGCATATGTGGTAGACCAAGCAAACGTTATGTACGCAAACCTGGATCACGACAGGCTTCTTCCTCTCTTCGTCCTTTAGATCCTTCTCTCATCCCAGGACTATGGTGTACTCAACATCTAGCCCAGCGACCCACTCATCCGTTGAACTGTTGAACATGCATAGGAAGCGAGCAAGTCATGCTTTCACCGTCTCGGATCCACGTGTGTAGATGACGATGAACTGATCGCCGGTGATGGCTCTAACCTGGTACTCAACGGCGACCATGGAGATTTGGGAGGCCATGGATTTTGGAGGAGGGTTAGGAGAAGTTGAACTATTGTACCCCGCAAAAAAAAATTGGGAGCGAACTAATGTGAAAGGACGGGACGACTGGGAGTGAACTGTTGTAAGGTAGAAGACGGGGATGAGTAGGGCGTGCGAACGGCGTGGGGTTGCTGGCTTGCCCGGTGGATAAACGGCTGCAAGCCCCCAAAGAGTTCTCGAGAACTATGCGGGACCCACTAGATGTCATGTCTACTAGACCCATATCGTAGGCCTGATGGTATAGCTTCTGCCTGTTTGCACGCCATGTCGGCGCGTGGATGTAATTTCACTTAATTCCGTCAAACGTCGCGCCTCCCACGACCTTCGCCTCCCTCACGCGGTCGCGCCCTTTGAGACTTCGACCGGCTATAAATGAGCAATTTTTTTTTGCCTTTTTTTAGACAAGCAATTTTTTTGCCTACTCCGCATGCATGATACTCCCTCTGGTCCTTTTTACTCCCGTCAACCGTTTGCAAAGTGTTTGACCAAATTTATACTTTTTTTGAACACCACCTTATATTAATTAACCAGCCACACCAGTACACTCATTCGATACAATATTCACCACACAGGGCGGTACGTTATTTACAAGAATACCATCTAATCTATTGTTAAAGCTATACTTAGCGATTAAGTGTGCCACCTTATTGGCCGAACGGCTAATCTTTGACAATTGAAGATTGTTGATCAACTTCGAGATGCTCAACGCTTTCATCTTCAGGTCACGCATAGCAGACTTGTCAATGCTTTGACAGGCATCAATGAAATCCCACGACCAAATTTATACTAAAAATATCAATATCTGCAATACTCCCAAAACACTTAGACTAGCCACAGTGGGAGTAACTTCAGCGGTAACATCGAGTCCAACTCAGCAGATTTGCTTATGTGGCAATGAGTTAATGAAGAGAGAGGTAATTGTAGTAACTTAGCTAGTTACTGTAACATCACATGTCCCAATGCAATATGAGTCTATAACCTAATAAATGAATCTTTGCATGTTACCACACTTAAGTTACTACCCACTATGAAGGTAGTAACATAGTCTAGGGATATGTGTATGTTACTATCCATTGTGGCTAGTCTTAGGTGCGGTGCATTAACTTCTACCTTGTTTCTTGTTTCTTGACATATCAACCAATAGGAGATGTGGGTGTGCATGCTTTTAATGACTTGAGACTACCAAACACGACATGCAGTGGTTAGTTCATTGCATGCAATGCTATTAATTAGCAAATAAACATTAAGATCTCTCGTTTTCCCCTCCTCCTTGGTCACAGTGCACAATCATAAGATGACTTGCTCACCTAGACGGAGGGAGTACTGATTATAAACATTAAGATAATCTCTCGTTTTCCCCTCCTCCTTGGTCACAGTGCACAATCTAAGATGACTTGCTCACCTAGACGGAGGGAGTACTGATTATAAACATTGAGATCTCTCGTTTTCCCCTCCTCCTTGGTCACAGTGCACAATCTAAGATGACTTGCTCACCTAGACGGAGGGAGTACTGATTATAATGAGTACTCAACTAGTACTAGTATAAGAATTACGTTTTATAATGAGTGTAAAAATATTGATTTGACATTGTGAATGTTGACACATTGTGGAATAGTTTTTGAAGTCTGCAAAAGTACTCAACTAGTGCTGTCGTTCTCCAAAAAAATGTGTTTACCAATGCATGCATGAACTCTAGTTACTCTAACCCCCTCTCTTCTTTAATTCTTTGCCACATCAGCATGTTTGCTATTCCCGTGTGCATGATACCAGCTAAGATACCACCATTATGGCCAGCCTTAATCATCGCATGCAATAATTTACTGCACCTTGAAATATGAACATGTGTGGGGCGTGTTTGTTTTTAATGACTTGAGACTATACCTAGCCCGACATGCAAGATGACTTATTATGCACCGTTCCCCATACCTGCAGGAAGCCCGTTCGTCTCCAAATTTTTTCCTCTCCATGTGTGAAACAATATGCCTACCAAACTCTCCTTCTCCCTCCGACGGTCCCACCACTCCACCCCGTGTGAAAAAATCTGCATGCATGACTCTCCTCCCCCCACGCTCGTTCAATCCGTTGTGACCAGCAATATTTCCACCCCTTCGCTCCCCCGTAATTTACTCCAACAAATATGCCCACATAGCTGTTACTTAACTGCAGGTGCATTCGATCACTGACATATGGGCCCAACAGGGGTCTGGCCCACGTGTCAGTGACGCAACTGGACCGGCGGTTAAGTCGGTGCAGCTCAGTCCATATCTTACCTAGGTGTGCCATTGCTCGCTATAAATACTGCGCCTCCCACGACATCGCTATATCCCCCCCTCATGTTCACGTTCATCGCTATCTCCTCCCCCTCCCTCTCACGTCGACCACCATGGCATCGCCCCTCCCAAGCCCTAGGAGCCCCTCGCTGCACCGCGCGGACGGTCACGCGTCGCCGTTCCGTTCCTCGCCGCCACTAGTCGAGGAGGACGCGTCGGTGTTCCGCTCCTTGCCGCTACGCGATGCGTCGCCGTTCCGTTCCTCGCCGCCACTAGTCGAGGAAGACGCGTCGGTGTTCCGCTCCTCGTCGTGACGCATCGAGGTGGACGCGCCGGCATTCCCAATCTCGCTAGCACGCACGTTGGAGGACGCGTCGGCTCCCCACTACGAGGAGAACGCCGCCCCGCCCGCCGAGCCCCCCAGCCTTGAGGAGCTTTGGAACGAAATGGATGTCACCTTGTGGGAGGCTTTGCCTCCAGCAGAGCGCGCCAAAATAGAGGCGGAGAAGAAGGCCGAGGAAGAGAAGCGCACCGCGGAACAAGCTGCCTGGGAGGCCTATGTCGCATCCGAGAGAGTCAGGAAATTGGTTCTTTGGCAGAAGGCTCGTGCGAGGGCCGTGAGGGTGGCGGAGGATGCCCGTGCCGACGCCCTGAGTGTAGTCGGGCCCAAGCACCTCATCTACGCTTGGCGGTACGTGGACCGGGTGCACGCTTCCAGCGAGGAGGAGTACCTGTTGGCGCCGGAACACCACACTGGTGAGATCGCGCTCGCCCACCGGCAAGCTGCCAATCAGCACCTCGCGAGTTGCGAGGCTGAGGAAGAGGCGTTGTGCCGGCGCGCTGGGAAACGGCCGCGCACCAGGGCACTCATGGCGCGTCGCAAGCGCTCCTGCGAGCGTCGTGGCTTTTAGGAGGAGTATAATTTTTGTTTCGTAAGGAGATATCATTAGTTTTGGGACGCAAATGATAAATCCCGAACATTCAGGAATTTTTAGCGTCCTTAATTAAGTATGTAAAAGGGAAAGTTTGGAAACCTTGTGTATTCGTATGCATTTTTCAAGTACGTGCATATAGCACAAACTTTACTATATACTATCGCAGGAAAAGAATTCTATGAGACCAGGTCGCACGCGAGACCCATCCTGATGGATGACACGTGGCATTCACAAATCACAAAGGATCCCCCACCCCCACTTAAAAGCCACGTGTCATCCATCAGGACGGGTCTCACCTGCTAACCGTGAGACCTGGTCTCATATACGAGTAATTTTTTTCCACTATCGCACTACACGTCTCTCTCGATATATGCTTGCAGACTGTGCTACTCCCTCCGTCCAGGTCAATAAGTCATCTTCAGTTGTGCACCGTGACCAAGAAGGAGGGAAGACTTATACACCTAGATGGAGGGAGTACTACTATTACTTATGTATGTGCAAATGCACGTTTTAACATTACGATGCGGTTTTTGTAAAAGTAGAAAAACAGCACTAGTCAAGCTTGTGAAACGATTCAATGCAAAACAAAAGCAAAAATTCTCGTTTGATTGTTTACTTTTAGCTTCCTTCTCTGTGGTTATTTCTCTGTCGTACTTTGTACGGAGTATCTCACTGGTTGGAAAGGCATGCAAATTCCCAAACCGCTTCCTACACCCTGTATCTCACTGGTTGCCGGTGTTGACGTTGTCGCCCATGTCGTCGAGGATGAGGTTGCCGAGGTCGGGGAAGAAGTCGTTGTTCGCAACTAATCATGTGGACTAGCATAGTAGTAGGATACAGAGTAGAAACATGAATTTTACCACGATTTCGAACAGGAAGGACAGAAACACATACGGTGCAACGGGAGCTGCACCGTTGGCGTTGAGGTTGTCGCCCATGTCCAAACACCATGTAGACACGGTCTTTGAGCACGGTTCGTAGTCGTTCCACGCTCAGGCATTGAAGTTTGTAACTATTTTAGATTAGAATATACTACTCCTCCAGTGCTAGTAGTAGAGCAGAGTCCTACTCTACTACTCTACTCAAGCAAGTTAGGGCATAGCATTGTAGGGAGTACCAGTACTATGATCACTCAAGCAAGTTGTCTGGCATGGACATGACCCTACGCTGCTGGTATGTGTCTCGTAAGTCAAGCGGCGTGTTGTAGTCATCATCACATGTCCACTTCCCGCAGCACATATTCGTTTCTCCATCTTTGTCCGCACATAATCTCGTCCAATCTTCCATCCCCGCTAAGGCGCCTCCCCCCTCGTCCGAAACCCAAGCACTAACAATGGCAGAACCGAGCAGCGTCCGCCGAAAGAGTGGCTGGAATTCGCTCCCCACAGAGGTAATCAAGCTCATTGTTTCGCGTGTGGACAATCTCAGTACCATGCCGCTCGCCGCGTGCTCGTAGGGGTTGTACCGTTTACTCAAAGCCCTCAGGCCGGAGCTTTTTAAGCCAGCTCCTTGCTTGCTGATGCCGCCTGATCTTCAGAAATGGCGTGTCACCCAGCATAACGATCGTAGGGTGGCGAGCATCAACCCCCTTGACTGCGATCCGATCCCCGTCAGCCTCAACTACATTAACAGTATGTACTGGGTCGGCATGAACACGTCTTGGATGGTGCTCGTCGACGGTCGCGGTAGCTGGATGCTCATGGAGGTCTACACCCGGCGATTGATCCCCCTTCCTTCGATTAACACTGCACTGCTTTGGCACCGCGGCCCAGAATACTCATAATCTTACAGTAGCGAACATGATACCAAGTTTGATTTGCTCAAGGTTGTAATCTGCCAAGTGCGCACAAGATCTGTGAATTATAAAGACTTCAGGCTAATTGCGTTCTTCAACCGCGGTCTCGCCTATCTGACAGGTCACTGCGGTAAGTGGATAAATCTTCACGCCCATCGCAGGATCATACATCCTCCATGGTTCTCTGATGCCATTGAACACAAGGGCTTCATTTACGCTGTCGACTCCTTCTATGGCTGGACGTATTGCTGGCCTACTCCAGTCATCGCTACAAATGGCTGTTACAGCAGTATGTTACTTTCCTATGATATCATGATGGCTTGCTTATATTACCGTCAACATTTGCTGAAAAAATATTCATGCTCATAACATGCTGTTCTTAAAATTGACTAAACCAAGAGCCCTTTTTTATTTGACTCCAACTTGATATGATGTTGTAGGCTGCCTGGTGTCCCTACCCTTCCTAATCCCAGAACCTTTCAAAGAAAAGCGGCATGGCAGTTGCAGGTGGTTCCTGGCTCGATCAAACGACGGCGAAAGATTGATGATCGTTCGCACGTACCGGACGTGTTGTTTCATGGAATACAATCACAGTCACTGCAAGGTCTTTGAGCAGGATCCCAGCTTCTCTGGGCCTTCAGGAATTTTTGACTGGAGGCTGGTAAGTAGCCTTGGTACACGCTCTCTGTTTGTCGGACTGAATTATCCGATTAACTAGGAGATAACCGACGGCAAGGATCATGATGGCAGCATGGTTTCGTTCATCAGGCAAAACTGTGTGTACACAACATACCATGCGTCTCTGCATGCACCATACCCTGATATGTGCCACCACGCTCTGTAGCCCAAAGTAGGAGAGAGGGTCACAAGTATCAGACTTCGACCTGCTGGCTGGAGTTTCCTCGGTTAGGCACCCATCTGGTTCAAGCCGTCAGCCAATCTCCACAGCTTAATAAATAGTAACGTCTAACTGAGCCAGTTAGTTAGATGCGTACACTTGGTGTAGTAGGATCTTTATTTAGTTTGATGCATACACTTGTTCTTTTTTGGTAGCCCTTTTGTAATGATGGCTGATGTTTGGTTTGGAAGAGAGAGCTGCGTCTTCACTCTTCTGGCCTGCTTACTGCTTCTGTTGCACCCCCAACCCTGGTTGCTGCTGCTGCTGTTTTCAATGTACAATTAGTAGTATATTTCGTCTGTTGGTTGAATAAATGTGTTGTTAGAACGACAAACACAATGTTTTGGAAGTCGTTGCACGGTTCGATCCTTTAGTGCCCTGTACCGTACGTAGCGCATACTATTTATCGTACGGAACACATTTTTTTGAAACTCGGAACACATTTTCCACTTGTTGATAACATGCAGCCCACTGATGAAGGCCCAATAGAGAAGCCCATAATTAACTGGAAGGGAGGCTCTCACATGAATCCGGCCCAGGTACATGCTCATGGTCCCCTAAACATAAATAAGTAAATAAATAAATAAATAAAGCTAAATGCTCGTGCACCAGTTCTTTGGGAAAATAGGTAGCCCAGTATTTTTTTTGAAGAATACCCAAGCTAGGCCTATTTGTTTTCTCCGAATTACCGGGCTGCAAATCTTTCAAGACGAGGAGGGATGCATTCCGGCCTGGCTTAAGAGTATGGTCAATGTCTGTTAAAAATAATATCAAAAGGGGTTGAAAATTCCAAAAAAATTATAGCAAATGGGATATAAGTTTCTTTTTTTGTTTTTGTTCTTCACTGATATCTTATACGTATTCCATTGGATATAACATGACATAGTACTATTTTTTTAAATTTTGTTTTAGTATGGCTATTAATTTTTGGATTAAGAATATTTCGTTCCCCAGCAAAAATTTGCAAATTTTCAAAATTTCCCACATATTTAGTTAATTTTTTGACCCTGGTACTGACCAGAAAATGGCCAACAATTCTAAAAATGGAAAACGGGCTGCAATAAATTCCATATGAATTAGAAAATGAGTAAAAATTATAAAAATAATAGCAAATGGGCTGTACACGCCACATATTTCGAGGCTGACTTGTTTACGCAAGGCTTTGTCAGTGAACACACGATTCTAGCAGCAGTTAGTTTTGGATGTCCATCCAACGGCCGACGTGCTTCTTCAATCTCTGATCTTCCTACTCCAGCCGCCTAAACTAGCGCCAGCGGGACTGCCTGCTCCCTCCTCTTGTGGCCCGCTGTGATGCCGCGCAGGCTTCCCCGGCACATCCTACTCCCTCCGCTGGCCTGGCCGCACGCAATCAACTGCCTCCTTATTACGCGAAAAAAATGATTCCTCCCACTGACATCTGGGGCGCATCGGTTGGGAGGCTGACCTGTGGGCCTACTAAGTTGACGCGTATGCAGGGCTTGTCAACTTAGTCAACAAACGATTCTAGCAGCAGTAACCGTTGGATTTGAATCGAACGGTCCTGCTGCTTCTTCAATCGCTGCTCTTCTTGCACCAGCCGCCCAAACTAGCGCCGGGGAGACCGCCTGCTCCTGCCTCCAGTGGCCGGCTGTGCTGCCGATGCGGCCTCATCGCCCCCTACTACTCCCACCGCTAGCCAGGCCCTGCGGCGACGGCAGCCTCACACCGCAGCCGAACCAGTGAACCCTCGTACTCCTCTCCGCGTGGGCATCCACTGCCGCGTCTTCCCCGGCTCCGCGTCATCCCCTTCCTAGGCCTCGCCATCGTCCACCGCCTTGGTGCTCTTGGCGCGGCGTGGTCAACGTGGTCAACGACATTCCATCGGGAGAGTACTGTACGTGGAGAGGCTGACAGCTGGGTCCACGGCTACAGCCCAGTTTTTTTGTGATTTGCCAAGTAAGTCGTTTTGTCAGGCTTGTTGGGCTGCAAATTTCAAGACGAGGAGAGCTTTCATTCCGCTGGCCGAGAAAATGGCCCATCAGTAATGAGAAATGGGCTGTACATTTTTAAAACACATCAAACCGGCAATTAGTTTCAAATATCTTTTCTTCATTTCGAGATTTGAAATTACATTAATTTTTATGCGTGGAGAATTTGTTGGATTTTATATCGATATACATTTATTTTTAAAATCAGTTTGAATGTGAGTCGAAATTTCAGGATTAAAAACAGTTCGGACCGCACCAAAATATGCAAAATTTTGTATAATTTTTTAACCGTGGCCACAATATGGGCTGTAATGCTAACAAAAAGAATATGGGCTCAAAAAAAACATTAATAATTAGCAAATGGGCTGTAAATTATTAGAAATAATGGCAGATGGGTTGTATGCTATTTTCCACAGATTTGAGGCTTTCCTAAAAAAAGGTTGACGCACAAGCAGTGACTGTTGGATGGCCATCCAACGGCCATCGTGCTTCTTCAATCTCTGCTCTTCCTGCTCCAGCTGCTCAAACAGGCGCCGGCGGGACTGCCTGCTCCATCCTCCCCGCGGCCGGCTCTGCTACCGCGCAGGCCTCACCGCCCCACCGTACTCCCATCGCTGGCCTAGCCATCCCTCTACTCACCCACACCTGCTGTTATTCTCCGGCGATGGCAGGCGAACCAGTAAACCCTCATACAGTCGTACTCCCCTCCGCATGGGAAACAACTGTCGAGTCTTCCCTGCCTCCGTGTCGTTCCCTTCCTAGGCCTCGCCGTCGTCCACCACCCTGGTGCTCTCTACGCGGCCTGGTCAACGTGGTCAATGACCGACATGCATCTGAAGTGGACTGTATGTGGAGAGTCAGAAAGCTGGGTCCACGGCCACACGCAAGGAAATGCCTCCTTATTACGCGCAAAATAATGATTCCTCCACCTGACATCAGGGACCCACCGAAAGGGCCTCTGTATTTCATGAAAAAAACGTTACCACCGCTGACAGCTCGGACCCACTAGCTATATCTTCGCACGCAAGGAAGTGCCTCCTTATTACGCTAAAAAATGAATACCCCCTGCTAGTTGGGACCCACCTTGGTGGGAGGCTGACTTGTGGGCCTACTAAGTTGACGGGGACGGAGGGCTTTGTCAACTTAGTTAATATGCACGATTCTAGCTCCAGTGACCGTACGATGTCCATGCAACGGCCGTAGTGCTTCTTCAACCTCTGGTCTTCTTGCTCCAGCCGCCCAAACCAGCGCCGGTCGTGCCTCGTGCTCCTGCCTCCCGTGGCCGACTGCGATGTGGCGGAGGCCTCACCGCCCCCTACTACTCCCACCGTTGGCCAGGCCATCCCTCTACTCACCCACACCTCCTGTTATTCTGCGGCGACGGCAGCCTCACACCGCAGCGAACCAGTGAACCCTCGTACTCCTCTACGCGTGGGCATCCACTACCGCGTCTTCCCCGGCTCCGCGTCGTCCCCTTCCTAGGCCTCGCCGTCGTCCACCGCCCTGGTGCTCTCGGCGCGGCGTGGTCAACGTGGTCAAGGAACGGCTTCCATCGGACGTGGACTGTACGTGGAGAGGCTGACAGCTGGGTCCACGGCCGCAGCAAGTAAGTGCCTCCTTATTACGTGCAAAATAATTATTCCTCCACCTGACAGCGGGACCCATCGGACAGGCCACCGTATTTCGTGAAAAAACGATTCCCCCTGACTGCTAGGACCCACCAGCTACATCTTCGCATGCAAGGAAGTGCGTCCGGGAAAAAAAACAAAACGATTCGCCCCCTGACTGCTGGGACCGACCAGCTACATCTTCGCAGGCAAGAAAGTGCCCGACAGTCGGGACCCACCTGGTCGAAGCGTACGTAGCGTTGTCATTTTGGTCGCGAACGTGTACGTACATACTGGTCGATGTAGATGCGCGCACGTGTCGTAGTAGAAGCGCGCACGTGTCGTAGTAGAGGCGCACACGTAGCATTTACACGTACTTACAGCGGCTAGGGTGCAAGAAAGAAAATACAGCCACGTATGTGTACATACGGGTGGGGTCTCGAACGCCTACTCGCGCATACGTACGGCGATGGCTCGTGTACATGGATGGGTCGGAACGGAGAAACAACGTAGTTGTCGTGTTCATGGGGAGGCAACGGAATGCGTCGTGTTCATGGGGAGGCAACGGAATGCGTCGTGTTTATCGGGAGGGCTTGGACGGAACATGCGATGGAAACGAGGCCTGGCGTACCGTAGAACGGAGGAAACGGCCTTGTGTTCGACCGGCCACGTTCGAAAAGGGATCCTGTTCATCGGGAGGGGTCTGGCGTACCGCAAAACGGAGGAAATGGACCTCCTATGGTCGAAACGGGGGTCCTGTTGATCGGGAGGGGTGTGGCGTACCGCAAAACGGAGGAAACAGATTTGTGTTGGAGCGCTACGGTCGAAATGGGGGTCCTGTTCATCGGGAGGGGTGTGGCGTACCGCAAAACGGGACTCCACGGGATACTGTCCATCTCCACCGTCGACCTCCTCCAGCCTCCACGGGCTCCTGTTCATCCAGCCTCCACGGGCTCCTGTTCATCCAGCCTCCACCGTGCGCTACTCCATCGGCTACTGTTCAACCACCCCTCCACCGTCTACTGTTCATCCAGCCCTCCACACCACGGGGTCCTGTTCAACCACCCCTGCACGGGCACCCCTCCACCGTCTACTGTTCATCCAGCCCTCCACACCACGGGGTCCTGTTCAACCACCCCTGCACGGGCACCCCTCCACCGTCTACTGTTCATCCAGCCCTCCACACCACGGGGTCTTGTTCATCCACCCCTCCACGGGTACCCCTCCACCGTCTACTATTCATCTAGCCCTCCACCACACCACGGGGTCCTGTTCATCCAGAGGCAACGCCACCGCTCACTGTTCATCCAAACCCCCCGCAACACTCACTGTTCATCCCATCGATCGGCTTCAGTTAGCAGCAGTAGCGAAGGAATCGCTCGATCAGGTTCAGTTAACAGCCATCGATCGATCGCTCGGGTTCAGTAACGCGTAGCCTGCAGTGCAATTGCTCAGGTTCAATTAGAGCCCAACGCCTCGCTCGGGTTCAGTTAGAGCCAACACCTCGCACACACGCGCGTACGTGTATGAGAGAAACGCGCATCGCTCGGCCCCCGACCTCCCACCGTAACCGGGAACTCCCCGAAATTTTCCTCCCCCTCGCTTCTACCACGGTTTTTTCCGTCATGGACGGCCCAAAGAATGTCATGTAGCTGCGTGTCCGGCCCGCCCAGGACGAAAAGCCCATTTTCTATCATGATTTTTTGTCATAGAAGTAGGAGCCCACCACATCTATGATGATACCGGGTTTTGTCACAATTATCGTCATAGAAGTGTCATATGTATGACAGAAATGTTTTTCGTTCGACCCAAAATGTCACTGATGTGTCTTTTTTTGTAGTGATGGCAACGAGAGCAACCCCAAGGACGCGGCAAGGAAGAAAATGGTGCAATGCCTAGTGTACTTCGTCAGCTCCTTGTTGCAAGGGGCTAGGTCGAGGTACTTTGGCGTGCAAAAGTTGATCTTTGGCCTCATTATGGCCTCAAGGAAACTACGCCACTACTTCCAAGCCCATGATATTATGGTTGTCACTCGTTTCCCGTTGCAAAGGATACTCCGAACCCTGAGGCAACTAGCAGAATAGTGGAATGCGCTTAGGAGTTATCCAGCTTTGGTTTGAAGTTTGAGAGCACTTCAACTATTCAGAGCAGGGCATTGGCAGAGTTTATTGTAGAATGGACGCCAACCCCTGATGAGGAAAGGACAGAGACAACTCTCCTTGGCAAGGAGTCACCCCAAGAATGGATGATGTATTTTGATGGTGTTTTTTCCCTACAAGGTGCAGGGGCTGGCGTGCTTCTTGTTGCCCCCAATGGGGAGCACTTGAAGTACGTCGTCCAGATGCACTTTGCCCGGGAAGAAGCCACCAACAATACAATAGAGTATGAAGGACTCCTTGCCGGGCTCAGGATTGCAGCAGAATTGGGAATTAAGAAGCTGATCATTCGAGGAGATTCACAGCTTGTGGTGAGACAAGTCAACAAGACTACCAAGGCCCATTGATGGAAGCATATGTCGAGGAAGTAAGGAGGTTGGAGGGGCACTTTGACGGGTTGCAAACAGAGCACGTACCCCATGCGGAAAACAACATAGATGATCACCTGTGAAAGTGTGCTGCGCAGAAGCTTCCTATGGAACCGGGAACTTTTGTTCTCCATCTCACTCAACCCTACGTATCACCATCCACAATGGCCCGAAAGAGGAGAACGTTGGACTACGATAAGCCTCTCCCGGTAGAGCCATCCACTCTCGGCAGAGACCCTGCCGGAAACAACTGCTCACAGCCTGCCGGACCACCCCCTCCAGCCGGGCCTATGGACCCCACGAACAAGACTGGTGCTCCAGCAGCTGAGGAGGTGCCGCTAGTCCTTGTTGCTGAGCCCCAGGCTCCAACTTGGGCAAGGCACATTGTCCACTTCCTCCAAACCGGAGAACTCCCTGGAAATCATGATGAAGCTGAACGAGTAGCCCGGAGGGCCAGTATGTATCATTTTGTCGATGACACTCTGTACAAAAGGAGGCCCCACGGTGTGAAATTGAAGTGTGTTTGCCGGGAGGATGGAAAGGAACTGATGGCTGAGATTCACAGAGGAATGTGCGGCTCACACATTGGATCAATGGCATTAGTTGGGAAAGCATTCCGATAAGGATTCTATTGGCCCACAGCCCTCCAAGATGCAGTTGAGCTCATCATGAAATGTGAAGCATGTCAGTTCCATTCCAAGAGAACACACCTGCCTGCCCAAGCCCTTCAGACAATCCCTCTATCATGGCCATTTTCGGTCTGGGGGCTCGATATCCTCGGCCCCTTCCCCCGAGCAATTGGGGGCTTTGAATTCTTGTTCGCTGCCATCGACAAGTTTACAAAGTGGCCAGAAGTGACTGCCGTGAGAAAGGTGACTGCCCAGTCAGCTATCAAGTTCTTGAAAGAATTGGTGTGTCGTTTCGGAGTTCTGGCAAGGATCATCACTGACAACGGCACCCAGTTCACGAGCCACACCTTCGTGCAATATGTTCACACCCTCGGATGCAAAATCTCATTCGCTTCTGTGGCACACCCTCGGAGCAATGGACAAGCTGAGAGGGCGAACGCTGAAGTGCTTCGTGGACTCAAGACAAGAACTTTCAATATGCTGTAGAAGCACGATAGGCGGTGAATCGAGGAGCTCGGGTCCCTCGGAACGACACCTAACCGAGCTATCGGGCAATCCCTGGTCTACGGGGCAAAGGCAGTTATCCCCATGGAACTCATTTACGGGTCCCCTCGAGTGCTTGCCTATGATGAAGTAGTGCAAGATCATCACCGGCGTGACGACGCTGTGCTACTTGAGGAGAACCGTCTCCGGGCTGCTATGTGTGCTGCACGCTACCAGCAATCCCTGCGTCTCTATCATAGCCGCAGGGTTCATGCCCGGTGTTTTGAGGAAGGTGACCTTGTCCTCAGGCGCGTTCAGTCTGCCGAGGGTACAAACAAGTTATCACCAAAGTGGGAAGGCCCTTACAGGGTGGTACAAGTCACCAGACTTGGCGCAGTCCGTCTGGAGACGGGAGATGGCACACAGTTGCAAAACTCATGGAATATTGAGCATCTTCGTAAGTACTACCTGTAAGGCGCGAGGCTGTCGGGCAGCCATCCTTTGTACAGGCCTTGCCTCAGTTGCATGTAACCCCTTGTAAAAAGCCAGGGCGATGACCCCGTGTAAGATAAAATAAAGAAGCGCTGTGGGGGGCCCCCGATCGAGATCACATGCATGCACAAGCACATCCAGATCACTGCATAAGCATTTCATGAGCATTTGCATATGCATATAGATAGGACTGCATCCTGCATTCATTGTCATCTACATGGAGTTGCAGGTTCCTGTCGTGAACTTGACTCCGACAAGGGACGAGAAGATTGCATGACACCGTGTTCCCCGGCAAGCCAAACAGATAAGTTTACCTCTTGTGCATTAGTGTTCTGTAAGCTATAACTTGTGCATAGAGAAACCTCATCGCCCTCTTGAAACTAGGGTGCTCCCATCCTTGGCTCGAACGTTGCTTCGACCTGGATGGTCGCAGTGGCCCTTGGTGAAAAGGGAGTGGGCGGGGGGCTGGCGCCTCAGTCTGTTCTCCGGCAGACATGGTTCTCCAGCTGACAAAAAGGGTGCCGACATGATATCCTTCTGGGAAAACTCGTTTAATTACAATAAAGAGGCACTCCACCTCTGCATGGACATATACATGCACGAGTTCTCGGCAAGGTTTATTTCTTTCATTAACATGCAGATACAAGCACAAGCATTACAGAACACAGAGATGGATTTGAGAGATTACATTATTTGAATTAAAATTTGGTAATTGCCCACAAGTTTAAGATTGGAAAAGGATAAAAACCCAATAACCCCTCTTTTCCTTTCTCTGCTCCTTTTCCCACGATACTAAAGCAAGAGGGAAAGGAGAATAAAAGGAGCATTTGGGAGGGGGGTGGCGACTGATACGTCCATTTTGCATGATGTTTTCTTACTGTTATTTATAATGTTTTCATCCATAATAATGCTTTTTGGAGTAATTCTAATGCCTTTTCTCTCATAATTTACAAGGAACACACCAAGAGGGAGAATTCTGGTAGCTGGAAATCTGTACCTGGAAAAGCTACGTCAGGCCACCTATTTTGCACTACTCCAAATGAGCCGAAACTTTACGGATAATTTTTATGAATTATTCGAGGAATATTGGATCCAATAAACACCAGAGTGGGGCCATGAGGTGGGCACAACCCACCTAGGCACGCCAGGCCCCCCAAGCGTGCCCTGGTGGGTTGTGTCCTCCTTGGCCCACCTCTAGTGCCCATCTTTTGGTATATAAGTGGTTTTTACCTAGAAAAAAGAAGAAGAGGACTTTCGGGACAAAGCGCCGCCGCCTCGAGGCGGAACTTGGGCAGAAGCACTTTTTCCCTCTGGCGAAGCGATTCTGTCGAGGGAACTTCCCTCCCGAAGGGGGAAATCATCGTCATCATCACCACCAACAGCTCTCCCATCTTGGGGAGGGCAATCTCCATCAACATATTTACCAGCACCATCTCATATCAAACCCTAGTTCATCTCTTGTATTCAATCTTGTTACCGGAACTATAGATTGGTGCTAGGGGGTGACTAATATTGTTGATTACATCTTGTAGTTGATTACTATATGGTTTATTTGGTGGAATATTATATGTTCAGATCCATTATGCATATTAATACCCCTCTGATCATGAGCATGTTTATTGTTTGTGAGTAGTTGCCTTTGTTCTTGAGGTCACGGGATAAATCATGTTGCAAGTAATCATGTGAATTTGATATGTGTTCGATATTTTGATGGTATGCATATTGTTATTCCCTTAGTGGTGTCATGTGAACGTCGACTACATGACACTTCACCATATTTGGGCCTAAGGGAATGCATTGTGGAGTAGCAAATAGATGATGGGTTGCGAGAGTGACAAAAACTTAAACCCCAGTTTATGCGCTATTCTGTAAGGGACCGATTGGATCTTAGAGTTTAATGCTATGGTTAGAATTTATTCTTAATACTTTTCTTGTAGTTGCGGATGCTTGCGGGAGGGTTAATCATAAGTAGGAGGTTTTTTCAAGTAAGAACATCACCTAAGCACCGGTCCACCCACATATCAAATTATCAAAGTAGCGAACACAAATCGAACCAACATGATGAAAGTGACTAGATGAAATTCCCGTGTACCCTCAAGAACGCTTTGATTATTATAAGAGACCGTTTTGGCTTGTCCTTTGCCTCAAAAGGATTGGGCTACCTTGATGCATACTTGTTACTATTATCGTTACTTGCTCGTCACAAATTATCTTGCTATCAAACTACTCGCTACTTACAGTTTCAGCACTTGCAGACATCACCTTACTGAAAACTAAAGGAAATATGCCCTAGAGGAAATAATAAAGTTATTATTTATTTCCTTATTTCATGATAAATGTTTATTATTCATGCTAGAATTGTATTAACCGGAAACATAATACATGTGTGAATACATAGACAAACAGAGTGTCACTAGTATGCCTCTACTTGACTAGCTCGTTAATCAAAGATGGTTATGTTTCCTAACCATGAACAAAGAGTTGTTATTTGATTAATGGGATCACATCATTAGTTGAATGATCTGATTGACATGACCCATTCCATTAGCTTAGCACCCGATCGTTTAGTATGTTGATATTGCTTTCTTCATGACTTATACATGTTCCTATGATTATGATATTATGCAACTCCCGTTTACCGGAGGAACACTTTGTGTGCTACCAAACGTCACAACGTAACTGGGTGATTATAAAGGTGCTCTACAGGTGTCTCCGAAGGTACTTGTTGGGTTGGCATATTTCGATATTAGGATTTGTCACTCCGATTGTCGGAGAGGTATCTTTGGGCCCACTCGGTAATGCACATCACTTAAGCCTTGCAAGCATTACAACTAATATGTTAGTTGTGAGATGATGTATTACGGAACGAGTAAAGATACTTGCCAGTAACGAGATTGAACTAGGTATTGGATACCGACGATCGAATCTCGGGCAAGTAACATACCGATGACAAAGGGAACAACGTATGTTGTTATGCGGTCTGACCGATAAAGATCTTCGTAGAATATGTAGGAGCCAATATGGGCATCCAGGTCCCGCTATTGGTTATTGACCAGAGACGTGTCTCGGTCATGTCTACATTGTTCTCGATTCGTAGGGTCCGCACGCTTAAAGTTACGATGATAGTTGTTATGAGTTTTATGCATTTTGATGTACCGAAGTTAGTTCGGAGTCCCGGATGTGCTCACGGACATGACGAGGAGTCTCGGAATGGTCGAGACATAAAGATTGATATATTGGATGACTATATTCGGACACCGGAAGGGTTCCGGAGAAGTTTCGGATAAAACCGGAGCACCGGGGGGTTACCGGAACCCCCTGGGGGGTTAATGGGCCTCATGGGCCTAAAGTGGAGAAGAGGAAGGGGCTGCCAGGGCAGGCCGCACGCCCCCTCTCCCCCTAGTCCAAATTGGACAAGGAGGGAGGGGCGGCGCCCCCCTTTCCTTCTCTCCCCCCTCTCTCCTACTTGGACAAGGAAACAGGAGGGGAGTCCTACTCCCGGTAGGAGTAGGACTCCTCCTGCGCCCTCCTCTAGGCCGGCCGCACCCCTCCCCCTTGCTCCTTTATATACGGGGGCAGGGGGGCACCTCTAGACACACAAGTTGATCCTCGTGATCGTTCCTTAGCCATGTGCGGTGCCCCCTGCCACCATATTCCACCTCGATCATACCGTTGTAGTGCTTAGGCGAAGCCCTGCGTCGGTAGAACATCATCATCGTCACCACGCCGTTGTGCTGACAGAACTCATCCCCGAAGCTTTGCTGGATCAGAGCCCGGGGAGCGTCATCGAGCTGTACGTGTGCTAAGAACTCGGAGGTGCCGGAGTAACGGTGCTTGGATCGGTCGGATCGGAAAGAAGACGTACGACTACTTCCACTACGTTGTGTCAACGCTTCCGTTGCGATCTACAAGGGTACGTAGATCATACTCTCCCCTCTCGTTGCTGTGCATCACCATGATCTTGCGTGTGCGTAGGAATTTTTTTGAAATTACTACGTTCCCCATCAAAAACTACTTGTCATTTCCTTCCGCTCCTCGTTGGGTTCGACACTCTTACTTATCAAAAAGAGCTACAATTTATACCCTATACTTGTGGGTCATCAAGGCTATTTATGGCGCCGTTGCCGGGGAGTGAAGCGCCTTTTGTAAGTGGAATTCGGTAAGGAAACATTTATATAGTGTGCTGAAATTTATTGTCACTTCTTACTATGGAAAAAAAATCCTTTGAGGGGTTTGTTCAGGGTATCTTCACCTCGTCCGGAACCACAATTAGCTACCCCTCAACCTACTGCACCTACTGAAAATATTGAATATAAAATTCCTTCGGGTATGATAGAACAACTGCTAGCTAATCCTTATGCAGGAGATGGAACTAAACATCCTGATATGCACTTGATATATGTGGAACAAATTTATGGATTGTTTAAGATTGCAGGTTTACCCGGAGATGAGGTGATGAGAAAGGTTTTCCCTTTATCTTTGGAGGGAAAATCATTGGCATGGTATAAGCTATGTGATGATATTGGATCATGGAATTGGAATCGTTTGAAATTAGAGTTCCACCAAAAAAATATCCTATGCATCTAGTTCATCGTGATTGGAATTATATATATACTTTTTGGCCTCGTGAAGGAGAAAGTATCGCTCTAGATTGGGGGGGGGCTTAAGTCAATGTTATATTCATGCCCCAATCATGAGCTCTCAAGAGAAATTATTATCCAGAATTTTTATGCTCGGCTTTCTCGTAATGATCAAACCATGCTTGATACTTCTTGTGCCGGTTCTTTTATGAAGAAGACTATTGAGTTCCGGTGGGAGATTTTGTAAAGAATTAAACACAACTATGAAGATTGAGAACTCGATGAATGCAAAGAGTCAGGTATTAAGCTTAAGTATGATTGTGTTAAATCTTTTATGGATACCAATGCTTTTCAAAAGTTTAGCACTAAATATGGACTTGACTCCGAGATAGTAGCCTCCTTTTGTGAATCATTTTCTACTCATGTTGAACTCCCTAAGGAGAAGTGGTTTAAATATTACCCACCTATTAAATAATAAATTAAAGAACCAGTACTAGTTAAAGAAGAAACTATACTTTATAATGTTGATCCAGTTGTTCCTTCTGCTTATATTGACAAACCCCCTTTTCCTATTAGGATAAAGGAGCATGCTAAAGTTTCAACTGTGGTTAACAAAAGCTATGTTAGAACACCTAAACCTGATGAACAAATTAAATTAGAACCTAGAATTACTATGGTTAAAGATCTCTTGGAAGAAGATATGGATGTGCATGTTATTTACTTCTGTGAAGAAGCTGCTATTGCTAAACCTGATGGAAAAGATAAACATATACCTGTTGTTGGCATGCATGTTATTTTAGTTAAAATAGGAGATCACTGTTATCATGGTTTATGTGATATGGGTGCTAGTGTGAGTGTAATTCCTTACACTCTATATCAAGAAATTATAAAGGACATAACACCTGCTGAGTTAGAAGACATAGATGTTACTATTAAACTTGCTAATATAGGCACCATATCACCTGGTGGGATTATTAGAGATGTTGAAGTCTTGTGTGGGAAAATAAAATATCCTACTAATTTTCTTGCTCTTGGTACCCCGCAAGATGACTTCTGTCCCATTATCTTTGGTAGACCTTTCTTGAACATAGTTAATGCTAAGATAGATTGCAAGAAACAAACTGTGGGTGTTAGCTTTGGTGATGAGTCTCATGAGTTTAATTTTTCCAAGTTTAGTAGAAATCATCATGAAAAAGAATTGCCTAGTAAGGATGAATTAATTGGTCTTGCTTCTATTGCTATGCCACCTACTGATCCTTTAGAACAATATTTGCTAGACCATGAAAATGATTTACATATGCATGAAAGAAATGAAATAGATAAAGTTTTCTTTGAACAACGTCCTCTGCTTAAACACAATTTTCCTATTGAAACTCTGGGAGGTCCTCCTCCACCTAAAGGTGATCCTGTGTTTTAATTAAAACAATTGCCAGACACTTTGAAATATGCTTATCTTGATGAAAAGAAGATATATCCCGTTATTATTAGTGCTAACCTTTCAGAACATGAAGAAGAAAGATTATTGAAAGTTCTAAGGAACCATCGGGCTGCTATTGGATATACTCTTGATGATTTAAAGGGCATTAGTCCCACTCTATGTCAGCACAAAATTAATATGGAACATGATGCTAAACCAGTTGTTGATCACCAACGTCGATTAAATCCGAAGATGAAAGAGGTGGTAAGAATGGAAGTATTAAAACTTCTGGAAGTAGGTATAATTTATCCTATAGCGGATAGTAGATGGGTAAGTCATGTTCATTGTGTCCCTAAGAAAGGAGGTATTACTGTTGTTCCTAATGATAAGAATGAACTCATTCCACAAAGAATTGCTACAGGTTATAGAATGGTAATTGATTTTAGAAAATTAAATAAATATACTAGAAAAGATCATTACTCTTTGCCTTTTTATTGATAAAATGCTTGAAAGATTATCTAAGCACACACACTTTTGCTTTCTAGATGGATATTCTGGCTTTTCATAAATACCTGTTTCTCAACCTGATCAAGAAAAGACCACTTTTACTTGTCCATTTGGAACCTATGCTTATAGACGTATGCCTTTTGGTTTATGTAATGCACCTACTACCTATCAAAGATGTATGCGTGCTATATTCTCTGACTTTCGTGAAAAGATTGTTGAGGTTTTCATGGATGACTTTTCTGTTTATGGGAAGTATTTTGATGATTGTTTAAGCAATCTTGAGCGAGTTTTGTAGAGATGTGAACAAACAAATCTTGTCTTGAATTGGGAGAAGTGTCACTTTACGGTTAATGAAGGCATTGTCTTGGGTCATAAAATTTCTAAAAGAGGTATTGAAGAGGACCAAGATAACGTTGATGCAATTGAGAAAATGCCATGTCCTAAGGACATCAAAGGTATTCATAGTTTCCTATGTCATGCTGATTTCTATAGGAGATTTATCAAAGACTTTTCTAAAATTTCTAGGCCTCTTACTAATCTTTTGCAAAAGGATATTCCTTTTTTTATGATGATTGTTTAAAAGCCTTTGAAACACTCAAGAAAGCCTTAATATCTACACCTATATTGTTCAACCACCTGATTGGAACTTGCCTTTTGAAATTATGCGTGATGCTAGATTATGATGTTGGTGCTGTTCTAGGACAAAGAGTTGATAAGAAACTAAATTTTATTCATTATGCTAGGAAAACTCTAGACAGTGCTCAAAGAAATTATGCTACTACTGAAAAAGAATTCTTAGTAGTGGTGTTTGCTTGTGATAAATTTAGACCTTATATTGTTGATTCCAAAGTAACTGTTCACACAGACCATGCTGCTATTAAATATCTTATGGAAAAGAAAGATGCTAAACCTAGACTTATTCGTTGGGTTCTCTTGTTACAAGAATTTGATTTACATATCATTGATAGAAAAGGAGCTGAGAACCCAGTAGCTGATAACTTGTCTAGGCTTGAAAATGTGCTTGATGACCCACTTCCTATTGATGATAGTTTTCTTGATGAGCAGTTAGTTGCAATAAATGTTGCTAATGGTACTCATTGGTATGCTGACTATGCTAATTACATTGTTGCTAAATATTTACCACCTAGCTTTACATACCATCAAAAGAAAAAAATCTTCTATAATTTAAGACATTACTTTTGGGATGACCCACATCTTTATAAAGGAGTAGATGGTATCATTATACATTGTGTACCTGAGCATGAACATGGACAAATCTTACGGAAATGTCACTCCGAGGCTTATTGAGGGCATCATGCTGGAGATAGAACTGCTCACAAAGTACTGCAATCAGGATTTTATTGGCCTACTCTCTTCAAGGATGCCCGTAAGTTTGTCTCATCTTGTGATGAATGTCAAAGAATAGGTAATATCGGTAAGCGTCAAGAAATGCCTATGAATTATTCACTTGCTGTTGAGCCATTTGATGTTTGGGGATTCGATTACATGGGGCCTTTTCCTTCCTCTAATGGGTATACGCATATTTTAGTTGCTGTTGATTATGTTACTAAATGGGTAGAAGCTATTCCAACCAGTAGTGCTGATCACAACACCTCTATTAAAATGCTTAAGGAAGTTATTTTCCCAAGGTTTGGAGTCCCTAGATATTTAATGACTGATGGTGGTTCACACTTTGTTCATGGTGCCTTCTGTAAGATGCTTGCTAAGTATGATGTTAACCATAGAATTGCATCACCCTATCATCCTCAGTCTAGTGGTCAAGTTGAACTTAGCAATAGAGAAATAAAATTAATTTTGCAAAAGACTGTTAATAGGTCCAGGAAGAATTGGTCTAAGAAATTATATGATGCACTTTGGGCTTATAGAACAGCTTATAAAAATCCTATGGGTATGTCTCCTTATAAAATGGTTTATGGGAAAGCTTGTCATTTGCCTCTTGAGTTAGAACATAAAGCATATTGGGCAGTTAAATAACTCAACTATGATTTCAAACTTGCTGGTGAAAAGAGATTATTTGATATAAGCTCCTTAGATGAATGGAGAACCCAAACTTATGAAAATGCAAAGTTATTCAAATAAAAAGTTAAAAGATGGCATGACAAAAGAATTCAAAAGCGTGAGTTTAAAGTTGGAGAATATGTTCTTTTGTACAACTTTCATTTTATATTTTTTGCAGGGAAGCTCCTCTCGAAATGGGAAGGCCCATATGGCATCTAGGAGGTTTACCGGTCTGGTGCCATCAAAATAAATAATTCCAAAGGTACTAACCCAAAGGTTGTCAATGGGCAACGAATAAAGCATTATATCTCAGGTACGCCTATTAATGTTGAAAGTAATATTATCTAAACTCTGACACCGGAAGAGCACATAAAAGAGTCCTTCCGAAACACTCCAGAATCATGAAAACAAGGAGGTATGTGATACGATAAGTAAATGGACTCCGAAAAATCCGCAAAAATATTTTTTATCAGTTTTGGAGTATTTTAAAATTTGGAAATAAAGAAACTTCCAAGAAGCGTCCCCTGCTGGGCACAAGAGACCAGGGGGCGCCAGGCTTGCCTGGCGCGCCTAGGTGGGTTGTGCCCACCTGGGACACCTTTCGTACTCCATTTTTCTACCATGTACTTGTCTTCCAAGATGAAAAAAAATATATACTTCCCGAACCTGTTGATTACCGTATCGCGGAGAAATCCTCTGTTTTCTTTTTCCTTGTTGTTTTCTGTTAGATCCTGTCAGTGTACAAAAGTAGGGGTCCTTTTTGTACCCCTTTACTTGTGCGCGGGCAGTCGCAGCCACACGCCCACGACCACACTTGGCGGAGCGGAGGAAGCGAAGACACAAGACTACCAGAGCAGCACCAAGCCAGAAGCGTGAGGCGCGAAGGGACAAGGTGGGCTCTCCCCAGCAAGAGTCTTGCCGCGGCAGCTTACGTGGCCCCGGCAAAAGCCTTGCCATGGCGACTTGCCCAACACCAGCAGAGCTGCCACCCTTGAGCCTAAGAGTTCCAACACCGGAACCAAGGCTCGGGAGGCGCCTGCATGGTGGCATGCAGATCTTTGTAAAGCCCAAGAACATACAAGACTAGATGAGGACCAGAAGATGGAAAATCCCCGGCAAGATCCTTGCTGGGGACGCTCACGAGACCCCCGGCAAGACCCTTGCGGGGGATGGCTGTGAGACCCCGGCAAGGCCCTTGTCGGGGCCCCGACAAGACCCTTGCCAGGGACATCTGCGGGGCCACAGCCCGACCCCCACCTGCCAAGGCTCCATCGCCGTTCCAACACAGTAGTCAACACGCCAACAAGTCAGGCACCTGCGTGGCGACGTGCAGCTTCCAGGCCAACTCAGCAAGCACCTGCGTGGTGGCATGCAGATCTTCGTGAAGACTCTATCACCGCACCAACTCAGAAGCCAGCCAGCCAGTGTGGCGCTGCACGCCTAGTTAGCTTGGACACACGTCAGAGCGAGACGAGGCGGCGACGGACGAGACGAGCTTCCTTGTCGTCCCCGATAAATTGAGAGGGCACGTCGGCAACGCATTAAATGTGTTTGTCCTACGGTGCCAGGCGATAGACTTATGTACAGTACGAAGTTTCCCCCTCCTGTGTGCCACTTTGGCGACCCCTTTGGCTATAAAAGGAGGCCCGAGGCATACTACAAAAGGATTCAGACTTTTTGGACCCTGCACGCTTTGTAGCTAGTCCAAGAACACCAGATAAACACAAACCAGCAGGAGTAGGGTATTACGCATCATTTGCGGCCCGAACCTGGATAATTTCCCCCGTGTTGATCTTCTAAATGCGCTCTTTCCACGGCCCCACGCCCGCCAACCGTAGAAGGGATTCTCTATGATCCCATAGGTGTCATTTCCCCCAACATATTTGGCGCACCAGGTAGGGGGCGCAAGCTGTGAAAATTCGGTTTGGAAGTTAGCACATCGACTTCATCATCACCATGGCCCCCAAGAAGAAGGGGATCACAATGATCGGGTCGTCCAAAGCTGGCCCCTCCGCGCCAGCGCGGGCAGGCGACCGGGTGGACATGGATGGTGCCAAAGACGTGGCCCACGAGCATCCACGACATTCTGGCAATCGGAGCCAGGCAAGCGGCATTGTTTGGGTCCAAGACGATGAGCTGCACGCCACTAGGTCTGGGGGTGGGGCCGTGCTGCCCACAGGCGGCGCGACTACCTCTACGGCGCCCCAGCTGGCACCCGCTTCACGGCCTTCCCAGGGGGCACGCAATGAGCAACGCTGGAGCTCCTAGGCACCACTGCGGGAAGAGCCCTGTGCGCCACCCTCAGGACGTGCTAGGACGGCATGCGCACCCAGACGCCGGCGGAAGCGGCGTGCTACCGCGGGACCGTGACAGAGCTCCTTCTAACTTGGTTAGAAGTCGGAGCGTGTCACGGTCCACGCAACTCTTGCCGCCGCCCACACCAGCATAAGCGTTGGCGCGCATGCAACAGCTCCTCGACCTCCCCCCTGCCGCGGAGAAGCTCGATGAGTCGAGGGCCACCATCCGAAGCCTTGTCAGCTTCGCGAACAAAGACGAGCCGCTCCCAGCGGGACCCTCATGCCGGCGTTCTATCGAGCCGGTGCATGCCGATGGTGGGAGGACCGGACACCGGAGACGCTGCGACCACGGTGCACTCTCCTCCGCCACGTCCATGACAGCAGCCACCGGCTCGTTGGGCCGACGCCTGTGACAACGTTTCCACAGCATCGTCCGACCCGCGAACTCGCTAAGACCAACGCCGAGTTCTTCGAGAGCGAGCTCAGGAAGACGTACGGACTACCATCAAGCGACGGTGAGTGGCGCGCCATCAGTCGGATCAGCGTGCAGGGCCTGCTATGGACCACCCAGCGCTGGGGGGCTCTGGCGACCTGCCTTACGAGGTGGGTGGTCTGGCCTTTACCTGAGAGCTGCGACAGTTCCAGTGGCCCTCCCACCGCATGTTCAAGCCTGATGTTGGGGAAAAGTACAATGACAAGATCACCCATCGGAGTTCCTCAACATCTACACCATCGCGATGCAAGCCGCTGGGGCTCGTGACGACAAGGTGCTCGCCAACTACTTTCCGTTGGCGCTTAAGCCCAACGTCATGTCATGGTTGATGCACCTGCCAGTGGATTCCATCTCTTCCTGGTCAGATCTGTGCCACGAGTTTGTTGGCGCCTTTACCGGAGGTCACCAAGCTCCTGGCCAGGCAAGTGACTTGCATGTCACCCCTAGAAGGATGGCGAGTCCTTGCATAAGTACATACAAAGATTCAGCCATGTGCAGTACACCATCCCAGATGTTCATCCCGCCACTGTCATCAGTGCGTTCCATCAGAACGTATGCAACCGTAAGATGCGTGAAGAGCTGGCAATGAGCAAGGTCAAGGATGTAGCCGAACTTTATGTTCTGGCAGATAGATGTGCTCGGGCTGAGGAAGGAAGTACCCCGGCGAGGACGCCGGTGCGGAAACCACTCCACGAATGAAGACGCCGCCGCCCCGACGAAGAAGGGCCGGCGCCGCAACAGGAAGCGTATGGGCAAGACTGTGCTTGCCATTGAGGGATCCGGCGACCCCGGCGCCGCCAAGAAGGCCAAGGCCGACGACCCCAACAAGGAGGTTGCCGGGTGCGCCGCCTGCCAGGCCTTGGCGGCGGCCGACAAGCCAGGAGGCTCCGACAAGCAGTACTGCAAGATCCACAGCACCAAGGGCCATGACCTCCAGAACCGCCGACAGGTTGAGCGGCTTGCAGAAAAGCAGAAGGCCGAATATGAAAGGCGGGACAAGGATAAGGATCAGGACGGTGCTGAGGGGTCCGGCAAGAAGCGTGGCGGCCAAGGGGGTCATCGCGACAAAGATAATCAGCAAGAGAGGCCCGCACAGGGCCACGACAAGAAGGAGGAAGATGATGATCACGACGAGGGCAACAAGTCCGACGAACGTGAGTTCCAGAAAGCTACAGAGGCCATGTGCGTCGACGGTGGCGCCTCGTTGCACACCTCTAACCTCCAACTAAAACAGTGGGCACGAGAGGTCACTGTGGCGGTGAAGGAAATATGCCCTAGAGGCAATAATAAAGTTATTATTTATTTCCTTATTTCGTGATTTGTTTATTATTCATGCTAGAATTGTATTAACCGGAAACATAATACATGTGTGAATACATAGACAAACTTAGTGTCACTAGTATGCCTCTACTTGACTAGCTCGTTAATCAAAGATGGTTATGTTTCCTAACCATGAACAAAGAGTTGTTATTTGATTAATGGGATCACATCATTAGTTGAATGATCTGATTGACATGACCCATTCCATTAGCTTAGCACCCGATCGTTTAGTATGTTGCTATTGCTTTCTTCATGACTTATACATGTTCCTATGACTATGAGATTATGCAACTCCCGTTTACCGGAGGAACACTTTGTGTGCTACCAAATGTCACAACATAACTGGGTGATTATAAAGGTGCTCTACAGGTGTCTCCGAAGGTACTTGTTGAGTTGGCGTATTTCGAGATTAGCATTTGTCACTTTGATTGTTGGAGAGGTATCTCTGGGCCCACTCGGTAATGCACATCACTATAAGCCTTGCAAGAATTGTAACTAATGAGTTAGTTGCGGGATGATGTATTACAGAATGAGTAAAGAGACTTGCCGGTAACAAGATTGAACTAGGTATTGAGATACCGACGATCGAATCCCGGGCAAGTAACATACCAATGACAAAGGGAACAACATATGTTGTTATGCGGTTTGACCGATAAAGATCTTTGTAGAATATGTGGGAGCCAATATGAGCATCCAGGTTCCGCTATTGGTTATTGACCGGAAACGTGTCTTGGTCACGTCTACATAGTTCTCGAACCCGTAGGGTCCGCACGCTTAAAGTTTGCTGACGATCGGTATTATGAGTTTATGTGATTTGATGTACCGAAGGTAGTTCGGAGTCTCGGATGAGATGACGAGGAGTCTCTAAATGGTCGAGACATAAATATTGATATATTGGAAGGTTATATTCGGACACCGGAAGGTTTCTGGGGGTTACCAAATAAATACCGGAGTACCGGGGGTTATCGGAACCCCCCCGGGGCTTAATGGGCTTACATGGGCCTTAGTGGAAATAGAGGGCAGCAAGGAAAGTGTGGGGCACGCCCCCAAGGCCCAAACCGAATTGGTTAAGGGCAAGGGGGGCCGGCCCCCTCTTTCCTTCTCCTCCTCTCTCTTTCCTTCCCCTCTCCTACTAGGACTAGGAAAGAGGGGGCAAACCTACTTGGAGTAGGATTGCCCCCCTTGGGCGCGCCTCTCCCCTTGGCCGGCCCTCTCCTCCTTCCCTCCTTTATATACAGGGGTAGGGGGGCACCCCAAAGACACAACAATTGATCAATGATCTCTTAGCCGTGTGCGGTGCCCCCCTCCACCATAATCCACCTCGATCATATCATAGCGGTGCTTAGGAGAAGGCCTGCGTTAGTAGCATCATCATCACCATCACCACGCCGTTGTGCTGACGAAACTCTCCTGTGAAGCTTTGCTGGATCAGAGCTCACGGGACGTCATCGAGTTGAACGTGTGCAGAACTCGGAGGTGCCGTACGTTCGGTACTTGGATCGGTCGGATCGTGAAGACGTACGACTACATCAACCGCGTTGTGCTAACGCTTCCCCTTTGGTCTATGAGGGTACGTGGACAACACTCTCCCCTCTCGTTGCTATGCATCACCATGATCTTGCGTGTGCGTAGTAATTTTTTTGAAATTACTATGTTCCCCAACAGTGGCATCCGATCCAGGTTTATGGGTAGATGTTATATGCACGAGTAGAACACAAGTGAGTTGTGGGCGATACAAGTCATACTGCTTACCAGCATGCCATACTTTGGTTCGGCGGTATTGTTGGATGAAGCGGCCCAGACCGACATTACGCGCACGCTTACGCGAGACTGGTTCTGCTGACGTGCTTTGCACACAGGTGGATGGCGGGTGTCAGTTTCTCCAACTTTAGTTGAACCGAGTGTGGCTACGCCCGGTCCTTGTGAAGGTTAAAACATCACTAACTTGACGAACTATTGTTGTGGTTTTGATGCGTAGATAAGAACGGTTCTTGCTCAGCCCATAGCAGCCATGTAAAACTTGCAACAACAAAGTAGAGGACGTCTAACTTGTTTTTGCAGGGCATGTTGTGATGTGATATGGTCAAGACGTGATGAAATATAAATTGTTGTATGAGATGATCATGTTTTGTTAAAGTTATCGGCTACTGGCAGGAGCCTTATGGTTGTCTCTTTATTTGCATAAGATGCAAGTGCTATGTAATTGCTTTACTTTATCGCTATGCGATAGCAATAGTTGCAGAAGGCAATAGCTGGTGAGACGACCATGTGACGACACGTTGATAAAAGATCAATATGATGGAGATCATAGTGTCATGCCGGTAACAATAGAGATCATGACAGTACTTTGGAGATGGAGATTAAAAGCACAAGATGATGATGGCCATATCATGACACATATTATGATTGCATGTGATGTTTATCTTTTATACATCTTATTTTGCTTAGTTCGGCGGTAGCTTTATAAGATGATCCCTTACTAAATTTCAAGGTAGAAGTGTTCTCCCTGAGTATGCACCGTTGCCAAAGTTCGTCGTGCCGATACACCACGTGATGATCGGGTGTAATAAGCTCAACGTTCATCTACAACGGGTGTAAGACAGTTTTACACACGCAGAATACTCGGGTTAAACTTGGCGAGCCTAGCATATGCAGATATGGCCTCGAAACACTGAGACCGAAAGGTCGAGCGTGAATAATATAGTAGATATGATCAACATAGTGATGTTCACCATTGAAAACTACTCCATCTCACGTGATGATCGGACATGGTTTAGTTGATTTGCATCACGTGATCATTTAGATGACTAGAGGGATCTCTATCTAAGTGGGAGTTCTTAAGTAATATGATTAATTGAACTTTAATTTATCATGAACCTAGTCCTGATAGTATTTGCATATCTATGTTGTACATCAATAGCTCGCACATAGCTTCCCCGTTTATTTTTTGATATGTTCCTAGAGAAAAAATAAATTGAAAGATGTTTGTAGCAATGATGCAGATTAGATCCGTGATCTGAGGATTATCCTCATTGCTGCACAGAAGAATTATGTCCTTGATGAACCGCTAGGTGACAGACCTATTGCAGGAGCATATGCAGATGTTATGAACGTTTGGCAAAGCTCGGTATAACACTACTAGGGAAAAGCTTATAGGCAGGCGCTTACTAGTAGCGCAGGTTTATAACCCTCGCTACTGCTACTTACTAGTAGCACGGGTTTTTACCCCTCGCTACTACTAAGTTGATACTAGTAGCGCGGGTTTTTAACCCGCGCTACTACTAAGCAGTCTCTACCGTCCCCTCCCGGGACATGCCATAGTAGTAGCGAGGGGTACAAACCCGCGCTACTACTAAGTTGATAGTAGTAGCGTGGTTTTATACCCCTCGCTACTACTAAGTACGAGGTAGGTGAAATCCCCATATCCTCGGCCGAATCCCTCATCTCTCCCTCACTTTCCTCCTCTCTCCCTCATACTCCAGCGGTGGCTGCCGCTGGTACACTCTGCTTTCTTCCCCCTCCCTCTCCGAGATCCCTCCGGTAGGAGGTCACGGGAGCTCCTCACCGCCGCCAAGATGCGGAAGCACGACCTCGGCATCCTCCTCCTCGCCGCCTTCGCCGTCTTCTTCTCGCTCCAGGTCAGCCCTCCTCCTCCTCCCCCCTCTCCGATTCGATCCAGAACCCTAGCTGACCCATCCCCCTCCTCCTCCGACAGCACGAGGGCCGCCGCGAGGTGCTGCTCCCCACACACGACGCCCAGATCGAGGTCCACCAGCTCCCGGCCCATGCCGGCTGGCCTCCGCGGCCTCCACGAGGCGCGCGTCAGGGCCGAGATCTCCCTGCTCCCGGCCAACGTGCGCGTCGCCGCCGTCCGCCGCCCCATCGCCATGGCCGTCGGCACCATCAACCAAACCATTAACACCATTGACAACACGCACGGGGTCGAGATTTTTTTTGGTTTTTCAAATTAATAGTAGTTCGCGGGTCACAAACATGCGCTACAGATAGTTAGTAGTAGTAGTGCGGGATGCACCACGCTACTACTACTAGTTAGTTGTAGCGCCGTAGTAGTAGCGTTTCCTAGTAGTGTAATGACTACTTGATAGTTTAGTGCACCATGCTTTACGGCTTAGAATCGGGACTTCAAAAATGTTTTGAACTCCACGGAGCATATAAGATATTCCAAGAGTTGAAATTGGTATTTCATACTCATGCCCGTGTCAAGAGGTATGAGACCTCTGACATTACTTTGCCTACAAGATGGAGGAGAATAGCTCAACCAGTAAGCATGTGCTCAGATTGTCTGAGTACTACAATCACTTGAATCAAGTGGGAGTTAATCTTCCAGATAAGATAGTGATTGACAGAGTTCTCTAGTCACTATCACCAAGTTGCTAGAACTTCGTGATGAACTATAATATGCAAGGGATAACAGAAACGGTTCCCAAGCTCTTCGTGATGCTGAAATCGACGAAGGTAGAAATCAAGATAAGCATCAAGTGTTGATGGTTAACAAGACCACTAGTTTCAAGAAAAGGGCAAAGGGAAGAAGGGGAACTTCAAGAAGAACGACAAGCAAGTTGCTACTCAAGTGAAGAAGCCTAAGCCTGGACCTAAGCCTGAGACTAAGTGCTTTTACTGCAAAGGGACTAGTCACTGGAAGCGGAACCGCCCCTAGTATTTGGCGGATAAGAAGGATGGCAAAGTGAACAAAGGTATATTGGATATACATGTTATTTATGTGTACTTCACTAGTGTTTATAGCAACCCCTCGGTATTTGATACTAGTTCAGTTGCTAAGAGTAGTGTCGGAGTAATGGGCCATGGGTAGGCTAACTCGAGGCCTAGAACCTTTCAAGACATCGGGGCTGACTGCGCCCCTCAGGACACTAGGATGGAGAGCCGCCTTCCAGAAGCCAGCTAAAGGAGCAGCCGACTGCCCGCATGCGGCCGAGTCCTAGAGGCGAGGTAAAGATGGGCCGACTCCCGCCTGGCGGCTCCCAGAGAAGCCGACCACGGGGAGTCGGCCCATGACACCAACAAAGCCCATGCCCACGTAAGTGAAGGAAATATGCCCTAGAGGCAATAATAAAGTTATTATTTATTTCCTTATATCATGATAAATGTTTATTATTCATGCTAGAATTGTATTAACCGAAAACGTAATACTTGTGTGAATACATAGAAAAACAAAGTGTCACTAGTATGCCTCTACTTGACTAGCTCGTTAATCGAAGATGGTTATGTTTCCTAACCATATACATGAGTTGTCATTTGATTAACGGGATCACATCATTAGGAGAATGATGTGATTGACATGACCCATTCCATTAGCTTAGCACCCGATCGTTTAGTATGTTGCTATTGCTTTCTTCATGACTTATACATGTTCCTATGACTATGAGATTATGCAACTCCCGTTTACCGGAGGAACACTTTGTGTGCTACCAAACGTCACAACGTAACTGGGTGATTATAAAGGTGCTCTACAGGTGTCTCCAAAGGTACATGTTGGGTTGGCGTATTTCGAGATTAGGATTTGTCGCTCCGATTGTCGGAGAGGTATCTCTGGGCCCTCTCGGTAATACACATCACTTAAGCCTTGCAAGCAATGCAGCTAATAAGTTAGTTGCAAGATGATGTATTACGGACGAGTAAAGAGACTTGCCAGTAACGAGATTGAACTAGGTATTGAGATACCGACGATCGAATCTCGGGCAAGTAACATACCGATGACAAAGGGAACAACGTATGTTGTTATGCGGTCTGACCGATAAAGATCTTCGTAGAATATGTAGGAGCCAATATGAGCATCCAGGTTCCGCTATTGGTTATTGACCGGAGACGTGTCTCGGTCATGTCTACATTGTTCTCGAACCCGTAGGGTCCGCACGCTTAACGTTACGATGAGAGTTTCATTATGAGTTTATATATTTTGATGTACCGAAGGTTGTTCGGAGTCCCGGATGTGATCACGGACTTGACGAGGAGTCTCGAAATTGTCGAGACATAAAGATCGATATATTACACGACTATATTTGGACACCGGAAAGGTTCCGGGTAAGATTGGGACAATACCGGATCACCGGGAGGTTATCGGAACCCCCCAGGAGGTATATGGGCCTTATTGGGCCTTAGTGGAAAGGAGGGGAAAGGAGAAAGGGAGGGGGAGCCCCCCCCCAAGCCCAATCCGAATTGGGAGGGGGGCCGGCCCCCCTTTCCTTCCTCCCTCCTTCCTCTTCCTTCCCTCTCCTATTCCTAATAGGAAAAAGGGGAGTCCTACTCCCGGTGGGAGTTGGACTCCCCCCCTTGGGCGCGCCACCCTCCTTGGCCGGCCCCCTCCTCCACTCCTTTATATACGGGGGCAGGGGGGCACCCCAGAGACACAACAATTGATCATTGATCTCTTAGCCGTGTGTGGTGCCCCCCTCCACCATAATCCTCGATAAAATTGTAGCGGTGCTTAGGCGAAGCCCTGCGACGGTAGAACATCAAGATCGTCACCACGCCGTCGTGCAGACAGAACTCATCCCCGACACTTTGCTGGATCGGAGTCCGGGGATCGTCATCGAGCTGAACGTGTGCAAAAACTCGAAGGTGCCGTAGTTTCGGTGCTTGATCGGTCGGGCTGTGAAGACGTACGACTACATCAACCACGTTGTTATAACGCTTCCGCTTCCGGTCTACGAGGGTACGTGGACAACACTCTCCCCTCTCGTTGCTGTGCATCACCATGATCTTGCGTGTGCAAGGGAATTTTTTTGAAATTACTACGTTCCCCAATAGTGGCATCCGAGCCTAGATTTTATGTGTTGATGTTATATGCACGAGTAGAACACAAGTGAGTTGTGGGCGATATAAGTCATACTTCTTACCAGCATGTCATACTTTGGTTCGGCGGTATTGTTGGATGAAGCGGCCCGGACCGACATTACGCGTACGCTTAAGCGAGACTGGTTCTACCGACGTGCTTTGCACACAGGTGGCTGGCGGGTGTCAGTTTCTCCAACTTTAGTTGAACCGAGTGTGGCTACGCCCGGTCCTTGCGAAGGTTAAAACAACACCAACTTGACAAACTATCGTTGTGGTTTTGATGCGTAGGTAAGAACGGTTCTTGCTAAGCCCGTAGCAGCCACGTAAAACTTGCAACAACAAAGTAGAGGACGTCTAACTTGTTTTTGCAGGGCATGTTGTGATGTGATATGGTCAAGGCATGATGCCAAATTTTATTGTATGAGATGATCATGTTTTGTAACCAAGTTATCGGCAACTGGCAGGAGCCATATGGTCGTCGCTTTATTGTATGCAATGCAATCGCCCTGTAATGCTTTACTTTATCACTAAGCGGTAGCGATAGTCGTAGAAGCATAAGATTGGCGAGACGACAACGATGCTACGATGGAGATCAAGGTGTCGCGCCGGTGACGATGGTGATCATGACGATGCTTCGGAGATGGAGATCACAAGCACAAGATGATGATGGCCATATCATATCACTTATATTGATTGCATGTGATGTTTATCTTTTATGCATCTTATCTTGCTTTGATTGATGGTAGCATTATAAGATGATCTCTCACTAAATTTCAAGATAAAAGTGTTATCCCTGAGTATGCACCGTTGCCAAAGTTCGTCGTGCCCAGACACCACGTGATGATCGGGTGTGATAAGCTCTACGTCCATCTACAACGGGTGCAAGCCAGTTTTGCACACGCAGAATACTCAGGTTAAACTTGACGAGCCTAGCATATGCAGATATGGCCTCAGAACACTGAGACCGAAAGGTCGAGCGTGAATCATATAGTAGATATGATCAACATAGTGATGTTCACCATTGAAAACTACTCCATTTCATGTGATGATCGGTTATGGTTTAGTTGATCTGGATCACGTGATCACTTAGAAGATTAGAGGGATGTCTTTCTAAGTGGGAGTTCTTAAGTAATATGATTAATTGAACTTAAATTTATCATGAACTTAGTACCTGATAGTATCTTGCTTGTTTATGTTTGATTGTAGATAGATGGACCGTGCTGTTGTTCCGTTGAATTTTAATGCGTTCCTTGAGAAAGCAAAGTTGAAAGATGATGGTAGCAATTATACGAACTGGGTCCGTAACTTGAGGATTATCCTCATTGCTGCACAGAAGAATTACGTCCTGGAAGCACCGCTGGGTGCCAGTCCTGCTGCTGATGCAACTGACGACGTTAAGAACGTCTGGCAGAGCAAAGCTGATGACTACTCGATAGTTCAATGTGCCATGCTTTACGGCTTAGAATCGGGTCTTCAACGACGTTTTGAACGTCATGGAGCATATGAGATGTTCCAGGAGTTGAAGCTAATATTTCAAGAAAATGCCTGGATTGAGAGATATGAAGTCTCCAATAAGTTCTATAGCTGCAAGATGGAGGAGAACAGTTCTCTCAGTGAGCATATACTCAAAATGTCTGGGTATAATAATCACTTGATTCAACTGGGAGTTAATCTTCCGGATGATTGCGTCATTGACAAAATTCTCCAATCACTTCCACCTAGCTACAAGAGCTTCGTGATGAACTATAATATGCAAGGGATGGATAAAACAATTCCCGAGCTCTTCGCAATGCTAAAAGCTGCGGAGGTAGAAATCAAGAAGGAGCATCAAGTGTTGATGGTCAACAAGACCACTAGTTTCAAGAAAAAGGGCAAGGGGAAGAAGAAGGGGAACTTCAAGAAGAACAGCAAGCAAGTTGCTGCTCAGGAGAAGAAACCCAAGTCTGGACCTAAGCCTGAAACTGAGTGCTTCTACTGCAAGAAGACTGGTCACTGGAAGCGGAACTGCCCCAAGTATTTGGCGGATAAGAAGGATGGCAAGGTGAACAAAGGTATATGTGATATACATGTTATTGATGTGTACCTTACTAGAGCTCGCAGTAGCACCTGGGTATTTGATACTGGTTCTGTTGCTAATATTTGCAACTCGAAACAGGAACTACAGATTAAGCGAACACTGGCGAAGGACGAGGTGATGATGCGCGTGGGCAATGGTTCCAAAGTCGATGTGATCGCGTTCTGCACGCTACCTCTACATCAACCATCGGGATTAGTATTAGACCTAAATAATTGTTATTTGGTGCCAGTGTTGAGCATGAACATTATATCTGGATCTTGTTTGATGCGAGACGGTTATTCATTTAAATCAGAGAATAATGGTTGTTCTATTTATATGAGTAATATCTTTTATGGTCATGCACCCTTGAAGAGTGGTCTATTTTTGATGAATCTCGATAGTAGTGATACACATATTCATAATGTTGAAGCCAAAATATGTAGAGTTGATAATGATAGTGCAACTTATTTGTGGCACTGCCGTTTAGGTCATATCGGTGTAAAGCGCATGAAGAAACTCCATACTGATGGACTTTTGGAACCACTTGATTATGAATCACTTGGTACTTGTGAACCGTGCTTCATGGGCAAGATGACTAAAACACCGTTCTCCGGTACTATGGAGAGAGCAACAGATTTGTTGGAAATCATACATACAGATGTATGTGGTCCAATGAATGTTGAAGCTCGTGGCGGATATCGTTATTTTCTCACCTTCACAGATGATTTAAGAAGATATGGGTATATCTACTTAATGAAACATAAGTCTGAAACATTTGAAAAGATCAAAGAATTTCGGAGTGAAGTTGAAAATCATCGTAACAAGAAAATAAAGTTTCTACGATCTGATCGTGGAGGAGAATATTTGAGTTATGAGTTTGGTTTACATTTGAAACAATGCGGAATAGTTTCGCAACTCATGCCACCCGGAACACCACAGCGTAATGGTGTGTCCGAATGTCATAATCGTACTTTACTTGATATGGTGCGATCTATGATGTCTCTTACAGATTTACCGCTATCGTTTTGGGGTTATGCTTTAGAGACGGTCGCATTCACGTTAAATAGGGCACCATCAAAATCCGTTGAGACGACGCCTTATGAACTATGGTTTGGCAAGAAACCAAAGTTGTCGTTTCTGAAAGTTTGGGGCTGCGATGCTTATGTGAAAAAGCTTCAACCTGATAAGCTCGAACCCAAATCGGAGAAATGTGTCTTCATAGGATACCCGAAGGAGACTGTTGGGTACACCTTCTATCACAAATCCGAAGGCAAGACATTTGTTGCTAAGAATGGATCCTTTCTAGAGAAGGAGTTTCTCTCGAAAGAAGTGAGTGGCAGGAAAGTAGAACTTGATGAGGTAACTGTACCTGCTCCCTTATTGGAAAGTAGTACATCACAGAAACCGGTTTCTGTGACACCTACACCAATTAGTGAGGAAGCTAATGATGATGATCATGAAACTTCAGAACAAGTTACTACTGAACCTCGTAGATCAACTAGAGTAAGATCCGCACCAGAGTGGTACGGTAATCCTGTTCTGGAAGTCATGCTACTAGATCATGATGAACCTACGAACTATGAAGAAGCAATGGTGAGCCCAGATTCCGCAAAATGGCTTGAAGCCATGAAATCTGAGATGGGATCCATGTATGAGAACAAAGTGTGGACTTTGGTTGACTTGCCCAATGATCGGCAAGCAATTGAAAATAAATGGATCTTCAAGAAGAAGACTGACGCTGACAGTAATGTTACTGTCTACAAAGCTCGACTTGTCGCAAAAAGTTTTCGACAAGTTCAAGGAATTGACTACGATGAGACCTTCTCACTCGTAGTGATGCTTAAGTCTGTCCGAATCATGTTAGCAATTGCCGCATTTTATGATTATGAAATTTGGCAGATGGATGTCAAAAATGCATTCCTGAATGGATTTCTGGAAGAAGAGTTGATATGATGCAGCCGGAAGGTTTTGTCGATCCAAAAGGAGCTAACAAAGTGTGCAAGCTCTAGCGATCCATTTATGGACTAGTGCAAGCATCTCAGAGTTGGAATAAACACTTTGATAGTGTGATCAAAGCATTTGGTTTTGTACAGAATTTTGGAGAAGCCTGTATTTACAAGAAAGTGAGTGGGAGCTCTGTAGCATTTCTGATATTATATGTGGATGACATATTGCTAATCGGAAATGATATAGAATTTCCGGATAGCATAAAGGGATACTTGAATAAGAGTTTTTCAATGAAAGACCTCGGTGAAGCTGCTTACATATTGGGCATTAAGATCTATAGAGATAGATCAAGACGCTTAATTGGACTTTCACAAAGCACATACCTTGACAAAGTTTTGAAGAAGTTCAAAATGGATCAAGCAAAGAAAGGATTCTTGCCTGTGTTACAAGGTGTGAAGTTGAGTAAGACTCAATGCCCGACCACTGCAGAAGATAGAGAGAAAATGAAACATGTTCCCTATGCTTCAGCCATAGGCTCTATCATGTATGCAATGCTGTGTACCAGACCTGATGTGTGCCTTGCTATAAGTCTAGCAGGGAGGTACCAAAGTAATCCAGGAGTGGATCACTGGACAACGGTCAAGAACATCCTGAAATACCTGAAAAGGACTAAGGATATGTTTCTCGTATATGGAGGTGACAAAGAGCTCAACCTAAATGGTTACGTTGATGCAAGCTTTGACACTGATCCGGACGATTCTAAATCGCAAACCGAATACGTATTTACATTAAACGGTGGAGCTCTCAGTTGGTGCAGTTCTAAGCAAAGCGTCATGGCGGGATCTACATGTGAAGCGGAGTACATAGCTGCTTCAGAAGCAGCAAATGAAGGAGTCTGGATGAAGGAGTTCATATCCGATCTAGGTGTCATACCTAGTGCATCGGGTCCAATGAAAATCTTTTGTGACAATACTGGTGCAATTGCCTTGGCAAAGGAATCCAGATTTCACAAGAGAACCAAGCACATCAAGAGACGCTTCAATTCCATCCGGGATCTAGTCCAGGTGGGAGACATAGAGATTTGCAAGATACATACGGATCTGAATGTAGCAGAACCATTGACTAAGCCTCTTCCACGAGCAAAACATGATCAGCACCAAGGCCCCATGGGTGTTAGAACCATTACTGTGTAATCTAGATTATTGACTCTAGTGCAAGTGGGAGACTGAAGGAAATATGCCCTAGAGGCAATAATAAAGTTATTATTTATTTCCTTATATCATGATAAATGTTTAATTATTCATGCTAGAATTGTATTAACCGGAAACGTAATACTTGTGAGAATACATAGACAAACAAAGTGTCACTAGTATGCCTCTACTTGACTAGCTCGTTAATCGAAGATGGTTATGTTTCCTAACCATAGACATGAGTTGTCATTTCATTAATGGGATCACATCATTAGGAGAATGATGTGATTGACATGACCCATTCCATTAGCTTAGCACCCGATCGTTTAGTATGTTGCTATTGCTTTCTTCATGACTTATACATGTTCCTATGACTATGAGATTATGCAACTCTTGTTTACCGGAGGAACACTTTGTGTGCTACCAAACGTCACAACGTAACTGGGTGATTATAAAGGTGCTCTACAGGTGTCTCCAAAGGTACATGTTGGGTTGGCGTATTTCGAGATTAGGATTTGTCGCTCCAATTGTCGGAGAGGTATCTCTGGGCCCTCTCGGTAATACACATCACTTAAGCCTTGCAAGCAATGCAGCTAATAAGTTAGTTGCAAGATGATGTATTACGGAACGAGTAAAGAGACTTGCCAGTAACGAGATTAAACTAGGTATTGAGATACCGACGATCGAATCTCGGGCAAGTAACATACCGATGACAAAGGGAACAACGTATGTTGTTATGCGGTCTGACCGATAAAGATCTCCGTAGAATATGTAGGAGCCAATATGAGCATCTAGGTTCCGCTATTGGTTATTGACCGGAGACGTGTCTCGGTCATGTCTACATTGTTCTCGAACCCGTAGGGTCCGCACGCTTAATGTTACGATGACAGTTTCATTATGAGTTTATATATTTTGATGTACCAAAGTTAGTTCGGAGTCCCAGATAAGATCACGGACATAACGAGGAGTCTCGAAATGGTCGATACATAAAGATTGATATATTGGACGACTATATTTGGACACCGGAAGTGTTCCGGGGAAGTTTCGGATAAAACCGGAGTACCAGGGGGTTACCGGAACCCCCCGGGGGGTTAATGGGCCTCATGGGCCTAAAGTGGAGAAGAGGAGGGGTGGCCAGGGCAGGGCGCACGCCCCCTCCCCCTCTAGTCCTAATTGGACAAGGAGGGAGGGGCGGCGCCCCCCCTTTCCTTCCTCTCCTCTCTCCCTTCATTCCCCCTCTCCTACTTGGACAAGGAAAAAGAGGGAGTCCTACTCCCGGTAGGAGTAGGACTCCTCCCTGGCGCGCCTCATCATGGCCGGCCGGCCCTCCCCCTTGCTCCTTTATATACGGGGGCAGGGGGCACCTCTAGATACAAAAATTGATCCTTGAGATCTCTTAGCCGTGTGCGGTGCCCCCCTCCACATAATCCTCGATAATATTGTAGCGGTGCTTAGGCGAAGCCCTGCAACGGTAGAACATCAAGATCGTCACCACGCCGTCGTGCTGACAGAACTCATCCCCGACACTTTGCTGGATCGGAGTCCGGGATTGTCATCGAGCTGAACGTGTGCTAGAACTCGGAGGTACCGTAGTTTCGGTGCTTGATTGGTCGGGCCATGAAGACGGACGACTACATCAACCGCGTTGTTATAACGCTTCCGCTTTCGGTCTACGAGGGTATGTAGACAACACTCTCCCCTCTCGTTGTTATGCATCATCATGATCTTGCGTGTGTGTAGGAATTTTTTTGAAATTACTACGTTCCCCAACAAGATATCCGTCCGGCGAGGCACTGTTGCCGTGCCATCCCTGACATCAGCAACAGTGGGCGAAGTCTTGTACTCATGACGGCCTATCGGTACGGTCCACGGATGCTGGGCCCTACCGGTCAGCGAGAATCCAGAAGACGGCAAGAGCGCCACCAGTCGGACCCGAAGGGAGCCAGCCCCCGGAAGTCGGCCTGCCCCTCCCACGGGTCCCACACGCCATTAACCAGACGAGATGGGGGTGGCTACAGTAATCGCCCGCCAGGCGGCGGAGCTGTAGCCACGACCCCATGACTAAGCCTACGTCATTAGAGGCACGACTATAGTAATCGGCAGCCGGCAAGACCCGCAAGCGGCGGGTACGGCCTGTCGGCTCCGTACCAGACCAGTCGGCGGGCCCCAGCAGTCGGCAGAAAGGCCGACAGGCGAAGAGACTGACGGCTGGGCCCTGCGCCCAGTCGGTTTACCATTGTACCCCTGGGGGGTAGGCCTATATAAACCCCCAAGGGCACCCATGCAAAGGGTTCCGACCCATTAGAAGTAGACCAGACCTTAGAGAAGGAAGAGAGCTGGCCTAGCCTCCTCCTATCCACAGATACAGCTCAAGGAGCACCATTGTACTCACTTTTGCCTTAGTGATCATGCGGAGACCCCGCAGAGCAGGACTAGGGGTGTTATCTCCTAGGAGAGCCCCGAACCTGGGTAAAGTCCGCCGCGGTTTGTGTCTACGCCTCATCCCGTTTCCAGGCACCGGCGACGTTCTACTCGCCCCCACCATGATAAGCCATCCATTGGCATATGTCGCACCCAACCCCCGACATTTGGCGCCCACCGTGGGGCCTGGTGCACCGTCGTCCGGAGACCTGTTGTGGACGGGAACCCTTTTCCTCCCTGGCGAGCGCAGCTAACCCAGCACGCCAGACGGAGTCTGCGCTGACGCACCGCATGGCGCTGAAATTGCCTGCGCAGCCAGTTGCCTCGCCGATCTTGTAGGCGAGGTCCACCTCTCCGATGAGCCCACATCCGACGCGGGCACGGGCAGCCCCGAGAGCCTCCTTGATCAACTCCACGTCGCCAGCGAGCCAGCTGGGGACTTGGAGTCCGTAGGCTCCACTGATCCGATGTTGGTCGACTCCGACACCGTGTTGCTTGACACGTTCCCGACCAATGTGGTGGTCTATGACGAGCCGCTTCCTCACGCGGAGAGCGGTGGAAGCACCATCACGGAAGTGCTTGTCATCGATCATGGCAAGCACTCCGGCGGGGGTGATTACGACCCGCTCCATGCGGCGCTGCAAGACCTAGCAGCGCCCATCCCTGAAGATGCCGACGCCAAGACACTGGAGGCACGCCGCCTTCAGCTAGTTGAAGGCGCCAAAAAACTGGCCAGCATGAGATGCCTGTCAGAAGCCTACCAGCGTGAGATGGACCGCGCGTGGGCGGCACGCCGGCTCTGGCTGGGCCTAGCCGCCTTGGCACGGTCCAGCAGCGCGGTGCGGCTATTGCTAATCTGTTCGGGCGAATCGCCCCGTCTACGCCACACCTGCGGAGAAATTCGAGCCGCCCAGGCGGCGGCGGGTGAGCTGGACAAGTTCGAGGGCGAAGAACGTCGCTTGATGACGGAGCGCGTCCAGCGACTCCTTGATGCGGCTGCTGAGCAGAATGAGGTCGGCTGCCACACTGATGCGCCGCGCCGACGAAATGACAACCTACTTCCGCGCCGAGACCAAGGCGCGGAGTCTCGGACGCCGACTGGTGGCGCCGCGGAAGAAAAGACAAGGAGCCGGCTGCCAGCCGCAGTCGGACTCGCATCACCATAGAGTGCGACCGAGACGGCCGCCCAAGAACAGTGGAACGACGGGACAACTGTCCGCCTCCTCCCCCTCGGAGGGAAAGGCGAGTCTCCCCGCCGCCTGTTGATCACCCGACACTTGGCGACCGCCTTGTCCGCCGAGAGGAGTCGGTGAAAACAACGCCCGCCATCGGATCGACCATCTCCACCGATCCCTGGAGCTTGAGGAAGAAGATGAGTTGGGTCCGCCATGTTTTGGCCCCCGCATACGAGACAAGCCCTTCCCCAAAGGGTTCACGCTCCCCAGAGACACACCCAAGTACACCGGCTCCGTGAAGCCGGAGGACTGATTGGTCGACTACTCCACGGCCGTCAGCATAGCAAACGACAACAAGCGTGTTGCTGTGAAGTACGTTCCACTCATGCTCTAGGGCATGGCCCAGACATGGCTGAACAACTTAAGGCCCCGCAGCATCAACAGTTGGGTCGACTTCACCGACGCCTTCGTCCGCAACTTCACCAACACGTACAAGCGACCTCCCAAACCCCGCCAGCTCTCCTTGTGCGTGCAAGGCCCCAGCGAGTCAACTCGCGACTACCTCATGCGCTGGGCCAAGCTCCGCAACTCTTGCGAGGGCGTGCACGAGGTGCAAGCTATTGAGTACTTCACTGCAGGATGCCGAGAGGGCACCCTCCTCAAGCACAGGCTTCTCTGCGATGAGCCGGAAACCCTCGACGAGCTGCTGATCATAGCAGACAAATACGCCACAGCCGATTCCTCCATGAAGACGGAGATTCAAGTCAGCGCGACTGTCAAAGTGGCTCCTCAGGCTCCCCGAACCCTACCCGGAGACACCAATCAGCGTCAACAGCAGAACGACCACAAGCGTAAAGCCCCCCCCCACCGACTTCCACCAGTCGGCAGGTGGCAACAGTTGAAGACCAACAGCCGGAAGGGCAGCCTCCGCTCAGACGTTAGAAGGGCGGCAAGTCCAACTGGCAGCCGACTTTCTCATATGAGCAGACTCTAGATGGACCCTGCAAGTTCCACAGTGGCGCGAAGCCGTCCAACCACACCACTCGGAAATGCCACTAGCTCACTAGGATCGCAGAAGGAGACGGCCTTTTGCCTCCCCCGCCTGCTGGGCAGCCGCCTTCCCCTCCGCCCAAGCAGCCGGCGGTCAGACCAGTCGGCACAGTGCAAGACGAGTACCCGGAAGAGCAGGGAGCATACGTCGTGTTCACCAGTGTGGCCGACGATCGATGCAGCAGACGGCAGCAGCAGGAGGAGGTGAATGCAGTAGCTTCTGACACACCTGAGTTCATGCACTGGTCTGAGAAGCCCATCAGCTGGAGTCATGCTGACCACCCCGAAGTAATGCCCAGACCCGGCTCCTATGCCTTTGTTTTGGACGCCACCTTTGCCACCGACAAGCGAGCTGCTTGTTTTTCCAGAGTCCTGATAGACGGCGGCAACAGCATCAACATCTTGTACAAAGACACCATGCAGAAGTTGGGAATCAGGCAGAGGCAACTGCAGTCCAGCCGGACGGTGTTCCATTACATAGTCCCTGGCCTTTCCTGCTCGCCAATCGGCAAGATCTTGATCGATGTTCTCTTCGGAGACAAAGATCATTTCCGCCGTGAGTCAATATGGTTCAAGGTGGTGGACCTAGAGAGCCCATACCATGCACTGCTTGGCCGGACAGCCCTGGCCAAGTTCATGGCCGTCCCCCATTATGCCTACCTCAAGATGAAGATGCCGAGTTCCAAAGGGATTCTGACCATAACTGGCGACTACAAGAAGTCGTCCGCCTGCGCATCAGAGAGCAGCTGGCTGACCGAGTCCCTCATGATCGCAGATGAGAAGCGGCTGCTAGATCGAGTTGTGGCGATGGCAGGCAAACAGCCAGAAATGTCGCCTGATCCCAAAGAGTCGGAAGCTGAGGGCTCGTTCAAGCCGGCCAAGGAAACAAAGAAGATACCTTTGGACCCGGAGCACCCAGAGAGGTACGCTGTCGTAGGCGCCAACCTCGACAGCAAACAGGAAGGCGAGCTCGTCGATTTCCTCCGTGAGAATCGAGACATCTTCGCATGGTCCCCCAAGGACATGCCAGGTGTCCCGACGGAATTCGCCGAGCACAAATTACATGTCCGATCTGATGCCAAACCAGTCAAACAGCCTTTACGCCGCTTGTCAGAAGAGAAGAGGAGAGTTGTTGGAGAAGAGATAGCCCGGCTGCTCGCAGCCGGCTTCATCATGGAAGTATTCTTCCCAGAATGGCTGGCCAACCCGGTCTTGGTACTGAAGAAGAACAAGCAGTGGCGAATGTGTATTGACTACACCAGCCTCAACAAAGCATGCCCCAAGGACCCGTTTGCCTTGCCAAGGATCGACCAAGTGATAGACTCCACAGCCGGATGCGAGCTGTTGAGTTTCTTGGATGCATATTCAGGGTATCACCAGATCAAGTTAAACCCAGCCGACAGGCTGAAGACTGCCTTCATCATGCCGTTTGGAGCTTTCTGCTACCTAACCATGACGTTCGGCTTGAGGAACGCCGGCGCCAGCTTCCAACGATGCATGCAGAAGTGTCTCCTCAAGCAGCTCGGCAGAAATGCTCACGTCTACATGGATGATGTGGTGGTAAAGACGGAGAAGCGTGGAACACTGCTGGAAGACCTTAAGGAGACCTTCGACAACTTGCGCCAATTCCAGATCAAGCTCAACCCGGAGAAATGCGTCTTTGGAGTACCAGCCGGCCAGCTCCTTGGTTTCCTGGTCTCCGAACACGGCATAGAATGCAACCCTGTGAAGATCAAGGCGATTGAAAGGATGGAGGTACCCAGCCAACTACTGGACGTACAAAAATTCACCGGCTGTTTGGCGTCCGTCAGCCGGTTCATCAGTCGGCTGGGCGAGAAGGCTCTTCCCTTGTACCAACTCATGAAGAAGACCACTTTTTTGAGTGGAACCACAAGGCGGACGAAGCATTTATCCAACTAAAGAAGATGCTGGCGACTCCACCTATTCTGGTGGCTCCGACTCCTAAGGAGCCCATGCTCCTCTACATCGCCGCCACCAGCTGAGTGGTCAGCACAGTCATTGTAGTAGAGCGCAAGGAGGAAGGAAAAGCACTACCAGTTCAGAGACCGGTATATTATTTGAGTGAAGTACTGTCGACCTCCAAGCAAAACTACCCCCACTACCAGAAGATGTGCTATGGTGTGCATTTTGCCGCCAAGAAATTGAAGCCTTACTTCCAAGAGCATCCAATCACTGTGGTCTGCACGGCTCCTCTAGCCGAGATCATCGGCAGCCGAGACGCTTCGGGACGAGTGGCCAAGTGGGCCATAGATTTGGCCCCCTGCACCATCCACTACCAACCTCGCACTGCCATCAAGTCACAAACGCTGGCCGACTTCTTCGTCGACTGGGCCGAAACCCAGTATCTACCACCAGCGCCCGACTCCACCCATTGGCGAATGCATTTCGACGGCTCCAAGATGCGCACCGGCTTGGGAGCCGGCATCGTCCTCACCTCTCCCAAGGGTGACAAGCTCAAGTATGTGCTGCAAATCCATTTTGCCACCTCCAACAACATCACCGAGTACGAGGCACTCATTCACGGGCTCCGGCTAGCCAAAGAGCTCGGCATTCGCCGGATCCTGTGTTATGGTGACTCCGACTTGGTGGTCCAGCAGTCGTCAGGCGATTGGGACGCCAAGGACGCAAACATGGCAAGCTACCGCTTCCTTGTCCAACAACTCAGTGGGTATTTCGAGGGATGTGAGTTTCTCCATGTACCAAGAAACGACAACGAACAAGCAGACGCCCTGGTGCGAATCGGCTCCACCCGTCAGGAGATACCGTCCGACGTCGCCCTTCAGCGCCTCCTCAAGCCATTCGTCAAGCCATCACCGGAGTCAGACTCCATCTTCGTGCCGGCTCCTCCTGAAGTAGTCGGATCCGACTCAAGAGCCCCTGTAGACGGCACGAGTATTCCGGCAGGCGGCGCGGAGATCGTGGCAGTCGCACCCGGCCCAGGGACTGCGGAGCCTGGCCCAGAGACTTTGGAGCCCGGCTCAGGGACTGCACCAATCTGCCCGGGGACTTCATCAACGCAGCAAGCGGCTGCCGACTCCAACCCGCTACCTCCCGGCCCACCCACCCTCGTCCAAGTCGCAGTCTTGGCGGTTGCAGAAATTGCAGCACCTTCATGGGCCCAACCCATCCTCCAATTCTTGGTGAACAAAGAGCTGCCAGCCGATGAGATCTCAGCTCGGCAAGTGCTACGCCGGGCAGCAACGTACGCCATCATCAATAGAGAGCTCGTAAGGCGCAGCATCACTGGTATTCACCAGCGGTGTGTGGAGCCAGAGCAAGGCCAGACAATCCTCAAAGACATCCATCAAGGCGAATGTGGCCATCACGCGGCTTCAAGAGCACTCGTCGCCAAAGCTTTCCGCCAGGGTTTCTTCTGGCCGACTGCTCTTGAAGACGCCAAGTCTCTAGTCCAAAAATGCAAGGGGTGCCAGAAGTTCTGCTCTAAGCCTCATCAGCCGGCTTCGACACTCAAAACTATTCCTATTGCCTGGCCCTTTGCTGTTTGGGGCCTGGACATGGTTGGACCATTCAAGACGACGCGAGGTGGTTTGACTCATTTACTTGTTGAAGTGGGCAAGTTCACCAAATGGATAGAAGCAAAGCCAATCAAGAGTTTGAATGGTCCGACTGCTGTGACCTTCATCTCTGACATCACAATTTGGTACGGCATACCGCACAGCATCATCACCGACAACGGCACAAACTTTGCCAAGGGTGCCTTGGCTCATTTCTGCGCGACGCAGGGCATCCGACTGGACTTAGCGTCCGTTGCCCATCCGCAGTCCAACGGCCAAGTAGAGCGAGCAAACGGCCTAATATTGTCCGGCATCAAGCCCCGGCTGGTTGAGCCTCTGGAGTGCTTGGCAGGCTGCTGGCTTGATGAGTTGCCAGCCGTCCTCTAGAGCCTGCGCACGACTCCAAACAAGTCAACCGGCTTCACGCCCTTCTTCCTCGTCTATGGTGCCGAAGCCGTCATCCCAACGGACATAGAGTTCGACTCCCCTTGAGTCACCATGTACACCGAGGAGGAAGCAGAGGAAGCACGTCAAGACGGCGTCGATCTACTAGAAGAGGGCTGACTGTTGGCACTCAGCCGGTCCAGCATCTACCAGCAGAGCCTACGCCGATACTACAATCGGAAGGTCAAGCCGCGATCTTTCCAAGAAGGAGACCTTGCGCTTCGGCTGATTCAGCGAACAACTGGCTAGCATAAGCTCTCGGCACCTTGGGAAGGCCCCTTCATTGCCAGCAAGGTGTTGGGAAATGATTCCTACTACCTGATCGATGCTCAGAAGCCCCGAGCACGCAAAAGAGACGACTCCGGCAAGGATACAGAGCAACCATGGAATGCAAATCTCCTCCGAAGATTTTACAGTTAATGCAGTATGTGTCACGCTACCTTTTGTATTAAAGTACGAAGACTTTGGGCCCCTCGAGACGATCTCAGGGACTGCCTTCTTTTATCTATATGATAATGAGTTATGCCTATGAGTACGTTATTCTTTATCGCTTGGCACCAGGTTCGATTAGTCGGCCCGGGGACTTGCCGTCTTGAGCTATGAAATGACTTCCTGCAGCCGGACAAGTAGTGTGTGGCACTCAAGCCGTCTCCTATTAGAAGCCGCAGATCGCACAACGACTGACTGGCAAGCAGGAGTAAGGTAGAATGGGTGTCCATATGAAAAATGGCTAAGGACTCAAAGCATGCACATAGCTTAAGCCGCTTTCCAGCCTTTTGCAACCGACTCTCGAGCAGCCGGCTCGCCGTTTTCTAAATTAACTTGCTAAAAACTCTAAATGGCTAAGTACTTGCCTCCCAAAGAAGCCAAGTATTTGATCTAGCGGCAGCCCGCAGAGCGGCTGTCCGACTAGCCAAACGGCAACCAAGGGAAGGCAGCAAAGGAAAAAGCCAAAGAGCAATAAGCAAGAAGAGATAGAACGTGGATAAATATTTACATAGAAAGGCCCTTGGCCGAATCATCAAATAGGAGTTCAAGATACACCCACACCCAGTGGGTGGAATTGTGCAAAATAACAAGTTCGTTGAGACTACTAAGCAGGAAAAACAAAGATAAAGTGGCAGCCTAGGAAGCCGCGGACGGACTCGGAGGACCAGAGGGGTCGGCGGTGCCAGTTGGCGGGGCAGTCGGCTGGTTGGTCTCCACCTGATCACCCCTGGCGACAGCTGGCTCAGTTGTGCGTGGCTCACTGCTGGAGGCGCGGTCGGGCTGGGGCTGGCCGTCTGCCTCGACCTCTGGCGCCTCCTCCTCGTCTCCTTCTTCCTCCTCGCCTTCCTCTTCGCCACTGGAGTCGATCACCTCCGCCGAGTCCTCGCCGTCGTTCGGGTTCAGCCTGAACCACTCCGGCGGTGCCTCCTCGCCATTCTCAGCCAGCTTTGGGACAAAGACACTGGTGTCGGTGTACTCAGCGATCGATGCGGCGCGCCTGACGAGATCGTCCTCCACCGTTGCCAGCTCCGCCTGAGCTTCCAGCCGGAACGTGGCTAACTGGGCTAAACTCAGCCAAGGCCCGGCGGGCTCCAGCCCGGGCTGCAGAACCCTTCCAAGCCTCAAGACGGCCGCCTGCCACCTCCAACCAATTAACAGTCTGACTGGGGGTACATGGCGCCTGCATGTCTGGCCACAGGGCGGCAATTGCCTGGGCGCCGACGCGTTGAAGCCGGCGTAGCATCCGGTGGGCTGGCCAAAGACGGGCCTCTATGCTTAGAATCTGCTCGTTAAGAGTTCGGGGGGCGTCAGCAGTGACCTGTGCGCCGTCCGCCCTCCGTGCTTCACGATCAGCCTCGATGGCTTGATTGGCGGCATCAGAATGGCCGGGGAAGAAGTCTGCTAAGGAAGAAGAGCAAAGAAACAAAGTTAAAAATTTAAGGCCGACTCGACTAGCAGTCGGCAGCCCGGAAAAGGAAACAAGTGGAAGCTCACCATCGACAAGATCTTCGATTGCTTGGAAGCCGGAGACCAGTGTTGCCTCCTTGTCGGTCCAGGAGGAGCGCTCGGATGCAAATTCAGCGAGAAGGGTGGTCTCCTTGTCCTCCGCCTCCTTCTGGGCCCTCTGGAGCAGCTCCTTCTGCTCCGCCAGCTGCGTAGCCAGCCGGTCGCGCTCCTCCGTTAGCCGGCCGCACTCCTCCTCCCTGACGCACAGTGCGGTTTTGACTTCACCTAGCTGCTGCTGAAGGGCGACATTGGCCTCTGAAAAAAGAGGGGGAGGGATGTCTGTCGTCAGCAAAGAAGAAAGGTCGCCGGGGAGATCCGGCCCGACTGCTCAGCAGTCGGTCCGAATCTCGGGGACTACAACCCGCGGGTGCGCCAGCGCGCCCCCGCAGAGAAAGAAGAAAACTCACCCCGGCTGTCCGACAAGTCGGCGGTCCGCTTGGCCAGCTCCTCAACATTGGCATTGAAGGAGGTCACGCAAATATTATGGTAATCCTGCATCAAAATTTCAAGAAAAAAGCACTGGTACTTGGAACTCGCCGATTAGAGTTCCGAGCCGCCTGCTCAGCAGCCGGCCCGAAACTCGGGGACTACACCCAGTGGGTGCGCTGGCGCGCCCCCACAAAGAAAAAACAAGGAAGCAAAGCAAAGAAAGGATGCGTACCCGGATGGCCGTTCGTGACGCCAGGTATGCCTTGGTGCACTCCTTGATGGCGCCGCCCTCGGTCGGGAGCTTGGCTTGGATGTCCAAGAGCGCCCGGTTCAACGGGCCCGTCCCGCCTCCCCGCACCCACCTGGTGGGCGCGGCGCTCGACACCTCGGTGTCCGGGATCGAGGAGTTCGCAGCGTCGGTATCCAGAGGACGCGGCGCTGAGGCCGCCTTCGCGAGACGGCGGCGTGTCGGCGTACTGACCTCGAGGGCCAGGCTCGTCGCCGCCGCGCCTCCGGTTGGCGGCACTGGCGGATCCGCCGGTTGTCCACCCGGCGCGCCTCCGGAGGGTGGTGGTGGTGGCACAACGACCTCCGGCGTAGCGGTGACATCGGCGTCCCTCTCCATGACCAGGTTCTCGTCGCCGGCTTCCCCAGTCTGCGCCGAGAACTCCGGTGGCGGCGGTGCGGAGTTCAAGGGGACGACAAACACCGCCGACTGGTGGCGTGCGGCTTCCTCCACGCGCTTCTTCTCCGCATCGTCGGCCTCGGCCTCCGCCAGCTTCTTCAGGGCGGCAGCCTCCGCCTTGTCGGCTTCCGCCTTCTTCAGCGGGCGGCTTCCCGCTCCTCACGCGCCTCCCGCGCGTTCTGCTCTGTTGCCTTCCGGAGGTCGGCAGTGAGTTCAACACGCCGGGTGGTGGAGGAGGTCTCCGCCGACTTCACGACGGAGCCGGTGGCCGACTTCTCAAGAGAGAGAGGGGCCCTAAAGCCGGAAAACAAAGTAAAGAAATTTCAGACAGACTCAATAAAGAAATACGAAGATACGAAGGGAGGTGGTGCTTGCGCTGAAATAAGCTGCGGCGTCTTCACCACCTTGCGGAAGTGGTTGGCCTTTGCGGCCGCCTCGTCCCGCTTGGTCGCTGTGGCTGAGCCCCTGGGCTTCTTCAGCCGGCTGCCAAACAGGCTCGCCCCAGCCCTGCGCTTCTTGCTGCCGCCTTGTGCGTTCGGGGGAGCTGACGAGCCCGCGCCCGACTGGCCGGCTCCTGGCTGGTGGCATGGGACGACCTCCTCGTCATCATCGGGCCAGTCCTTGAGAATGGCCCCAAGTCTCGGGCCGCCCGCTGCGCCGCCTCCTCCCTTGGCGTCGTCCTCTTGGGCCGCCGCCCCCAGGTCGGGGTCATCAACATCACTCTCTGCCCGGTCAGGGAGGAATTCACGGTCCGGCCCCGCGGTGCCGGCTACTGGCTAGAGGAGGGGGTTTTGACCAAAGCCGGCTGATCAGATTGGACAAAACAGACTCGGCAACGAAGAAGTCAGAGAGAAAGAGAAAAAGAAAACGACTCACCAGAGGCGGAGGGGCAGCACATGAATACGGCTCCTTGCCAAACTGCCACTCTTCGTTGAGGTCGCAGCTCACAAGATAGTTTACCATGTAGGCTACCTCCTCGTGAGGCATCTCCTTGGTGCACATTCGGCTCGGGTCTCGGTGCCCGCTCATCTGGCAGATCATGTGGGGGCGACTTTGGAGGGGCAGCACGCGGCGCGCCACGAAGGCGGCCAGCAAGTCCGGCCCGGTCAGGCCCTCCGACTGCGCCAGTACTCGAAGCTGCGCAACGGCACCCGCTCCCGCAGGCGTCCACGTCCGGGCCCGGTGCGACCAGTTGGGTTGCCTCCCAGCCGGCGGGCTGGCTACGAAGGCCGGCAGGTTGATCCAGTCGCCCTCCGCGGAGACGTTCTTCACGTAGAAGTACGATCGTTGCCACATCTTCACCGATTTGATCAGCCTAATGGAGGGAAATGGGTTGTCGTCCCCCGACCTCCGCACGGCGATGAACGCACCGCATTGAGCCGGCATGCCCGCGGCCTGGGTGCCGAGCTTGGATAAGAAGAACTCCCCCCCAGAGCTCCATCGTGGGGAGAACGCCAATGAAGCCCTCGCACACGATGACGAAGGCGGACAGCAACACCACCGTGTTGGGGGTGAGGTGGTGAGGCTGGAGTCCGTAGAACTCAAGGAAGGAGCGGAAGAAGTTGCTCGCCGGCAGGCCCAGGCCGCGCAGGCAGTGTGAGCGGAAGACGACCCGCACGCCCTCCTGCGGCGCCGGCGAGATCTCTCCCCTCCACGCGAGGCGGACCATCACGAGGTCCTCGCCAGGCAGTCGACGCGTCTTGCGGAGGAAGTCGATGTGATCCTTGTGGACCTCCGAACCATCCCAGGTGTCGGAGTGCGCCGTCGGGGGCACTCCGGCGGAGGAAGAGCTCATCGTGAGCGGACCGCCGCGACGTTCAACGAGGCTCGAGGAGCAGAGAGGGAGAAGGAGAAGAAGCATCGGGGAGGTGGGACGTGCATGCTCCACCGCTTCCCCTCCTCCCCCTACTTATAGCCCAGTGGGCTGCGAAGCCGAGGGGGCGGTAGTGGGATTTACTGCGCCCACTACTCCACGCCCCCACGTTTGTCACGCAAAGTTACTGCACGCGGTAATTCTGTGGGAACCTCAACCGCCCCCCATGGCCGCAGCAGATCCGCTTGTGCACCGAGGCGTGGTAGTGGCGGGTCCCGCCTGCGGACATGTCCCATCTCGCGGAGGGGTAGGCGGGCTGGCCCGGCCATTGGTTGCCACATGGCGGTCACGGAGTGGATGGCGGTCAGGAAGCTTAGCTCATACGCTACTGAGTTCCTGTCGGGGGATTCAAAAGCATTTTTGGACTAGTCAAAGTCAGGCGACTCTGACTCCTACCAATCGGGCCGGCGAAAGTCAAACAAGGTCTCACCTCAAGCACTCGGAGAAATAAACTGCTGAGGCTCCTCGGCTGATCGTCCGCGGCGCCTCACCAGCTTCGGGGACTACTGTCGGAGTAATGGGCCACAGGTAGGCTAACCCGAGGCCCAGAACCTTTCAAGACATCGGGGCTGACTGCGCCCCTCAGGACACCAGGATGGAGAGCCGCCTTCCAGAAGCCGACTAAAGGAGCAGCTGACTGCCCTCATGCGGCCGAGTCCTAGAGGCGAGGTCAAGATGGGCCGACTCCCGCCTGGCGGCTCCCAGAGAAGCCGGCCACGGGGAGTCGGCCCACGACACCAACAAAGCCCATGCCCACGTAAGGGGGGATGGGACGGGGAGTGGCAACAGTAAAGCCCACTGCCTCCCCTTTTTATGGGATGGCAAGGCCACAGTGCGCCGTGCCATCCCTGACATAAGCAACAGTAGGCGGAGTCGTGCACCCACGACGGGCTGTCGGTACAGTCTACGAACGATGGGCCCTACCGGTCAGCGAGAGTCCAGAAGACGGCAAGAGCGCCACCAGTCGGACCGGAAGGGAGCTGGCCCCCGGAAGTCGGCCTGCCCCTCCCACGGGTCCGACGCGCCATTAACCAGACGAGAAGGGGAGTGGCTACAGTAATCGCCCGCCCGGTAGCAGGGCTGTAGCCACGACCCCAAGACCAAACCTGCGTCATTAGAAGCACGGCTACAGTAATCGGCAGCCTGCAAGACCCGCAAGCAGCGGGTATGGCCTGTTGGCTCCATACCAGACCAGTCGGTAGGGCCCACCAGCCGGCGGGCCCCGGCAGTCGGCAGAGAAGCCGGCGGGCGAAGAGGCTGACGGCTGGGCCTTGCGCCCAGTCGGTTTACCATTGTACCCCCGGAGGGTAGGCCTATATAAGCCCCCCGGGGCACCCATGCAAAGGGTTTCGACCCATTAGAACTAGACCAGACCTTAGAGAAGGAAGAGAGCTGGCCTAGCCTCCTCCTGTCCACAGATACAGCTCGAGGAGCACCATTGTACTCACTTTTGCCTTAGTGATCATGCGGAGACCCCGCAGAGCAGGACTAGGGGTGTTATCTCCTAGGAGAGCCCCGAACCTGGGTAAAGTTCGCCGGCGTACGTATCTACGCCTCATCCCGTTTCCAAGCACCGGCGACGTTCTACTCGCCCCCAGCATGATAAGCCATCCATTGGCATATGTCGCACCCAACCCCCGACAAGTAGTAACTTGAAACGGGAGTTGCAGAATGAACATAGACTAGTTAAGGGTGAAGTAACGATGTGTGTTGGAGGTAGTCCCAAGAATGATATGATCATCATAGCATACTCCCTATACTTTCGGGATTAGTGTTGAACCTAAATAAGTGTTATTTGGTGTTTGCCTTGAGCATGAATATGATTTGATCATGTTTATTGCAATACGATTATTCATTTAAGTTAGAGAATAATTGTTATTCTGTTTACATGAATAAAACCTTCTATGGTTATACACCCAATGAAAATGGTTTGTTGAATCTTGATCGTAGTGATACACATATTCATAATATTGAAGCCAAAAGATGTAAAGTTAAAGTGTAACTTATTTGTGGCACTGCCGTTTAGGTCATATTGGTGTAAAGCGCATGAAGAAAATCCATGCTGATGGGATTTTGGAATCACTTGATTATGAATCAGTTGATGCTTGCGAACCATGCCGCATGGGCAAAGATGACTAAGACTCCGTTCTCCAGAACAATGGAGCGAGCAACTGACTTATTGGATATAATACATACTGATGTATGAGGTCCGATGAGTGTTGAGGCTCGCGGCGGGTATCGTTATTTTCTGACCTTCACAGATGATTTGAGCAGATATGGGTATATCTACTTGAAGAAACATAAGTCTGAAACATTCGAAAAGTTCAAAGAATTTCATAGTGAAGTGGAATATCATCGTAACAAGAAAATAAAGTTTCTACGATCTGATCGCAAAGGCGAATATTTGAGTTACGAGTTTGGTCTTCAATTAAAACAATGTGGAATAGTTTCACAAACTGATGCCACCTGGAACACCACATCGTTATGGTGTGTCCGAACGTCATAACCGTACTTTATTTGATATAGTGCAATCTATGATGTCTCTTACCAATTTACCACTATTGTTTTGGGGTTATGCATTAGCTATAGCTGCATTCACATTAAAAAGGGAACCATCTAAATCCGTTGAGACGACACCATATGAAATGTGGTTTAGCAAGAAACCTGAGCCATCATTTCTTAAAGTTTGGGGTTGCGATGCTTATGTGAAAAATGTTCATCTTGATAAGCTCAAACCCAAGTCGGAGAAGTGCGTCTTCATAGGATACCCAAAAGTAACTGTTGGATACACCTTCCATCACAGATCCGAAGGCAAGATATTTGTTGATGGGAATGGATCCTTTCTAGAGAAGGAGTTTCTCTCGAAAGAAGTGAGTGGGAGGAAAGTAGAACTTGATGAGGTAACTGTACCTTCTCCCTTATTGGAAAGTAGTTCATCACAGAAATCTGTTTCTGTGACTCCTACACCAATTAGTGAGGAAGCTAATGATGATGATCATGTAACTTCAGATCAAGTTACTACCGAACCTCATAGGTCAACCAGAGTGAGATCCGCACTAGAGTGGTACGGTAATCCTGTTCTGGAGGTCATGTTAATTGACCATGACGAACCTATGAACTATGAGGAAGCGATGATGAGCCCAGATTCCGTGAAATGGCTTGAGGCCATGAAATCTGAGATGGGATCCATGTATGAGAACAAAGTGTGGACTTTGGTTGACTTGCCCGATGATTGGCAAGCCATAGAAAATAAATGGATCTTCAAGAGGAAGACGGACGCTGATAGTAGTGTTACTATCTACAAAGCTAGACTTGTCGAAAAAGGTTTTTGACAAAGTTCAAGGTGTTGACTATGATGAGATTTTCTCACTCGTAGCGATGCTTAAGTCTGTCCGAATCATGTTAGCAAATTGCCACATTTTATGAAATTTGGCAAATGGATGTCAAAACTACATTCCTTAATGGATTTCTTAAAGAAGAGTTGTATATAATGCAACCAGAAGTTTTTTTCCGATCCTAAAGGTGCTAACAAAATGTGCAAGCTCCAGCGATCCATCTATGGACTAGTGCAAGCATCTCAGAGTTGGAATGTACGCTTTGATGAGTTGATCAAAGCATATAGTTTTATACAGACTTGTGGTGAAGCCTGTATTTACAAGAAAGTGAGTGGGAGCACTACAACATTTCTGATAAAATATGTGAATGACATATTGTTGATCGGAAATAATGTAGAATTTTTTGGAAAGCATAAAGGAGTATTTGAAAGGAGTTTTTCAAATAAAGACCTTGGTGAAGCTACTTACATATTGAGCATCAAGATCTATAGAGATAGATCAAGACGCTTGATAAGTTTTTTCAATGACTACATACCTTGGCAAGATTTTGAAGTAGTTCAAAATGGAACAATCAAAGAAAGAGTTCTAACCTGTGTTACAAGGTGTGAAATTGAGTAAGACTCAAAGCCCGACCACGGCAGAAGATAGAAAGAGAATGAAAGTCATTCCCTATGCCTCAGCCATAGTTTCTATAAAGTATGCCATGCTGTGTACCAGATCTATTGTATACCCTACACTGAGTTTAGGAAGGGAGTACAATAGTGATCTAGGAGTAGATCACTGGACAACGGTCAAAATTATCCTTAGTGGAATAAGGATATGTTTCTCGATTATGGAGGTGACAAAAGGTTCGTCGTAAAGGGTTACGTCGATGCAAATTTTGACACTGATCCAGATGACTCTAAGTCTCAATCTGGATACATTTTGAAAGTGGGAGCAATTCGCTATAGTAGCTCTGTGCAGAGCATTGTTGACATAGAAATTTGCAAAATACATACGGATCTGAATGTGGCAGACCCATAGACTAAACTTCTCTCACAAGCAAAACATGATCACACCTTAGTACTCTTTGGGTGTTAATCACGTAGCGATGTGAACTAGATTATTGACTCTAGTAAACCCTTTGGGTGTTGGTCACATGATAGTGTGAACTATGGGTGTTAATCACATGGTGATGTGAACTATTGGTGTTAAATCACATGGTGATGTGAACTAGATTATTGACTTTAGTGCAAGTGGGAGACTGAAGGAAATATTCCCTAGAGGAAATAATAAAGTTATTATTTATTTCCTTATTTCGTGATTTGTTTATTATTCATGCTAGAATTGTATTAACCGGAAACACAATACATGTGTGAATACATAGACAAACATAGTGTCACTAGTATGCATCTACTTGACTAGCTCGTTAATCAAAGATGGTTAAGTTTCCTAACCATAGACATGAGTTGTCATTTGATTAACGGGATCACATCATTAGGAGAATGATGTGATTGACTTGACCCATTCCGTTAGCTTAGTACTTGATCGTTTAGTATGTTGCTATTGCTTTCTTCATGACTTATACATGTTCCTACGACTATGAGATTATGCAACTCCCGTTTACCGGAGGAACACTTTGTGTGCTACCAAACGTCACAACGTAACTGGGTGATTATAAAGGTGCTCTACAGGTGTCTCCGAAGGTACTTGTTGAGTTGGCATATTTCGAGATTAGGATTTGTCACTCCGATTGTCGGATCGGTATCTCTGGGCCCACTCGGTAATGCACATCACTATAAGCCTTGCAAGCATTGTAACCAATGAGTTACTTGCGGGATGATGTATTACGGAATGAGTAAAGAGACTTGCCGGTAACGAGATTGAACTAGGTATTGAGATACCGACGATCGAATCTCAGGCAAGTAACACACCGATGACAAAGGGAACAATGTATGTTGTTATGCGGTTTGACCGATAAAGATCTTCGTAGAATATGTGGGAGCCAATATGAGCATCCAGGTTCCGCTATTGGTTATTGACCGGAAACGTGTCTCGGTCATGTCTACATAGTTCTCGAACCCGTAGGGTCCGCACGCTTAAAGTTCGGTGACGATCGGTATTATGAGTTTATGTGATTTGATGTACCGAAGGTAGTTCAGAGTCCTGGATGAGATCGGGGATATGACGAGGAGTCTCGAAATGGTCGAGACATAAAGATTGATAAACTGGAGGGTTATATTCGGACACCGGAAGGGTTCCGAGGGTTACCGGATAAATACCGGAGTACCGGGGGTTACCGGAACCCCCCGGGGCTTAATGGGCTTTAGTGGAAATAGAGGGAAGCAAGGAAAGTGTGGGGCGCGCCCCCCAAGGCCCAAACCGAATTGGTTTAGGGCAAGGGGGGCCGGCCCCCTCTTTCCTTCTCCTCTCCCTTTCCTTCCCCTCTCCTACTAGGACTAGGAAAGAGGGGGCAAACCTACTTGGAGTAGGATTGCCCCCCCTTGGGTGCGCCTCTCCCCTTGGTCGGCCATGTCCTCCTCCCCTCCTTTATATACAGGGGTAGGGGGGCACCTCAAAGACACAACAATTGATCATTGATCTCTTAGCTGTGTGCGGTGCCCCCCTCCACCATAATCCACCTCGATCATATCGTAGCGGTGCTTAGGAGAAGCCCTGCGTCGGTAGCATCATTATCACTGTCACCACACCACCGTGCTGACGAAACTCTCCCGTGAAGCATTGCTGGATCGAAGCTCGCGGGACGTCATCGAGTTGAACGTGTGCAGAACTCGGAGGTGCCATACGTTCGGTACTTGGATCGGTCAGATCGTGAAGACGTACGACTACATCAACCGCGTTGTGCTAACGCTTCCGCTTTCGGTCTACGAGGGTACGTGGACAACACTCTCCCCTCTCGTTGCTATGCATCACCATGATCTTGCGTGTGCGTAGGATTTTTTTTGAAATTACTACATTCCCCAACAGGCGGAGCCATCGTTCGATGCCTAGAAGCCACTGAAGTGGTCCCGCACCCCCATCATTTTTAACACCGAGGATCACCCTGATTGCACAACTGCTGTTGGGTGTTTGCTGTTGTTGGTTTCACCAACAATACGCAACCTCAAGGTGACAAAAGTGCTGGTTGACGGTGGGGCCGGTTTGAACTTGATCTCGCCCGCGTGATCAAGAGGCTGCAGATTCCTGATGGTGATCTCGAGGAGACGGGCACGTTTCAAGGGGTCAACCCGGGAAGGAGCCAACCAAAAGGCAAAATCACGCTGCCCGTTACGTTTGGGGGTGAGATGAACTATAGGATGAAGAAGATCGTTTTTTATGTCGCCGAGATCCCCTTGCCATACAATGGGATCCTTGGCCGCCCAGCGCTGGCCAAGTTCATGGCGGCGCCACACTACGCCTACAACACATTGAAGATGCCGGGGCCGCTGACCATCATCACCATCCCCTCTGACAAGAAAGACATGCTCATCTGCGCCGACCAACTCTACCGAGAGGCAGTTGCAGCGGCTGCCGCCAAGGCACTTGCTCCTGCTGCTCAAGCCCCGGGAAGGAAGAAGGCCGAGAAGACCTCTGCCGGCAAGACCCCTTCCGACGAGACCTCTTCCGGCAAGACCTCTTGCACCCAATCCGGCAAGTGCGCCTCTTCGGAGTGCTGCGCTCCCGTTGAGGACGTGCCAGAGAGTTCCTCTGGCAAGAGCAAGAAGTCCAAGGCCGCACCACCAGAAACCAAGAAGGTGTCTGTCAAGGAGGATGGCACGGGCGGGGCTTTCACTATAAGCTCAACCCTCGACAGAAAATAGGAAAGCGCGCTCATCGCCTTCCTGCGGGCGAATGTCGATGTGTTTGCATGGCAAGCATCCGACATCCCCGACGTTCCCAGGGAGGTGATTGAGCACCATCTTGCTGTCTATCCTCATGCACAGCCCATCAAGCAGAAGGTCAGGAAGCAAGCTTTGGAACAATAGGAGTTCATTACGGAGGAGATCAGGAAGTTGGAAGTGGTAGGCTTGGTGAGAGGAGTACTCCATCCGACGTGGTTGGCCAATCCGGTGGTGGTGCGTAAGGCAAATGGGAAATGGAGGCTGTGTATTGACTACATAGATGTCAATAAAGCCTGTCCAAAGGATCCTTTCCCTCTGCCACACATCGACCAGATTGTGGACTCCACTGCTGGGTGTGACCTGCTGTCATTCCTCGACGCTTATTCAGGATACCACCAGATCTTCATGAGGAAGGAAGACGAAGAAAAAACCGCGTTCATCACCCCATGTGGTACGTACTGTTTTGTACGAATGCCTTTCGGGTTGAAGAGCACTGGTTCAACATTTGCCCGAGCAGTCCAGATTGGTTTTGAGCCCCAGCTACATAGAAATATGGAAGCTTATATGGACGACATAGTGGTCAAAACCAAGGACAGGGCCACACTCATGCAAGATTTAGAAGAAACATTTGCAAATCTGCGCAAGATCAACCTCAAGCTCAACCCATAGAAGTGCGTGTTCGGTGTCCCCTCTGGCAAGCTTCTTGGGTTCTTTGTGTCTCAATGCGGAATCAAAGCAAATCCCGACAAGATCAAGGCAATCGAGCAGATTGGGGCGCCAAAACGGGTCAAAGACGTCCATAGGCTCACCGGCTGCGTTGCTGCCCTGAGTAGGTTCATCTCCAAATCTGCTAAGCGCGCCCTGCCCTTTTTCAAAGTTTTGAAAAAGGCGGGTCCAGTGAAGTGGACTCCGGAGGTAGAGGCAGCGCTGCAAGATTTGAAGAGGTACCTCTCCTCCACGCCCATACTAGTCGCACCAAAACCACAAGAGTCGTTGCTACTGTACTTAGCAGCAACAAATCAAGTGGTTAGTGTTGCACTAGTGGCGCAGAGGGAACTTGAGGAAGAAGCAGCAGTAGCAGCAGAGCCATCGGATGGCAGGCCGGGGCCCTCCCCAGCAGAGCCTGGCGCCGGCAAGGCGGAACCCCCGGCAAGGCCCGATCCCCGCAAGGCAGAGTCTGAGCAGATGTGCGAAGGGGGACAGAAGAAGAAGGTGGTGCAGCACCCCGTTTATTTTGTCAGTTCCCTCTTGCAGGGGGCTAGGTCAAGATATTCTGGTATGCAGAAGCTACTTTTCGGCCTCCTCATGGCCTCGAGAAAGTTGCATCACTATTTCCAAGCACATGAGATCACCGTCGTCACCCGCCTCCCTTTGCAATGGATTTTGCACAACCCAGAAACAACAGGGAGGATTGTGGAGTGGGCATTGGAGCTGTCGAGCTTTGGCAAAGTACTTCAATGATCAAAAGCCGATCCTTGGCAGAATTCATAGCAGAATGGACCGCAACGCCCGACGAAGAAGTTCAAGAAACCACCCTTCCCGGCAAGGAGACCTGTCGCGATTGGGTTATGTACTTTGATGGTGCTTTCTCATTGCAAGGTGCTGGTGCCAACGTGCTACTCGTCGCGCCCACCGAAGAGCACCTCAAGTACATAGTCCAGATGCACTTTCCCTGGCAAAAATCAACGAACAATACGGTGGAGTACGAGGGATTTCTTGCCGGTCTCAGGATCGCGGCAGACCTCGGAATCAAGAAGCTCATCATCAGAGGTGACTCACAGCTCGCCGTTAAGCAAGTCAACAAGGATTACCAGAGCCCATTGATGGAGGCCTACGTGGATGAAGTGAGGAAGTTGGAAGAGCATTTTGACGGATTGCAAGCAGAGCATGTTCCCCGAGTGGAGAACGGCATTGCTGACAACCTATCGAAGCGTGCTGCACTGAAGTTGCCAATGGAACCAGGTACCTTTGTGCTCCAATTAACTCAATCGTCCGTCGAGCCATTAGCAAGATAGAACAAGGGGAGGAAGGCAGGCCCTGGCAAGTACTTTCCCGTTGAGCTCACAGGAGCCGCCGGCAAGGACGTTGTCGGGTGCCCAAAGCTTGCCGGAGAGCAGCAACCCCTGGCAGAGCCTTGAGCTCTGACCGTGAAGGCAGCTTCCCTTGCGTCTGAAGATGTGCCTTTAGCCCTTGCTGTCGAGGCTCAGGCTCCAGCATGGGCACAACACACCGTCCGTTTCCTCCAAACGGGGGAGCTTCCCGAGGAACAAGAAGAAGCAGAGAAAGTAGCCCGTCGGTCCAGCATGTACCAATTTGTGGATGATGCCCTATACAGAAGGAGACCAAACGATGTGAAGTTGAAGTGCATTCCTTGGGAAGAGGGACTGAGGCTATTGGCAAAGGTACATGGAGGCATGTGTGGCTCCCACATAGGGTCGAGAGCCCTTGCCGGAAAAGCATTCCGGCAAGGCTTCTTCTGGCCCACCACCCTCCAGGATGCAACTGGCCTAGTAACCAAGTGTGAAGCGTGCCAGTTCCATTCAAAGAAGCTTCATCAACCAGCCCAAGCTCTTCAGACGATCCCTCTTTCCTGGCTATTTTCGGTCTGGGGGCTTGACATACTGGGCCCCTTTCCCCGTGCCGTAGAGGGCTTTGAGTACTTGTATGTCACGATCGACAAGTTCACAAAGTGGCCGGAAGTGGAACCAGTGAGAAAGGTGACATCACAGTCAGCCGTCAAGTTCTTCAAGGGACTAGTCTGTCGTTTTGGTGTGCCAAACAAAGTCATCACCGACAACGGCATGCAGTTCATGAGCCTCACCTTCATGCAGTACATTCAAGACCTCGGCAGCAAGGTCTGTTTTGCTTCTGTCACTCATCCCAGAAGTAATGACCAGGGTGAGAGGGCGAATGCAGAAGTGCTGCCAGGCCTCAAGACCAGAACTTTTGACAAGCTGCACAAGTGCAGAAGGCGCTGGATTGATGAATTGCCAACAGTTCTTTGGTCAATCAGGACGACACCAAATCGATCCACTTGCCAGATACCCTTTGCCCTGGTATATGGGGCAGAAGCAGTTCTCCCCACGGAACTCATATATGGGTCACCTCGAGTGCTCGCTTATGATGAGCATGAGCAAGAGCAGTTGCACCAAGATGATGTGACGCTCCTTGAGGAAGATCATCTTCAGGCTACTATGTGAGCCGCTCGCTACCAGCAGGCCTTGCGCCACTATCATAGCCGCAAGGTTCATGCCTGAAGCCTTGAGGAAGGCGACCTTGTTCTTCGGCGGATTCAATCCGCCAAGAATTCAAACAAGTTGACGCTAAAGTGGGAAGGCCCTTATCGGGTAATACGATTCACCAGGCCTGGCGCAGTCTGCCTGGAGACCGAAGATGGCATTCTGGTGAGCAACTCCTGGAATATCGAACATCTTCGCAAGTTTTACCCCTAAGGCACGGTTGCTGGGAGCCCCGGCAACCCATGTTCTATACTAGCCTTGCCGGCAAGGCATGTAACCCTATGTACAGAGCCAGGCGCAGACCCTGTGCGCAGTCAGGGAAAGAAATCCCTTAGTATGTATAGTTTCCTGTCAATTTCCATGTTTATGTGTATACGTATATGCATGCTTGTCCAGGGTACTGTACTGCTTTTTGATCCCAATAATTATTAGTGGACCGCCAAGGTCCCATGCTCTTGCCCTCTCTCCTTTCCAGCCACTGCAAGGACGTGCGATCTTGCTAAGGACCCGGCTCCGGCAAGAAGTTGAGAAGACCGCCCAACACAGTGATCCTAGGCAAACCAAACAGATAAAATTTATCTCTTTCCCATTTGTGTTCGTAACCTAAGACTTGTGCATTAGAAAACCTCGCCACCCTTCTGTAAAAAACTCGGGTGCTCCCATTCCCGGCCCGAACGCTGCTTCGGTCGAAGTGGTCGTAGTAGCCCCTGTTAGAAGGGGGTGGACAGGGGGCTGGGCCCTTTGTCTGTAACCCGACAGATGTGATTCTCCGACAGGCGCAGAGGGCACCGGCAGGACAGCTTGCCGGGAAGACTCATTTATTTACATTAAGGAGGCATTTCGCCTCTGCACGAACGTATGCGTGCACGGGTTCCCAGCAAGGCTAGACTTTTTCATTAATATGTTGATACGAGTACAGAGGTTACAGGACACCAACATGGAATCAAGAGATTACATTATCTAGAAATTAAGATTTGGCAAGTGCCTACAATTTAAAAGAAAGATAGGTGCTCCGTGACCTCTGTTCTTGCCCCTTTCCTCCCAGGTGCGGCAGGTGAAGGCAAAAAGGAAGCGGCAGGGAACGCGCTGATGGAGAGCTTGACGAGGAAGACCTCGGCAGGGCGCGTGGCCAAGGGAGGAGGGCAACGCGGTCAGTCGGAGTCGGCGTCCTCCCGCCTGATGCCCTCGTCACCGCTGTTGTTGTCCTCCTCGTCACTCCCGCTCGAGGAGGAGGTTTCGTCGTCAGTGGAGGTTTCCATGCAACACCTTAGGCGAGTTCCCAAGTGCCCAAAAACGTAGACGAAGAGCAGGCCGTTCTCCATCAATTTGAAGTGGAGGATGAGCCCCTCCGACAGGATATGGGCATGGGCAAAGGCTTTCCACCCGCAGCGGAGATACATGACATGAGGGGCGGGGAAGTCGACATCGATCCGCATGCCGTTGTTCCGGCAGCACCTCATATGCAGCCTCAAGGCTTGTGGCGGGTCGAGCTCCATCTCCCGAGCAAACGGAGGCGACCGCGCACTGGCTTGTGCAGCCCGATGAAGAATTCACGGGGCTGGTCTCCGACATGGCCCTCCATTGGGGGACGAGCCACTGGCGGAGACACGGCCGGTGCGTCGCCCCGTCCTCCTCTCCCCCGAGCGCCACGGTGGCCTCAGCCTCGCCCCCTCCCTCTCCCTCTCGTGGCCGGATCTGCCGCCACGAGCTCTTGGGGGGGGCACGCTGTCAAGCAGAGACCCTCGTCGCTGCCATCAGAGCGCCGGCGCGCCCTCTTGCCATAGCAAAGGGAAGGAAGGAGTCAAGATGGATAGATATGGATGTTGGAGGATTGAAGGGTGCCATCCCCCTCCCCTTCTTATAAAGGGGCGGGGCTGGGGCTCGGCCGCCCCACTTAACCAATCCGGCCGCCAGGGGGGCAGGGAATCGAGACCGACCGCCGCTCCAATCAGCGATGACCCGGTTTCCCGCCTCGCCATTAAGGCCCGTGCCATCCGCATCCACCACCTACCATCCTTGGGGCATGGAGGACACGTGGCGAGCAGGCTAGGATCGAGAAGACAAATGAAGCGATTGTTTTCCACCCCGTGATCGTGGGGCGTGGGCGCCTTGAAGGCCACGACCCGAGTCCACCTAGTAAATGAGCCACGCCCCTGCGTTTTCCTCTTTTTATGGGGAAGGCGCGGGACGCCTCTTTACCATTTACCACAATGTGAAGCAAGCAGGCCGGAACCGCCCCACGCACGACCCCCACGTCACGCATTCAACGCGGGTCGTGGGGAAGCGCAACTAGCGAGGGAGTTACTGTGGTAAAACTCTGCCACACGTGCCCGTGCACCATTCTGGGCCTAGCCCAATAACGCTCCGAGCTTATATGTGACCCAGGCCCAGGGGCTCCTGTCGGTGTACAAAAGTAGGGGTCCTTTTTGTACCCGTTTACTTGTGCGCGGCAGTCGCAGCCACATGCCCGTGGCCACGCTTGGTGGAGCGGAGGAAGCAAAGACACAAGACTACCAGAGCAGCGCCAAGCCAGAAGCGCGAGGAGCGAAGGGACAAGGTGGGCTCTCCCCGGCAAGAGTCTTGCCGAGGCAGCTTACGTGGCCCTGGCAAAAGCCTTGCCGGAGCGACTTGCCCAAGACCAGCGGAGCCGCCACCCTTGAGCCTAAGAGTTCCAACACCGGAACCAAGGCTCGGGAGGTGCTTGCATGGTGGCATGCAGATCTTTGTAAATACCAAGAACATACAAGACTAGATAAGGACCAGAAGACAAAAATTCCCCGGCAAGATCCTTGCTGGGGACGCTCACGAGACCCCCGGCAACACCCTTGCCGGGGATGCCTGCGAGACCCCGACAAGGCCTTTGCCCGGGCCCCGGCAAGACCCTTGCTAGGGACATCTGCGGGGCCACAGCCCGGCCACCACCTGCCAAGGATCCACTGCCGTTCCAACACAACAGTCAACCCGCCAACATGGCAGGCACCTGCGGGGCGACGTGCAGCTTCCAGGCCAACTCAGCAAGCACCTGCATGGTGGCATGCAGATCTTCATGAGGACTCTGCCACCGCACCAACTCAGCAGCCAGCTAGCCAGCGTGGTGTTGCACGCCTAGTCAGCCTGGACGCACGTCAGAGCGAGACGAGGCAGTGGCGGACGAGACGAGCTGCCTTGCCGTCCTCGATAAAGTGAGAGGGCACGTTGGCAGCGCATTAAATGCATTTGTCCTACAGTGCCAGGCGATAGACTTATGTACAGTACGAACTTTCCACCTCCTGTGTGCCACTGTGGCGACCCCTTTAGCTATAAAAGGAGGCCCGAGGCATACTAGAGAAGGATTCAGACTTTTTGGACCCTGCACGCTTTGTAGCTAGTCCAAGAACACCAGATATACACAAACCGGCAAGAGTAGGGTATTACACATCACTTGCGGCCCGAACCTGGATAATTTCCCCCATGTTGATCTTCTAAACCTGCTCTTCCCATAGCCCCACGCCCGCCAACCTTAGAAGGGATTCTCTGTTATCCCATAGGTGTCATTTCCCCCGACAGATCCCATCTACCATGGCCTCCTCAAACTCCTCCAAGGACAAGTTCTTCAAGAACGTCATCAACCCATATCTGCGGGAGGTGGTGCAACACCCTCAGGTCATCCAGATGCATGAGGGGGTGCTTCACCTCCGCGATGTGCCATGTCCCAAGGGGATGGGAACCGTGGAGGCCAGGCTTGAAGCTGTGGAGCAAGACGTCTTTCGGTGCAAGGGGATGGTGGAGCGTGGGATCAATGCCAATCATCTCATGATCACGGACCTTTCCTGTGATCTCAAGGTGGATGGCAAGCCCATGAAAGACATCATCTTCACCTTCAACGAGCAAATCAACTTCCTCCAAAGCCAGATCTATGATCTTCAAAACCAAGTCTTTGAATATGAGGCAAGGTTTAAAGGTATGAGTTTGGATGCTAGTTGCAGGACTCGTGAGACTCACTCTTCTTCTCACGATGGCGGACCACTGCCATGGAAATCCGAGGACAAGATCTCTTCTTCATCACCTCCATCATCTTCTTCACCACCAAAGGAAAATTGAGTATCGGGTATGGGCACTCCCCTTGGCTTCTGCCAAGCTTGGGGGAGGAGCCCCGGTATCGTATCATCCCACTATATTTTTGGCTTTACTTATTTTAGTTTGATCCTTTTGCTTTAGATGAATGAAATTTTAGTTTGGTCCTTTCTTCTTTGAGAGTTTGCTTAGTGATCTATCCTTGTAATCGTGTGCAAGTTATATAATGAAGTTAGTTTGAGTTTTTACTTTCTTACTTTCATGTTGCAAATAAAGAAAGAAAAAGAGAAAGGAAAATAAATGAAGAAAGGAAGTAAATCAAAAATATTATATACTAATCATATGGTAGGTGATAGCACCACATAAGGAAAAGTATAAGTAGGAAATTTTATTAGAGATTGACAAACATAGCATTAGTCAATGATGCAACTCATGAAAGAATTAATAAGGGAAGGGAAGATTCACATATAGATATACTATCCTAGAAATATTTTGTGATTGTGATCCCTCATCAATATTATATGCCAAAATTGTTGACGCTGGACAAGGAAGACAACTTAATGGTTTATGTTTGTTTATATTCACATAGAAGTCATATTTTCATAGATCCTTTAACATGTGGTGCTTGCCCCTATATTTGCTAGCCAAAAATTCTGTACTAAGTAGAGATACTACTTGTGCATCCAAAACCCTTAAACCCAAATCTTTTTCAAGAGTCCACCATACCTACCTAGGGATTGAGCAAGGCCCCTCAACTAAGTTTTTACCGGTGCAAAAAGGAAATAAAAATTGCTTCTAAAAATGTGAGATCATTTAGTGTAAGAGAAAATTGAGCGTTGTACGAACTTGGATGACAAATAATAAAAGCGTCAGACTGCATAATAAAGGTTGTCATCTTAAGGGGAAATACAACGTGACATTCTCTTGCACTAAGGGATTGAACATACAAACAAATAAGCGCATGGCAACCTCTGCTTCCCTCTGTGAAGGGCATATCTTTTACTTTTATGCAAAGAGTCAAAGTTCTCTCTATTCCTTTTATTTTTCTCTTTTGGCAAGCATGATGTGGTGAGGAAAGATCTAGGCACACATGTCCAGTTGAATATAGATATCATGAGTCATTATTGTTGACATCACCCTTGAGGTGACTATGTTGGGAGGCGAAACTATAAGCCCCTATCTTTCTATGTGTCCGGTTGAGACGTTTTGTTCATGGATACGAGGTGAGTGTTAGCAATCATTGAAGACTATATGATGGTTGAGTATGTGGACTTGCCTAAAGGCTCCAACACGCGACCCTTCCTAAAAAGATGATGAATAGTAGTTGCGAAGTTGACTGAGAACATAGTTTGTTGGTTTCTAATAGAGTTTTTGCTTTATACTTCGATTATGTGATGAACTGTTACTTATTCATAGGAAGTATATGATGCAAGTTCCATGATAAAAGTCCTATGTTAAATTTTATTGCTGTTATAATAGTCAACATGATGCTTCTATGTCCGTATTTTGTTTTTATCGACACCTCTCTCTCAAAGCATGTGGACATGTTTTTCGATTTCGGTTTTCGCTTGAGGACAAGCAATGTCTAAGCTTAGGGGAGTTGATATGTCCATTTTGCATCATGTTTTCTTACTGTTATTTATAATGTTTTTATCCATAATAATGCTTTCTGGAGTAATTCTAATGCCTTTTCTCTCATGATTTACAAGGAACACACCAAGAGGGAGAATTCTGGCAGCTAGAAATCTGGACCTGGAAAAGCTACGTAAGACCACCTATTTTGCACAACTCCAAATGAGCTGAAACTTTATGGAGAATTTTTATGAATTATTTGAGGAATATTTGAGCCAATAAACACCATAGGGTGGCCACCAGGTAGGCACACCGCACCTGGGTGCGCCAGGCCCCCCAGGCGCGCCCTGGTGGGTTGTGGCCTCCTCGGCCCACCTCCCATGCCCATCTTTTGGTATATAAGTGGTTTTGACCTAGAAAAAAAATAATAAGAGGACTTTCGGTTCGAAGCGCCACCGCCTCGAGGCGGAACTTGGGCAGGAGCACTTTTGTAGGGATAATTTTCTTTGGCCATGTTATTTTAAGAAGACATGATTGCTCTGTTAGTATGCTTGAAGTATTATTGTTTTTATGTCAATATTAAACTTTTCTCTTGAATCTTTCGGATCTGAACATTCATCCACAATAAAGAAAATTACATTGATAATTATGTTAGGTAGCATTCCACATCAAAATTCTGTTTTTATCATTTACCTACTCGAGGACGAGCAGGAATTAAGCTTGTGGATGCTTGATACGTCTCCAACGTATCTATAATTTTTTATTGTTCCATGCTATTATATTATCTGTTTTGGATGTTTAATGGGCTTTAATATGCTCATTTATATTATTTTCGGAACTAACCTATTAACCGGAGGCCCAGTGCCAGTTTCTGTTTTTTGGGCCTATTTTAGAGTTTTGCAGAAAAGGAATACCAAACAGAGTCCAAACGGAATGAAACCTTCGCGATGATCTTTCTTGGACCGAAAGCAATCCAGAAGACTTGGAGTCAAAGTCTGGAACTCCACGAGGAAGCCACGAGGTAGGAGGGCGCGCCCCCTCCCTCGTGGGCCCCTCGTAGCTCCACTGACGTACTTCTTTCGCCTATATATATATATATACTATTATACCCTAGAAACATCAGGGAGAGCCACGAAACCACTTTTCCACCGCCGCAACCTTCTGTACCCGTGAGATCCCATCCCGGGGCCTTTTCCGGCAATCTGCCGGAGGTGAAATCGATCACGGAGGGCTTCTACATCAACACCATTGCCTATCTGATGAAGCGTGAGTAGTTTACCATAGACCTTCGGGTCCATAGTTATTAGCTAGATGGCTTCTTCTCTCTCTTTGATTCTCAATACATCGTTGTCCTCGATGTTCTTGGAGATCTATTCGATGTAATACTCTTTTGCAGTGTGTTTGTCGAGATCGGATGAATTGTGGATTTATGAACAAGATTATCTATGAATATTATTTGGTTCTTCTCTGAATTCTTATATGCATGATTTGATATCTTTGCAAGTCTCTTTGAATTATCGGTTTAGTTTGGCCTACTAGATTGATCTTTCTTGCAATGGGAGAAGTGCTTAGCTTTGGGTTCAATCTTGCGGTATCCTTTCCCAGTGACAGTAGGGACAACAAGGCACGTATTGTATTGTTGCCATCGAGGATAAAAAGATGGGGTTTATATCATATTGCTTGAGTTTATCCCTCTACATCATGTCATCTTGCTTAATGCGTTACTCCGTTCTTATGAACTTAATACTCTAGATGCATGCTGGATAGCGGTCGGTGTGTGGAGTAATAATAGTAGATGCATAATCATTTTGATCTACTTGACACGGACGTGATGCCTATATTCATGATCATTGCCTTAGATATCTTCATAACTATGCGCTTTTCTATCAGTTGCTCGGCAGTAATTTGTTCACCAACCGTAATACATGCTATCTTGAGAGAAGCCACTAGTGAAACCTATGGCCCCCGGGTCTCTTTCCTATTATATTACATCTCTTTTATTTACATCGCATCTCGTTTACTATTTTGAAATCTTTAATTTCCAATATATACAACAAAAATGCCAAAAACATTTACTTTACTATCTCTATTAGATCTCACTTTTGCGAGTGACCGTGAAGGGATTGGCAACCCCTTTATCGCGTTGGTTGCAAGGTTCTTGATTGTTTGTGTAGGTACTAGGTGACTTGTGCGTTATCTCCTACTGGATTGATACCTTGGTTCTCAAAACTGAGGGAAATACTTATGCTACTTTGCTGCATCACCCTTTCCACTTCAAGGGAAAACCAACGCATGCTCAAGAGGTAGCAAGAAGGATTTCTGGCGCCGTTGCCGGGGAGATCTACGCCAAGTCAAGACATACCAAGTACCCACCACAAACTCTTCTCCCTCGCATTACATTATTTGCCATTCGCCTCTCGTTTTCCTCTCCCCCACTTCTAAAATGATTTTCGAAAAGCTTTGCCTTTTCTTCGCCCATCTTCCGTTCATCTCTTTTCGCTTGCTTCTTGTGTGCTTGTGTGTTGGATTGACTATTTGTCACGATGGCTCAAGATAATACTAAATTGTGTGACTTTTCCAATACCAACAACAATGATTTTATTAGCACTCCGATTGCTCCTACTACCAATGCTGAATCTTGTGAAATTAATACTGCTTTGTTGAATCTTGTTATGAAAGATCAGTTTTCTGGCCTTCCTAGTGAAGATGCCGCTACCCATCTAAATAACTTTGTTGATTTGTGTGATATGCAAAAGAAGAAAGATGTGTATAAGGATATTGTTAAATTGAAGCTATTTCCGTTTTCGCTTAGAGATCATGCTAAAACCTGTTTCTCTTCTTTGCCTAAAAATAGTATTGATTCATGGAATAAGTGCAAAGATGCTTTTATCTCTAAGTATTTTCCTCCCGCTAAGATCATCTCTCTTAGGAATGATATTATGAATTTTAAGAACCTTGATCATGAGCATGTTGCACAAGCTTGGGAGAGGATGAAATTAATGATACGTAATTGCCCTACACATGGTTTGAATTTGTGGATGATTATACAAAACTTTTATGCCAGACTGAATTTTGCTTCTAGAAATCTTTTAGATTTGGCTGCGGGATGCACTTTTATGGAAATCACTTTAGGAGAAGCTACTAAACTCCTAGATAATATTATGGTTAATTATTCTCAATGGCACACCGAAGGATCCACTAGTAAAAAAGTTCATGCGACTGAAGAGATTAATGTTTTGAGTGGAAAGATGGATGAACTTATGAAACTGTTTGCTAATAAAAGTGTTTCTTCTGATCCTGATGATGTGCCTTTGTCCACTTTAATTGAGAATAATAATGAATCTATGGATGTGAATTTTGTTGGTAGGAACAATTTTGGTAACAACACGTACAGAGGAAACTTTAATTCTAGGCCGTTTCCTAGTAATTCCTCTAATAATTATGGTAATTCCTACAACAACTCTTATGGAAATTTTAATACGATGCCCTATGACTTTGAGACTACTGTTAAAGAATTTATGAGTTCGCAAAAGAATTTCAATGCTTTGGTTGAAAAAAATTACTTAAGATTGATGAGTTGGCTAGGAACGTGGATAGGATTTCTCTTGATGTTGATTCTTTGAAGCTTAGATCTATTCCACCTAAGCATGACATCAATGAGTCTCTCAAAGCCATGAGAATTTCCATTGATGAGTGCAAAGAAAGAACTGCTAGGATGCGTGCAAAAAAAGATTGCTTGGTGAAAGCGTGTTCTTCTAGTTTTCATGATAATAATGATGAAGATCTAAAAGTGATTGATGGGACTCCTATTAAATCTTTGATTTTCAATATGAATCTTGATAAAGATGGGACTAGAGATGAGTCAACTTTAGTTTAAATGCATCCCAATGGTTTAGTGTTTTTAGATCTTGATGCAAAAATCAATAAAAGTGGGATTGAAGAGGTCAAAACTTCACATATAAATGAATCCACTATTTTGGATTTCAAGGAATTTAAGTATGATAATTGCTCTTTGATAGATTGTATTTCCTTGTTGCAATCTGTGTTAAATTCTCCTCATGCTTATAATCAAAATAAAACTTTTACTAAACATATCTGTAGCGACCAGACCTCAAACAGTCTGATCTCTGTGCTCCGGTGTCATCCCTGGATCAGTAATGCTGACACCACACAGTACTCGAAGGATTTATAGCAGAGTAGCAATCACACACTTATTACATCGAGTGTCTCAAAAGAGAACTTATTACAATAAATATGGCTTAAGGCCATCTAATAACTATAGCAGCGGAAGGCTTGGAAGATAAGTGAGTCCATCAACTCCAACGGCATCACTGAGTATAGAACCACGACCTAAAACTCCTTAATCGTCGTCTGAAAAGTCTGCAACATTAACGTTGCAGCCCGAAAACGGGTCAGCACATGGAATATGATGGCAAGGTAACACATAGAGAGTAATGGAATGCAACAGCTATACTATATGCATATTTGGCTGGTGGAAAGCTCTATGGTTACAGTTTTTGCGTAAAGCCAATTTTTCCCTACTTCAAAGGAATAAATTTAATTACTATCATGGTGGTTGTTAAACATTGAGAATGGTTGACAGCATTCTCAATCCCAATTAAAGTAACATCATTAAACCCAACAAAATTAACTTCTAGAGTAACATGTTGACATTCACATGATAATCCAGGTACTAGATACTCAAGATGTCCATAATCGGGGACACGGCTAATCATGATTAGTTTATTACACTCTGCAAAGGTTTGCGCACTTTTCCCCACAAGACTCGATCGCCTCCGTTTGGTTTCTCGCACTACAGGGTGTTTGAGAAGACGGATGACCGAGACATAGTCTTTCAGAAGCGCTAGCACCTTACGATCGGGTAGACCGTACCACCTACATCCCCTACATCTGCTAGTCTACCACTGTAAGAGTTTGCAAAACTTAGTCAACTATGCCAGAGCCCATAATGGCTTGTGGCTGCACACGGAAGTTTCTAGTATGAATAATCTCATGATCCCTTTGAGCCTGGGTGGCGGTCCGAAAGAAAAACAGGCAAGTCCTGGAAACCAGGTGCCTCAATCCACCCAGATGTGTGTTTAAGTTGCCACCTTAGATAAACCCTTAATTAACAATCTCACATCTGTCATGGATATCACTCACCCAATCCACGTCTACTAGCATAGCATGGCATAATAAGCAAACGTAGAAATAACTCCCAAAGGTTTGATAATAAACAGGTAATAGGTACTACCTCATCTACTTCCCATCCCACAATTTAATTAGATCCTAATCATGCAATGTGTGAGGATTGATCTAATGCAATAAAACTGGGTTGTAGAAAAAGGTATGATCAAAGTGTTACTTGCCTTGCTGATGATCCGCGAAACCTAGAGATTCAAAGTAACATGCGGCGCACTTCGGGTATTCTATCGCAGACAAACAAACAAGCATACAATAAGTACTCTTCTAATGCACAGGTAAAACTCAAATAGAAGATCTAACCAGAAAGTTCAACTTAAGAACCCTGGTTTGCAAAAAGAATCAAATCGAACGAAGCAAAGAAAGTCAAACGGCGAAAGAAAACAACTTCGTTCTAGTAATCTGGATCTAGGGCAAATTTTACAGTAGAAAAACTTGTTTAAGTTGATTATTCGGAAAGAGGGTTTCGAGACGAAACTCCAGGCGCTTGAATCGCCTGATTCCGATAAACGAGCGAAAATTTATACTAAAACGAAAATCGGATCAGAAATCGCGATCAGAAAATAACTACGGAAAATCCAACGAAAAAGAAAAAAAACGACGAACATAATTTTTTTTAATGGCATGGAAGTCGAGGCGGCGGCGAACCTCGGGCGGCGTGCAACTCCGGCGAGTTGGCGGCGGGTCCAGCGGCGGCGGCGCGGCTATGGGCTGGGGCTCGGGCGCTTCGCTATATAAAGGCGCCCCCGGGCGGAGTCCCGCTCGGGTACGGCCCATAGTCGGTTTCGTTTTTTTTAAATAATTACGCTTGGAAGAAAAATAAAAAGAAATACTAAACGGACTCCAAAAATCATGAAATAAATTTTCCCTGGTTTCTAAAATCAAGCCCGATAAAGTGAACATTTATCTGGTCCCAAACTACAACTTTGAAAAACGCGCATTTTTCCTAAATTCAAATAAAAATACTAAAAAACTCTGAAATAAATCTTATTTGATTTTTTTTATTAAATCCTTAATATTTCTATATTTTTGGAAACTCATTTTATTCCCTCTCTTATATTTTGTAATAGAAATAATTGATGATAAAATAAATAAAATCAAATGATCCTGTTTACAAAATTTGAGAAAACTCAAATATGTAAATAACGAAATCCCCAACTCTCTCCGTGGGTCCTTGAGTTGCTTAGGATTTTCTAGGATCAAAACCAAAAGCAAAATAAAATATGATATGCATGATGATCTAATGTATAACATTCCAAATTGAAAATTTGGGATGTTACAAACCTACCCCCCTTAAGATGAATCTCGCCCTCGAGATTCGGGTTGGTTAGAAAATAGGTGAGGGTAGTCCTTGAGTAAATCTTCCTCTCGCTCCCAGGTGGCTTCATCCTCCGTGTGGTGGCTCCACTGAACTTTACAAAACTTGATAACCTTGTTGCGAGTGACTCGGCTGGCAAACTCGAGAATCTTGACTGGTTTCTCCTCATAGGTCAAATTGTTATCCAACTGAATTGCTTCCAATGGCACCGTGTCTCTCAAAGGTATGTCAGCCATCTCCGCGTGACACTTCTTCAACTGAGAAACGTGGAACACATCATGAACTCCTGTCAATCCTTCTGGGCAATTCCAACTTGTAGGCCACTTCTCCCATACGCTCCAAAACTCGATATGGCCCTACAAATCGTGGCGCTAACTTCCCCTTAACTCCAAAGCGCTTAATCCCTCGAAGTGGGGATACTCGAAGATAAGCTCTATCTCAACTTCGTAAACTGTCTCCTTGCGTTTAGAATCTGCGTAGCTCTTCTGCCTGGACTGGGCTACCTTGAGCCTATCGCGAATCAACTTCACCTTCTGTTCAGACCTTAATCAGTCTGGTCCAAACAACTTGCGGTCTCCAACTTCGTCCCATGACAACGGTGTCCTGCACCTCCTTCCATACAGGCTTCGAAAGGGGCCATCTTCAAACTGTCTGATAGCTATTATTGTAAGAGAACTCTGCATATGGCAAATTATCGTCCCAACTAGATCCATAATCTAGCGCACAAGCTCTCAGCATATCCTCCAAAATCTGATTGACTCTCTAGGTCTGTCCATCTGTCTGCGGATGAAAAGCTGTACTAAATTCTAGCCTAGTACCCAAAGTCTCATGCAACTGCTTCCAGAACTTTGAGGTAAACTGGGTTCCTCTATCTGATACGATACTCCTCGGAACTCCATGCAAAATATGATCCTGGTCATGTATATCTTTGCCAACTTAGCACTGGTGTAAGTGGTCTTTACTGGGATGAAATGAGCAACCTTCGTCAATCGATCGACTACAACCCAAATCGAGTCATAGCCTGAACGAGTCCTTGGTAATCCCGTGATAAAATCCATGCTAACTTATCCCACTTCCATTCGGGTATCGGCAATGGTTGCAACAATCCTGCTGGCTTCTGATGCTCTGCCTTTACTCTCTGACATACGTCACAAACTGCTACATACTCCGCAATATCCTTCTTCATTCCGGTCCACCAGAAAACATCCTTCAAATCCAAATACATCTTGGTATTTCCTGGGTGAATCGAATACGGTGAATCATGTGCCTCTTGCAGAATCAACTTTCTGATCTCCGGGTCATTGGGTACATAAACACGGTCTTCAATCCATAGGGTGTCGTGCTCATCCTCACGAAATCCTTTAGCTTTTTCCTTTGCTCAGTTTCTCCTTTATAGCAGCAATCTCTTTGTCAGCTTTCTGAGCTTCTCTGATTCTATCCATCAAAGTTGACTGAATCTCCAATGCTGCTACATAGCCTCTCGAAACTATTTCCAAACATAGTTCACGAAGATTTCTGCTAACTCCTTGGGTATTTCTCCCGTCATTAACGTATTGACATGGCTCTTGCGGCTTAATGCATCAGCTACTACATTAGCCTTTCTGGGATGATAATGCAATCTTATATCATAATCCTTGATGAGCTCCAACCATCTCCTTTGTCTGAGGTTCAACTCCTTCTGCGTGAAAATGTACTTCAAACTCTTATGATCCGTGTACACCTCACAATGGTTTCCAATGAGGAAATGTCTCCATGTCTTCAATGCATGCACTACGGCTGCTAACTCCAAATCATGCGTGGCATAATTCAACTCATGGGGCTTCAGTTGTCTTGAGGCATGAAACAACTCTCCCTTCCTGCATAAGCACTGCTCCAAGTCCTCGACGTGAAGCGTCGCAATACACCTCATAATCCTTGGTTTGATCTGGCAAAATCAACACTGGTGAGGTAACCAAACGTCTTCAATTCCTGAAAACTTGCCTCACACTCCTCAGTCCATTTGAACTTAGTATCCTTCTTCAGCAACTCCGTCATAGGCTTCTCAATCTTTGAGAAATTCTCAATAAATCTCCGGTAGTATCCTGCGAGTCCAAGAAAACTCCGGATCTCTCCAACTGTTGTTGGTGCTTCCCACTTGGTCACGGTTTCAACTTTAGCGGGATCTACTGCTATACCTTCTCCGGATATAACGTGTCCGAGGAATCCTACTTCCTTCAACCAAAACTCACATTTGCTGAACTTGGCATATAACTGATGTTCTCTGAGCTTTCCAAGTACCAAACGCAAATGCTCCTTATGCTCCTCTTCATTCTTCGAATAAACCAGGATATCATCAATGAACACTACGACGAACTTATCCAAAAACTTCCATAAACACTTTGTTCATCATGTTCATAAAATAGGCAGGTGCGTTAGTCAGTCCAAATGACATAACGGTATACTCATACAGCCCATACCTGGTGGTAAAAGCTGTCTTCGGAATATCCTGTTCTCGAATCTTCAACTGGTGGTATCCTGATCGCAAATCGATCTTGGAAAACACTTTAGCTCCTTGCAATCGATCAAACAGATCGTTGATCATTGGTAGTGGGTACTTGTTCTTGATCGTTACTTCGTTCAATCCTCGATAGTCAACAACCATCCTTAACGATCCATCCTTCTTTTCCACTAGAAGTACTGGTGATCCCCAAGGCAAAGAACTTGGGCGAATATATCCCTTATCTAGTAACTCCTTAATCTGCTTCTTAATTTCCACCAAATCTTTTGCTGGCATCCTATATGGTCTCTTTGATATTGGCCCAGTGCCTAGCAAAAACTCAATGTCTCTATCCGGTGGCATGCCTGGCAACTCTTCTGGAAATACATCAGGGAAATCCCTTACCACTGGTACTTCCTCTGCACAACTCCTGTTAGGCAATTTACTTGAGTCCTCTTTGGCACATTGCCGGGATACATACTTGATCCTTCTCCCTTCTGGTGTGGTAAGCAAAATTGACTTACTAGCACACTCAATATTCCCTTCATACTTTGATAACCAATCCATGCCTAATATCACATCCAATCCTTGAGATTCCAATACTATTAGGTCTGAGGGAAAAACATAGTTACCAATCCTTAATGGTAACCGATCACACCATAGACTAGCCACATACTCTGCTCCTGGCGAGGTTACTAACATGGGTGACCTAAGGGCTTGGGTTGGTAGGTTATACTTTTCCACAAATCCCCTTGAGATGTATGAATGCGATGCACCAGTATCAAAAAGAACGAGTGCAGTAAATGACTTAACCAAAAACTTACCTATTACTGCATCGGGCTGAGCTTCAACCTCCTCCACATTAACGTGGTTCACCTGTCCCCTGTTGAAAGGGTTCGGCTTCTTCCCAGAACTTCCATTGCCATTTTGGCCTTCAGGACATTCATTTGCATAATGTCCTGGCTTCGAACACTTATAACAAGTGACGTGGCTCAAGTCCTTCTTGGCTGGGGTTGATGGAGTGTTGCGGTTCTGTCCATTGCTTCCTCCATTCCCATTACCATTCTTGGTGCCATTGTGATTGTGCGAGCTACCTACTCCATGGGTATGCTGAAAATGTCCTCCCGGCCTAGGGGTAAAACGTGGCTTCTGCTGAGCTCCTGAATTATACTTTCCTTGTCCATACTTCCTCTTGCGGTTCTCAATTTGCTGCTGCTTCCCTTCGATCATAAGAGCACGGTCTACCAACTCCTGGTAGTTGTTGAAGGTGGCTACCATCAACTGCATACTCAAATCATCATTCAGTCCTTCCAGGAATTTCTCCTGCTTAGCTGCATCCATAGCAACGTCATCTGGGGCATAACGTGCTAGCTTACTAAACTCCTCCACATACTGGCCAACTGTCCGTCCTCCTTGGCGCAAGTTACGAAACTCACGCTTCTTCATGGCCATTGCTCCTGCTGAAACATGGGCAGTACGGAAAGCCTGCTGAAACTGGTCCCATGTGACAGTGTCGACTAGGAAGGTGGCTGTGAAATTCTCCCACCAGGATGCTGCGGGTCCTTCTAACTGATGTGTGGCAAACTTAACCTTCTCCACATCTGTGCATCCTGCTCTGGTCAACTCCCTAGCTATCTTGCGGAGCCAATCATCTGCTACTATTGGCTCGGTGCTACTGGAAAACACCGGCGGATTCAGCCTAAGAAAACGGGCTAAGTGGTCAACAGGTGGTGGTGGGTTGTTGTTGTTTCCCTGATTCTGATTCTGAACTAGCAACTGCATCAAGGTGTTCTGCTGCTGGATCAACTGGGTGAGCTCCGGCGGAAAGGCAAATCCGGGGTCACGTCTCGGAGGCATCTGAGGGTTTAGAAAAGACGAGATATAAGAATAGAGGGGGTCTAAAGAGAAAACACTACCCATATGCACATGAGGCAAAAGCAAACAATTCACTTCATTCAATCAAACAAAGGCATACAATCGATCTAACTATCGTAGAGTGCTCGGACTACTATATTTACATGGTGGATTACTACTACTGATGAGGTGGTCTACTAGAAATATTCTACGGTTGTAGACTCCATGATATCTACTCCGGCTTCATCAACATAGTCATCATCGCTACTATCTGCTTCCGAGTCGGTGCCGTCAATGATGATGTAGTCTTCCAGGCTAATCTCCTTGGGTTCTTCGTCTTCCTCTACTGGTGTCGGGCCTCCCATAAATATTGCTAGCTTCATAGTTATGTCGGCATTCTTATCCACCAATACTTCAATTTCTTCTTCATAATCTTCGCGTGTAGCCATGAGTTCTTCCTCCAGTTCCATTATTCCAGTCTTAGCCTTCTTTAGATCTATCATGTCGGCGCACATCTGATTCTCCTGTCGTCGAATGTGCTGATTTAACTACTGGATAAAAGCTGCAATTGATCTATCTTTCCTGGTGCTGATCATCTCCCAGTGTTCATCTCGGCGCCCACAAATCTGGTAGATAGTATCCTTGAGATCCTTGTGGTAGACTTCTCCAATGCGTCCCATGGCGATGTGAGCTTCCATACTCTTTCCTAGACTCCAAGTTGGTGCATCAAAAGAAAACTCTATGGGCTCAGTGACTGGCATGAACGTCCTTCTTGGAACTTGAACTTGAATCATCTAGCGCTCTTCTTCAGGTAAAGTGGCGTTGTAGGTTCCCGTGAAGCTTGGTACTCCTATGTTCAGGTATCTAGTGACTTCCTTCAAGTGGCGTCCAAAGGGTGTATCTTCATTTGGTTGGGTGAACTTGTTCCTTGCATCCGCCATCCTAAAGAGTAGAAAAGATGAGAAGTCAGAAGAGAAGAGAGTGAGTAGTGATCTAGGTCTTTAGCTTAGTGGTCGTGTCCTACAATCAGCGTGTGCTCTGATACCATCTCTGTAGCGACCAGACCTCAAACAGTCTGATCTCTGTGCTCCGGTGTCATCCCTGGATCAGTAATGCTGACACCACACAGTACTCGAAGGATTTATAGCAGAGTAGCAATCACACACTTATTACACCGAGTGTCTCAAAAGAGAACTTATTACAATAAATATGGCTTAAGGCCATCTAATAACTATAACAATGGAAGGCTTGGAAGATAAGTGAGTCCATCAACTCCAACGGCATCACTGAGTATAGAACCACGACCTAAAACTCCTAAATCATCGTCTGAAAAGTCTGCAACATTAACGTTGCAGCCCGAAAATGGGTCAGCACATGGAATATGCTGGCAAGGTAACACATAGAGAGTAATGGAATGCAACAGCTATACTATATGCATATTTGGCTGGTGGAAAGCTCTATGGTTACAGTTTTTGCATAAAGCCAATTTTTCCCTACTTCAAAGGAATAAATTTTATTACTATCATGGTGGTTGTTAAACATTGAGAATGGTTGACAGCATTCTCAATCCCAATTAAAGTAACATCATTAAACCCAACAAAATTAACTTCTAGAGTAACATGTTGACATTCACATGATAATCCAGGTACTAGATACTCAAGATGTCCATAATCGGGGACACGGCTAATCATGATTAGTTTATTACACTCTGCAAAGGTTTGCGCACTTTTCCCCACAAGACTCGATCGCCTCCGTTTGGTTTCTCGCACTACAGGGTGTTTGAGAAGACGGATGACCGAGACATAGTCTTTCAGAAGCGCTAGCACCTTACGATCGGGTAGACCGTACCACCTACATCCCCTACATCTGCTAGTCTACCACTGTAAGATTTTGCAAAACTTAGTCAACTATGCCAGAGCCCATAATGGCTTGTGGCTGCACACGGAAGTTTCTAGTATGAATAATCTCATGATCCCTTTGAGCCTGGGTGGCGGTCCGAAAGAAAAACAGGCAAGTCCTGGAAACCAGGTGCCTCAATCCACCCAGATGTGTGTTTAGGTTGCCACCTTAGATAAACCCTTAATTAACAATCTCACATCTGTCATGGATATCACTCACCCAATCCACGTCTACTAGCATAGCATGGCATAATAAGCAAACGTAGAAATAACTCCGAAAGGTTTGATAATAAACAGGTAATAGGTACTACCTCATCTACTTCCCATCCCACAATTTAATTAGATCCTAATCTTGCAATGTGTGAGGATTGATCTAATGCAATAAAACTGGGTTGTAGAAAAAGGTATGATCAAAGTGTTACTTGCCTTGCTGATGATCCGCGAAACCTAGAGATTCAAAGTAACAGGCGGCGCACTCCGGGTATTCTATCGCAGACAAACAAACAAGCATACAATAAGTACTCTTCTAATGCACAGGTAAAACTCAAATAGAAGATCTAACCATAAAGTTCAACTTAAGAACCCTGGTTTGCAAAAATAATCAAATCGAACGAAGCAAAGAAAGTCAAACGGCGAAAGAAAACAACTTCGTTCTAATAATCTGGATCTAGGGCAAATTTTACAGTAGCAAAACTTGTTTAAGTTGATTATTCGGAAAGAGGGTTTCGAGACGAAACTCCAGGCGCTTGAATCGCCTGATTCTGATAAACGAGCGAAAAGTTATACTAAAACGAAAATCGGATCAGAAATCGCGATCAGAAAATAACCGCGGAAAATCCGACGAAAAAGAAAAAAACAACGAACATAATTTTTTTTAACGGCACGGAAGTCGAGGCGGCGGCGAACCTCGGGCGGCGTGCAACTCCGGCGAGTCGGCGGCGGGTCCGGCGGCGGCGCGGCTATGGGCTGGGGCTCGGGCGCTTCGCTATATAAAGGCGCCCCCGGGCGGAGTCCCGCTCGGGTACGGCCCATAGTCGGTTTCGTTTTTTTAAAATAATTATGCTCGGAAGAAAAATAGAAAGAAATACTAAACGGACTCCAAAAATCATGAAATAAATTTTCCCTGGTTTCTAAAATCAAGACCGATAAAGTGAACATTTATCTGGGCCCAAACTACAACTTTGAAAAACGCGCATTTTTCCTAAATTCAAATAAAAATACCGAAAAACTCCGAAATAAATCTTATTTGATTTTTTATTAAATCCTCAATATTTCTATATTTTGGGAAAGTCTTTTTATTCCCTCTCTTATATTTTTGTAATAGAAATAATTGATGATAAAATAAATAAAATCAAATGATCCTGTTTACAAAATTTGAGAAAACTCAAATATGTAAATAACGAAATCCCCAACTCTCTCCATGGGTCCTTGAGTTGCTTAGGATTTTCTAGGATCAAAACCAAAATCAAAATAAAATATGATATGCTTGATGATTTAATGTATAACATTCCAAATTGAAAATTTGGGATGTTACAATATCGTTGATGCTTTAATGCAATCCTATGAAGAAAAGCTTGAACTAGAAGTTCTTATCCCTAGAAAACTTTATGATGAGTGGGAACCTACTATTAAAATTAAGATTAAAGATTATGAATGCTATGCTTTGTGTGATTTGGGTGCTAGTGTTTCCACGATTCCAAAAACCTTGTGTGATGTGCTAGGTTTCCGTGAATTTGATGATTGTTCTTTAAATTTGCATCTTGCGGATTCCACCATTAAGAAACCTATGGGGAGGATTAATGATGTTCTTATCGTTGTAAATAGGAATTATGTGCCCGTAGATTTCATTTTTCTTGATATAGATTGCAATCCCATATGTCCTATTATTCTTGGTAGACCTTTCCTTAGAACGATTGGTGCAATTATTGGCATGAAAGAAGGAAATATTAGATTCCAATTTCTGTTAAGGAAAGGCATGGAACACTTTCCTAGGAAGAAAATTAAATTGCCTTATGAATATATTATGAGAGCCACTTATGGATTGCATACCAAAGAGGGCAATACCTAGATCTATTCTTGTTTTTATGCCTAGCTAAGGGCGTAAAATTATAGCGCTTGTTGGGAGGCAACACAATATTATTTTTGTTCTTTGCCTTTTGCTCCTGTTTAGTAATAAATAATTAATCTAGCTTCTGTTATGATTGTGTTTTTATGTTTTAATTAGTGTTTGTGCCAAGTAAAGCCTTTAGGATCTTCTTGAGTGATAGTTGTTTGATCTTGCTGTAAAAAGCAAAAACTTTTACGCTCACGAAATTAATTTTCATTTTTTACCAAAGAGCGATAAAATACTTACTCCGCTTGCAGTAGATCAACATACAAATTGCTCAGGCCGTCCTAATTTTTCAGAATTTTTGGAGTTACAAAAGTATTCGAAAGTTACAAATTTCTACAGACTGTTCTATTTTTGACACATTCTATTTTCCGTGTGTTGTTTGCTTATTTTGATGAATCTATGAGCAGTATCGGGGGTATGAACCATAGAGAAGTTGGAATATAGTAGTTTTAACACCAATATAAATAAAGAATGAGTTCATTACAGTACCTTAAAGTGGTGGTTTATTTTCTTATAGTAACGGAGCTCATGAGATTTTCTGTTGAAGTTTTGTGTTGTGAAGTTTTCAAGTTTTTGGGTAAAGATTTGATGGATTTTGGAATAAGGAGTGGCAAGAGCCTAAGCTTGGGGATGCCCAAGGCACCCCAAGGTAAAATTCAAGGACAACCAAAAGCCTAAGCTTGGGGATGCCCCGGAAGGCATCCCCTCTTTCGTCTTTGTTGATTGGTAACTTTACTTGAGGCCATATTTTTATTCACCACATGATATGTGTTTTGCTTGGAGCGTCTTGTATGATTTGAATCTTTGCTTTTTAGTTTACCAAAATAATCCTTGCTGTACACACCTTTTGGGAGAGACACGCATGAATCGGAATTTATTAGAATACTCTATGTGCTTCACTTATATCTTTTGAGCTAGATAATTTTGCTCTAGTGCTTCACTTATATCTTTTTAGAGCACTCTGGTGGTTTTATTTTATAGAAATTATTGATCTCTCATGATTCACTTATATTATTTTGAGAGTCTTTTAGAACAGCATGGTAATTTGTGTTGGTTATAAAACTATTCCTAATATGATGGGCATCCAAGATGGGTATAATAAAAACATTCATATAAAGCGCGTTGAATAGTATGAGAAGTTTGATTCTTTATGATTGTTTTGAGATATGAAGATGGTGATATTAGAGTCATGGTAGTAGAGTAGTTATGAATTTGAGAGATACTTGTGTTAAAGTTTGTGATTGCCTTAGCATGCACGTATGGTGAACCGCTATGTGATGAAGTTGGAGCATGATCTATTTATTGATTGTCTTACTTATGAGTGGCGGTCGGGGATGAGCGATGGTCTTTTCCTACCAATCTATCCCCCTAGGAGCATGCGTGTAGTACTTTGTTTTGATAACTAATAGATTTTTGCAATAAGTATGTGAGTTCTTTATGACTAATGTTGAGTCCATGGATCATACGCACTCTCACCCTTCCACCATTGTTAGCCTCTCTAGTATCGCGCAACTTTCTCCGGTAGCATAAACCCACCATTTACCTTCCTCAAAACAGCCACCATACCTACCTATTATGGCATTTCCATAGCCATTCCGAGATATATTTCCATGCAACTTTCCACCGTTCTGTTTATTATGACACGCTCCATCATTGTCATATTGCCTTGCATGATCATGTAGTTGACATCGTATTTGTGGCAAAGCCACCATTAATAATTATTTCATACATGTTACTCTTGATTCATTGCACATCCCGGTACACCGTCGGAGGCATTCACATAGAGTCATATTTTGTTCTAAGTATCGAGTTGTAAGTAAATAAAAGTGTGACGATCATCATTATTAGAGCATTGTCCCAGTGAGGAAAGGATGATGGAGACTATGATTCCCCCACAAGTCGAGATGATACTCTGGACGAAAAAGATAAAAAATAATAAAAAAGAGGCAAAAAATGGGAGAGGGCCCAAAAAAACAAAAAAAGAGAAAAAGAGAGAAGGGACAATGTTACTATCCTTTTTCCACACTTGTGCTTCAAAGTAGCACCATGATCTTCATGATAGAGAGTCTCTTATTTTGTCACTTTCATATACTAGTGGGAATTTTTCATTATAGAACCTGGCTTATATATTCCAATGATGGGCTTCCTCAAAATGCCCTAGGTCTTCGTGAGCAAGCAAGTTGGATGCACACCCACTTAGTTTCTTTTTGAGCTTTCATACACTTATAGCTCTAGTGCATCCGTTGCATGGCAATCCCTACTCAATCACATTGATATCTATTGATGGGCATCTCCATAGCCCGTTGATACGCCTAGTTGATGTGAGACTATCTTCTCCATTTTTGTCTTCTCCACAACCACCCCTCTATTCCACCTATAGTGTTATATCCATGGCTCACGCTCATGTATTGCATGAAGATTGAAAAAGTTTGAGAACATCAAAAGTATGAAATAATTGCTTGGCTTGTCATTGGGGTTGTGCATGATCAAATATTTTGTGTGCTGAAGATAGAGCATAGCCAGACTATATGATTTTGTAGGGATAGCTTTCTTTGGCCATGTTATTTTAAGAAGAAATGATTGCTTTGTTAGTATGCTTGAAGTATTATTATTTTTATGTCAATATTAAACTTTTCTCTTGAATCTTTCTGATCTAAACATTCATGCCACAAAAAATAAAATTACATTGATAATTATGTTAGGTAGCACTCCACATCAAAAATTCTGTTTTTATCATTTACCTACTCGAGGACGAGCAGGAATTAAGCTTGGGGATGCTTGATACGTCTCCAACATATCTATAATTTTTGATTGTTCCATGCTATTATATTTTCTGTTTTGGATGTTTAATGGGCTTTAATATGCTCTTTTATATTATTTTTGGAACTAACCTATTAACCGGAGGCCCAGTGCCAGTTTCTGTTTTTTTGCCTATTTTAGAGTTTTGCAGAAAAGGAATACCAAACGGAGTCCAAACAGAATGAAACCTTCACGATGATATTTCTTGGACTGAAAGCAATCCAGAAGACTTGGAGTCAAAGTCTGGAACTCCACGAGGTAGGAGGGCGCGCCCAGGGGGTAGGCGTGCCCCCACCCTCGTGGGCCCCTCATAGCTCCACTGTCGTACTTCTTTCGCCTATATATACTTTTATACCCTAGAAACATCAGGGAGAGCCACGGAACCACTTTTCCACCTCCGCAACCTTCTGTACCCGTGAGATCCCATCTTGGGGCCTTTTCCGACAATTTGCCGGTGGGGGAATCGATCACGGAGGGCTTCTACATCAACACCATTGCCTATCTGATGAAGCCTGAGTAGTTTACCATAGACCTTCGGGTTCATAGTTATTAGCTAGATGGCTTCTTCTCTCTCTTTGATTCTCAATACATAGTTGTCCTCGATGTTCTTGGAGATCTATTCGATGTAATACTCTTTTGTGGTGTGTTTGTCGAGATCCGATGAATTGTGGATTTATGAACAAGATTATCTATGAATATTATTTGGTTCTTCTCTGAATTCTCATATGCATGATTTGATATCTTTGCAAGTCTCTTTGAATTATCGGTTTAGTTTGGCATACTAGATTGATCTTTCTTGCAATGGGAGAAGTGCTTAGCTTTGGGTTCAATCTTGCGGTGTCCTTTCCTAGTGATAGTAGGGGCAGCAAGGTACGTATTGTATTGTTGCCATCGAGGATAACAATATGGGGTTTATATCATATTGCTTGAGTTTATCCCTCTACATCATGTCATCTTGCTTAATGCGTTACTCCGTTCTTATGAACTTAATACTCTAGATGCATGCTGGATAGCGGTCGACGTGTGGAGTAATAGTAGTAGATGCATAATCGTTTCGATCTACTTGACACAGACGTGATGCCTATATTCATGATCATTGCCTTAGATATCTTCGTAACTATGCGCTTTTCTATCAATTCCTCGACAGTAATTTGTTCACCCACTGTAATACTAGCTATCTTGAGAGAAGCCACTAGTGAAACCTATGGCCCCCGGGTCTCTTTCCTATTATATTACATCTCTTTTATTTACATCGCATCTCGTTTACTATTTTAAATCTTTACTTTCTAGTCTATACAACAAAAATACCAAAAATATTTAATTTACTATCTCTATTAGATCTCACTTTTGCGAGTGACCGTGAAGGGATTGACAACCCCTTTATCGCGTTGGTTGCAAGGTTCTTGATTGTTTGTGCAGGTACTAGGTGACTTGTGCATTGTCTCCTACTGGATTGATACCTTGGTTCTCAAAACTGAGGGAAATACTTATGCTACTTTGTTGCATCACCCTTTCCTCTTCAAGGGAAAACCAACGCATGCTCAAGAGGTAGCACACCCACATATCAAATTATCAAAGTAGCAAACACAAATCGAACCAACATGATGAAAGTGACTAGATGAAATTCCTGTGTACCCTCAAGAACGCTTTGCTTATTACAAGAGACCGTTTTGTCCTGTCCTTTGGCTCAATAGGATTGGGCTACCTTGCTGCATACTTGTTACTATTATCGTTACTTGCTCATCACAAATTATCTTGCTATCAAACTACTCGCTACTTACAGTTTTAGCACTTGCAGACATCACCTTACTGAAAACTACTTGTCATTTCTTTTTGCTCCTCGTTGGGTTAGACACTCTTACTTATCGAAAAGAGCTACAATTGATCCCCTATACTTGTGGGTCATCAGCGACGAAGGGACCGGTGAAGCGGTCATCTGCCGCGGTCCGCAGGTGGCGTGCCCTTAGGAGCTACGCAAGGTGAGGTGCAAGGCCCGTCGCCCTTCCCCAAACAAAAAGAAGAAAGAAAAAACGGGGAAGGGACAGAGACGGTAGCGGCATCACCCATAATGGGCATGCAACACTACCATCGCCTCGGCGGGCCGGACGGAGCGCCCCTCATCGACGACAACTCTAAGACCTCCGGGAGGGACGATGCTGGGAGCCTGGGGTTACCAATAATCTCCAGCCCCGCCTCCCGGACGAGCATCGAAGAGACGAAAAGACTTGCCATGCCAAGAACCAGGCTCACTCCCCAAGTGTTGACACCAGCGTGAGGCGTCGTATGCCTCGAACCAGAGCCAGGGGGCTGGCCCCAGGCTCCCTTCTCAAGCATGACCAGTAGAAACAGAAGATGATGAGACGAGGACCATGAAAATGGATGACTCTGCCCTCCTTCGCTGCTCCCTTTTATAGGCCGGACGGGGAGGAGCAGCGGCTCCATCCACGGATGATCACCTCCCTCCTCCGCCAATTCAACACGGGCGGGCCCTTCCCAAGGTACTCTCCCGTGACACGCGCCTCCGTTACCTACCCTACGCGATGCATGCTGCATACGTGGCTAAGGATAGGGGCGCGCTGTGGGAAGAGTAAATTGGCAGTTTCTACCCCGTGCGTTGAAGTCATTCACGGGCCATTACTAGAGCAACCCCACCACTATTGGCTTTATGCCGCACGCGAGAAAACCGGAAACTGGCACGGAATCAAGGCTGATGAAGCAGTAACGGAAAACTTAAGGGGCCAACCCCTTCAGCAACTTTGCCTGTCCACATATTAGGCCCTACCCCAACGACGCTCAATAGCGCGTTCGGGGCACGCCCAGGGGCTTCTGTCGGTGCAACAAACCCTGGGTCTATTGACCAACTATGCACATGCACAAGATCAAGATTGAAGCACCAGCTTAAGTTAGAGATTGAAGAACCAACCTGCAGCTCAGAAGGACCAAGATTGAGCCTAAGGAGCAGGATATCGGAAAGAGAATGGCCTCCCTTGCCAGGCAGGCGAGCCCGGCAAGGGGCGAGGCCACCACCAGAAGCAAGCAACCGAGGCTCCCCAGCAGAGCCTGCCGGGGCTCACGGGGGCAGAACCGCCCCACCAACCACTCAAGCATGACTCACATCGTCAATCAGTGCGGTGTCAAGCCGCAAGATGAGTAAGTGGCAGCCATTTCCTATAGAGAAGCCTACAGATGACACCCGTCCTGCGACATGTCAAGAGAGCAGGTGCGGAGCTGGCAAGATAGCCCGGCAGGTCTTGCCGGGTGCCTAGTGATGTGACACTAAGCGACGCATTTAAGGCACCCTGTCATCCCGCAGAGTTAGGTATGATAGCACTATTTGCTATCGTATCAGTGTATAATGACCACTTTGCCACTGTGGTGACCGCTTAATCTATAAAAGGAGTCCCATGGCACTCGTAGGAGGGGTTAGAAGGTTGGAAAGTTGACAACTCCAAGACACCATACACACGTAGTCGCCGCAGGCAAAACCTTGCCGGGCAAGTGTACTACGCACCACCACATTCATTCTTCCATCAATCCACTAAAGCAGGAGTAGGGTCTTACGCCTCGCGGCGGCCCGAACCTGGGTAAATCGCTTGTGTGCTCTCTGCCGCGCTGCCGTACGCTGGTCTGCTCTTTGTGCAATGCGCCGTCCCCTTGCCGAACCAACAAGGGGCCACCCGGTCCCATAGGTGGCCACAGAAATCCACGACAAGAATACTACATCTCCAGTGTCCAGTGCCAAAGAAAAAGAATAATATACATAAGCAATCTTCCAAAAGGAAAAATAATCTAAACTACAAGTAATCTTCCAAAAGGAAAAATAATCTAAACTACAAGTAATTCTTCAGTACCACGAGTTGACCATGGCTATGCTAGAAATAAGGAGACAATAGAAAACCTCAATAGCAATGGTGTTGCTACTATTTCCATTTCTTAAACATTTGTTGGGAGTTCACCTAATTGGTGTCTAGCTCTAGTTTCCTAAAAAAGTAAAAGGAGCAAGCGGAAACAAAAGAAATCAAACTAAGAAACAACTATACCGCAAATTGAATTTAAAACCAATCCATCTTTACTCTCTTTCTCTCTCAACAAAAGCTAATATCTAATAATCACCACAAACCAAGTCTGTCCCGTTTGGTGACGGTTTGCGTTTTGGTCCGGAGATCACATGGGCGATCATGAAGCGACCGGGATCTGGTGCCCGGTGCTCTAGGGTTCCTAGTTCTTGCCGTCCTGGATCCGTCTCTCATCCCCATAATTGAGTTCGTGTAGCCTCCATCCCGCTCCACCATAAGCCTTCCCCATGCTCCCTAGGGCTCGGGGTCATACACCACCAGTAACCCTAGGAGGAGAAGGAGGGGGCGGGAGGGAGAAGAAGACGAGAAGATGGACGGAGTCGCACGCATGTTGAGGGGATTGAAGTTGTCGGAGGAGGAGAAGAAAGGTGTAAAGATCAGATGCACGCTGAAGGAGAAGGGGAAGGATTGGATGCTGCAGGCGGTAGGCAAGGTCATGTCGTAGAACCTAGCCCACCCAGATGCCATCTGCCTTACCCTAGGCAAAGTCTGGTGCCCAATCAAAGGGATAGATTGCAAGGAGATAGGAGTGAATTAATTTTTGTTCACGTTCTACCAGGAGTTGGGGAAGAGGAAAGCGCTTGAGGATGGGCCGTGGATGTTCGATAAAGATTTAATGCTGGTGGAGGAGTATGTACCAAAGAAGCGGCCCGAAGACTATGAGTTCAATAACATCCCAATATGGGTTAGGGTTTATAACTTGCCCCTTGGCATGATGAATGGAGACTCTGCATAGGACATAGGCAACTTCATCGGTGAGTTTGTCAAAGCGGACACGGGAGCAGATGGGAGTGCTACAGGGAGGTTCTTGAGGGTTAAGATCCGTATGCGCATTGACAAACCTCTAATGCGAGGATTCACGCTGGAGGATGAAGATGAATAGAGCAGAGGGAATCAGTTGGAGAAAGGAGTAAGTGGTGAGAAGGGAGAGAAGGAAGACAGAGGCTGGTGCAGATTTGAATACAAGTTTCTTCCGGATTTTTGTTTCACCTGTGGGATCATAGGGCATGGCGACAAGGATTTCTTGATCAAGATGGCTAAGGGAGAGAAGCAGCAATATGGTAGATGGCTTAAGGCTGACCTGGGCCATAAGAGAGGAGCATCAGAAGGTTTGGCTTGGAGGAGTGGGGCTAGAAGTGAGGGAGGAGCCAGGAGCTATGGTTACAGCCGATCAAGAGGGCGCTCTGGAAGTGGGAGTGATAGCCTAATTTGGAGGAAAAGCGACTCCAGGTCTAGTGATGGTGGTCGGGGAAAGAATGAAGGAGGGGAGGAGGCCACTAGCCCGAACAAGCAACAGAACGCTCCAAGGAAATCTGGTATACCGAGGACGCTAGAGCTGGGGGATGATAAGGTGCAGAAGCCAGAGAAAGAAGCAGAGAAGGGGGAGAACATTGGTGCCCGCGTGGAGGCTGGTAGGAAAGATATGGTAATGGCTAGCGTAGAAGTGGGAAACACACTGAACATGACTGTTGACATGAGCCAGAAGTGCAAAGATAGTGAGAATAAGGGGCAAGGTGGACCGAGCAAGAGCCCGGGGGAAGGCACTTTAGGAAGAAAGGGAGGGAGCGACTGTTGGTGGAGAATAACAAGGAGAGGGAAGCGATTTTAGGGTTGAAGAGAGGGAGGGCGGATGAGGAGGGAGAGAATGATGGCAAGAAGGGGAGGAGGACCGAGTTGGGTACTATCGTGGAGGAGGAATCCTATACCCAGGACGGGGCGACACTTGACGCAGAAACGGCCGGGCTGTCCATGCAGCCCCGCCGAGCACAATGAAACTCATCGACTGGAACTGCCGGGGTTTGGAAAATGGCTCAGTAGTTCGTAGCCTCCTCAAGCTGGGGAGGGTGGAGGAGCCTGCCGTTCTTTTTCTGGCTGAAACGAAGATGATAGTGGAGGAGTTGGAGAGATTTAGATGGATGATAGGAATGGTGCACATGGCAGCTTGGAGTTCGGAGGGGAGGAGTAGGGGGGTAGCATTGTTTTGGCGGTGAGAAGTGGATGTGTCTCTGAGATCGTACGACAGGAGACACGTAGATGTGGATGTGAAGGAGGGGGATGGCAGGGTGTGGAGGCTGACGGGGGTATACGACGAGTCTGCCGCTGAACGAAAGGTTGAAACATGGAGAATGCCGAGGCTTCTCGGCCAACAACACTAGAGTGACCGGCCCTGGTTATGCTTGGGAGACTTCAACGAGATTCTGTCTTGGGACGAGAAGGTGGGAGGGGCTGTTCGGCCACAACGGTTTATGGACAACTCCAGGCAAGCCCTGGAATCATGCGAGCTCTCTGATCTCGGGTATGAGGGCGATAAGTTCACGTGGAGAAATCATAGCAGGGAGGTAGACACATACATCTGTGAGAGGCTTGATAGAGCTGTGGCTAATGCTCGATGGTGCCAGTGTTTCCTGGAGTTCACGATCCTAAATGGCGCCCCTCGTCACTTGGATCACAGGCCGGTCATTGTATGTACCTAAGGAGAGAACAAGAGGGGACCGGGGGGCGACCGAGGGTTTCGGTTTGAGGCGTGGTGGCTGAAGGAGGAGGGGTGAAGTGAGCAGGTTCAAGCGGCTTGGGAGGAAGGATGTATTGGGGGAAGCGGGGGTGTCTCGGCTGGCTTGAGGTGTGTAGCAAAGAGGATGACGACTTGGGGCAAGGAGGTGGCTGGAGAGTTGGAGGAGCAGTTGAAACAGGCCCGTCATGCTCTAGAAACAACTATGAGAGCTCCTGTGTGTGAAGAGAAAGTAAGGGAGGAAGCAAAACTCAGATGCCAGGTAGAGAAGTTGGAGGAGAAGAAGAATATTAAAGCAAAGCAAAGATCACATGTGTCTTGGTTGAAGGATGGCAACAGAAGCACACGCTATTTTATGGCCATGGCTTCATCAAGGAGGAAAGCGAATAGGGTGAAGAAGTTGGGGATGGAGGATGGAACGGAGGTGAAGGAAGGGGATGACCTTAACGATTATGTTTGTTCTTATTTTCAGGAGCTATTCACATCAGCCCAAGGAAACAGAACCGCGGAGCTCATTGATAAAGTTCAACCTCGTGTTACTAGTGATATGAGAGACATCCTTGAGGCGAAAGTGACGCGAGAGGAAGTGAAGGCGGCACTTGATCATATAGGCGACCTCAAGGCACCTGGATCGGACGGTATGCCCTCCGTTGTGTACAAGAAACACTGGCATTTCATGGGGGACAAGGTGGTAGAGGAGGTGCTCGCGGTCTTAAACGATGGAGCAATGCCAGAGGGGTGGAACGACACTGTGGTTGTCTTAATCCCTAAAGTTAAGTCCCCTAATAGGATCAAGGATCTGAGGCCGATAAGCTTGTGTAATGTGGTCTATAAGTTGGTGTCCAAGATCATCTCTAACCGTCTTAAGTTGGTGCTCCCGGATATTATTTCTGACAACCAAAGTGCCTTTGTGCCGGGGAGGCTGATTACGGACAACGTCCTTATTGCATATGAGATGTCACACTTCTTGATGAATAAGAAGAAAGGAAAGGAAGGTTTTGCTGCAGTGAAGGCAAATATGAGTAAAGCCTAAGACCGCGTGGAGTGGAACTTCTTGAGGGCTATGCTTGTCAAGCTCGGGTTTGGAGCTCGTTGGATTGATTTAGTAATGAATTATGTCACTACTGTCAGATACCAGATTAAGATTAATGGAGGACTAACAGCTCAGTTTACCCCATCTCGAGTCTTCCGGCAAGGAGATCCAATCTCGCCATACTTGTTTTTCATTTGCGCAGAAGGATTATCATCTCTGCTTCATGATGCCGAAGTCTCTGGCAAGGTGAGCGGAGTTAAGCTCTGCTGGACGGCACCGGTCGTCTCCCATCTATTGTTTGCCGATGATTCTATGCTCCTGCTCAAGGCCAAACAAGAGGAAGCCCAAGCACTTCGGGACATCTTGGATCTCTACGAAAACTGCTCCGGACAGTGCATTAACTTGGAGAAATTGGCAGTTATGTTTAGTTCGAACACGGGAAGTGACGTAAAAGCTGCTGTGAAGGATGCCCTTCAGATTCAGAGTGAAACATGGAATGAAAAATACTTGGGTCTGCTGGTTCATGTTGGAAAATCAAGGAAGAAGGCGTTTGTGTTCGTCAAAGGAGCTATGGCAGGCAGAGTATATGGGTGGAAAGAGAAGCTTATAGCTAAACCAGGGAAAGAGGCATTGGTCACCACGGTAGCACAAGCCATTCCAACATTTTCTATGTCGTGTTTTTACCTCACCAAGTCTTTTTGCGAGGAGCTTAGTTCACTCATAGGTAATTATTGGTGGAGCCAGCAAGACAAAGATAACACCACCCACTGGATAGGCTGGAAGAAGCTCACATTACCCAAGGCACAGGGGGACTTGGCTTCCGGGATATGCATGGGTTTAATCTGGCTATGCTTTCGAGGCAGATATGGAGGCTCATTCAGTCCGCAGGGTCCTGGTGTGCTTGTATCCTGAAAGCTCGTTATTTCCCGAACGGTTCTCTCCTTGATGCAAACCCTAGAGATGGGATTTCATACTCATGGAGAAGTTTGCTTCATGGCTTGGATCTCTTTCGAGAGGGCTATGTCTGGAGAATAGGGACGGGACAGGGGTAAAAATTTGGGATGATCCGTGGTTACCCCGCCCGTGGTCTCGGGGCGTCATTACACCACGTGGACATAATCTGTTGGAATGGGTCAGCGACCTTATTGATCCGGCTACCGGCACCTGGGACGAACAGCTCGTACAGGACACCTTCTGGATCGATGATGCAAACCATATTCTGCAGATTCCATTGAGGGATGGTGTCCAGGATTTTATTGCATGGCACTATGACACAAGGGGCATTCACTCTATAATGAGTGCATATAAACTACAAGTCCATCTTGAGAGGACAAGGAAGGACGGAGGTGCAGGAGGGAGCTCAAACAGCCCGGGAAATCTGAATGAGGTCAAAGATGATTCATGGAAAAGGCTTTGGAAGATGCCGTGCCCACGCAATATCCAGATGTTCGCTTGGAGACTAAAACACGACTCCCTTTCTTTACGTACCAATGTTGCACGAAGAGGAATTCCTATTGCTGATACTAAGTGTCTCTTCTGTGCGCATGCTGACGAAGACGGGGCTCACCTATTTATCAAGTGCAAAGCGGTGAAAGGTGTGTGGAGGGAGCTCGCACTCGAGGGGGTACGTGCGCAGTTGGAGAAGATCGGGTCCGTGCATGCAATGCTTGATCTTTTGTGGGGGCTAGATGAAAAAAAGCATCTCCAAATCCTCACCTTCTGGTGGCTGTGGTGGTATAATAGAAACAAGCTCAGACAAGGAAAGCCGCCGCTGACAGACGAGGGCAAATGTGCTGGAGTATTGGGAGATTTTCCGACAGCCCGCAGTCAAATCTCAACCGGACAAGTGGAGGCCACCGGTGGGCGCAGAGTACAAAATCAATGTTGATGGATCCTTTGTGCCGGGTGAACACCATGCAGGCTGGGGCGTCGTGGTGAGGATGAAGGATGGAACACTGGTGTGTGCCCGGGCCGGCAGATAGGAGCACATCACCGACGCGTTCGCGACGGAGACTTTTTCCATGTCACGCGCGATCAGCATAGCAGCGGACCTCGGCATCGCTCGCCTCGAGCTGGAGACGGATCGCAACTTCTGGCCGAAGCTCTAGATCTGCAAAGAGTGGACTCCTCGGCATATGCAGCTGTCATTAAGGACATGAAGTACCAGCTTAAGCTTTGGTTTTCCAAGTTTACTATCACTTTTTGTAGACGTTCCGCGAACTCTGTAGTCCATGATCTTGCCACTATCAGACGTGATTGTGACCCTAACCATTTCATGGAATGGGAGTCGGATGTACCCGCCCAAGTGGGTGTTTCTGTATTGGGCGATATGCCTAAGTTCATTTAAGTAATAAAGTTATTCTTTGCTCTAAAAAAAGCTAATATCTGGTGTCCTCCGTTCATATTGAATTTGATCGAAACTGAGCAGGGCCAAGATAACTATGGGAAAGACATATATGTGACATTAGTGGGAAGGAGAGGATTGCATCCCAGATTTTCAGAAGAAACATGTGTTCATAGGAATGAGGTGATTGCGTCCTGATTTTCTATAGGAGATATGTGCATTAAAGGAAAGATGGACCGCGTCCTTATTTTTTGGATAGAAAAAAGAAACTGGAAACAGGAGATCGTGCGAGGGGTGAGGCTGGCAACTTCCTTCGATCGATCGAGAGGGGAGGAAAAATAAATGAAAGACCGATCTACATACTACCATTTAGGATTACAAGATGCATTGCACATTTCCAAGTACATATATAATAGGGCAGTACTACGCGCCGGCGGACCGACCAGGGGTTCGGCCGGTCAAGTCCGAATCGTCAGATGTAAACGCTGCTGGCCATCAGATTAGCCTTATCCCTTCGCCAAAAGTCAACTCTCTCCTTCCCCACGAGCGCACTCCTCGCCAGAAGTAAAAAGGGGAACGACCCGCAGCGACCAGCCTACACGCGCCACCAACTGCACATATCCCAGCCATGGCCGCAGCACCCCTTCGCCGCGCATCTCCCAGCCATGGCCGCCTCACCCCTTCGCCACGCATCTCCAGGCCATGGCCGCCTCACCCCTTCGCTGCGCATCTCCAGGCATGGCCACAACACCCCTTCGCCATCATGGCAGCTTTTGCTAGCTATGGTGGAAGCTTCTTTCACTGGGGTGTTGCAACTTGCAGCATTCAGGTGCATCGTCTCATCGTCCTCGCCATTGAAGCTCCCTGCACAGGTGTATGCTGAGCACTCCGTTGTTCCCTATCGTAGCAAATCAGCTCAACGGTGGCAGCTTTTTGTTTGTTGGTTGCAGCAAATCAGCTCCGTGGTCGCCATGGTCACCATGGTCACCGTCGAATAAAAGAAAAAGCTCATTCCAGCAAATTTGTATACTGGTTCCAGCAAAACTCTTAGATAGTTGTAGCAAAACAAAAGGCATCGCCATCGTCAAACAATGCCGCTGTGCATGCATGTAGCAAAAAAGTCGCCAGTGGTAGCAAAAATAGGATGTGGTTGTAGCAAAGGTGTCGCTGGTTGAGTAGGACGAACTCGAGTAGTAGCATTTTTGGGTGCTAGTTCCAGCAAACCTCCCAGCCGGTTCCAGCAAAAATAGGTCGCGGTTGCAGCACCCCCGGTCCATTAGTCAAAAATGCCGCCATGACCCGACACTTCGTCGCGGTCACCGGTTCCAGCAAAAATCGGGCGTGGTTGCAGCTCTGGGTCTAGCCGGTCGCAGCACTTGACCGCAGGGGAGGAAACAAGGACATGGACGAAAGTACGCCGCGGTGCCTTCCTCCTCGTCGTTCATGGTCTCCGCCATGAGCGCGCTAGCAACACGTGCGAGGATCAGCAGAGAGGGGGTAGGGGAGAAGCGGAATAGCCGCGGGCACGCTAGGGAGCAGCGAGGATTAGTAGAGAGGGGGCAGGGGAAGAAGTGGAATAGCCGCGGGCGCGCTGGAGAGCAGAGATGCGGGAGGTGGAAGAAATAGGGGAGATGCAGCGTAGATGGGGGCCCGCATCCTACGTGTCGTAGGTTGCTTCGTTGGGAGCATGCGCGCGTGGACGCGTCTGGCGGATGCTTCGGCCGGTGCACCGGGCCTAAACATTTACCTAGATAATAATATATGCATCGATCTATTCTTGGGACGCAGCGATTCAAAGCGCCTCCTACTGCGAATAGTAAATTCATAAAATTGGCAAAAAATAAAGCAAGCTGACTTTTTTGCATCAAGGATGCTCAACTGCGCTACGCACGTGCAAAAAATCATGGTGAAATGACATTCAAGGAGCTCTTGGCAAAAAACAAAAAAATTGACTGTCACATAATCTTTGAAAAAGGGACCTTTTGAGACCAGATTTTGTTCTGTCAAGGACTCCTCGCTTTTCATTTGACCATGAAATTTTGCTAGCACAAGGCACACTTGAGCATCTTTGATGCTAAAAACAATTCATTATTTTAGTTCTTTTATGAATTCAACACATAAGCCAGAAGTATGTAGCTACTAAATTCATTTAACAATCACCCCTAACACTTGAATACATGCATTTCACAAACAACCCCGCATCCAGGATCTTGGACAAACTTTCATTTGAATGACTACATACGTGTGGTAGTTCCTGATTGCTACTCCACAAATTTTACAATCATTCCTTCTTCTAGAATACTTGTGATTTATTACATAGCTAACATGTTTTAAAAAAAATCCTATCAACACTTATAGCATCATTAGAAGAAGCTTCTTTGGTGTTCCTTTCTTGCTTTGACATGTACATGGCCATAAAAGAAGCAGGGTTCCAGCACTCCTTATTAAACCTTTAGAATCTCTCCAAACCATTAGTAAGACCATCCATGATTCTGTTACTTCGCATAGCCTATACGAATGATGAAACCAACTAAAGATACTCACAAACCAGGATTGAAAAAAATCCTCCGCATACATATAAATCTAGAATAAGGTTTTGGAAAAAATCACAACAATCTTTGGTCCCCAAAGATGTTCAGTAACCATTCTAAATGAGCAATCAAACATACCTTGAATCACTTTATCAAAGAGGTTGTAGAAGGAAGTGACTCCGACCCATGCAAAGAAACTCCTCAAACATGTGGTCAGATAAACCATTTTTAGTTCAATTTGAAGGTAAATGGCTAGAAAAGAATATCGTGGAATATAAAAAGAAAAAAAATACATCATAGGAATGACATACAAACAACATGCACACAATTATGTTGCACACCAATATGTATCCATAAACAACTTTTATGAAAATAATTATCTCAATGTTATGCCCGCAAAATGAAAGGGAACTCTTATATAAACACAAAACTATAATGGACAAACACACAATATTTCACAAAGAGATCATTTCCATCGAGGCGCTCGGCTGGGGCGGCCTCGATCTTTTCCATCGAGGCGCTCGGGGTGGCCCCGATCTGTTCCATCGAGGCGGGGCGGCCTCGGTCTGTTGAGGCTGCTGAGTGCTGTTTCGATTGAGACACTTAAAAAAATGCCGTCGTCATCCGGTGCTCCCTATGTTGATCCCATCTCGCATAAGCGCCATCTCTCGGTGCTTGGTGCTCGTCCACACGTGACGTTGTCCCCTCCGGCCTTTTCAACATGGTGCGGTGGGCGCTCTACGTCGAGTCCTTCTGCAGCTTCCAGGCACGGCGGTGACCGCTCTACGTCGACTCCTTCCGCGGCTTCCACACGCGGTGGTGACCGCTCTACACCTACACCGACTCCTCCTGCGGCTTCCGCGCGCGGCGGTGACCACTCTACGCCGACTCCTCCTGTGGTTTCCGTGCACGGCGGTGACCGCTCTATGTCGACTCCCACCGCGGCTTCCACACGCGGCGGTGATCGCTCTACGTCGACTCCTCGAGTGGCTTTTACATGTGGTTCTACGTCAACTTGCTACTCTCGGTCGACTCTACACGCCACTTCCACGGGCGGTGGCGACTGCTCACCATCAACACGTATTTCTACCTCGACCTCCTCTGTCATGTCCTTGACAGGGCGTGCGATTGCGCAGCTGCGATGCCTGCTTGCCGCTTGGGATTCTTCACCGACAGGTTCTACAGTTTCCATGACTGACTCTTCTGGCACTGAGAAACCACCTTCTAGTTATTCAGGTACATCTCTGTGGATTCTTGACACCGGAGCATCTTTTCATATGACTTATGATTCTTCCACTTTAACCTCTGTTCGACCTGTCGATTCTCCTATTCGTGTTCTTACGGCTGATGGAACTCCCCTCCCTGTAGCTAGTCGAGGCACTCTTAGCACTTCTTCATTTCATGTTCCCTCTCTCGCTCATGTTCCTCGACTTACCATGCAGCTCATATCTGGAGGTCAGATTGTTGACTCTAGTTGTAGGGTCATTCTCGACTTTGATTCACGTTCTGTTCAGGATCGTCGTGCAGGCGCTCTACTTGGTGCTGGCCCTTGACGCCCTGATGGTCTCTGGGAGCTTGAATGGCTTCGTCTTCTCTCCACTGCCACCGGCACCAGTCTCGCAGCCCATGTTGCTGCATCTACCAACTCTTTTCAACAGTGGCATCATCGTCTTGGCCATTTATGTGGTTCTCGTCTCTTGTCTTTGGTTCATCACAATGTTCTGGGGTTTGTCTCCGGTAATGCCTCATTGGATTGTCTAGGTTGTAGGCTTGGTAAGCAGATCCAGCTACCCTATCCTCACAGTGAGTCGGTGTCCGAGCGCCGTTTTGATCTCATTCACTCTAATGTTTGGGGTGCGGCTCCCTTCGCTTCAAAAGGGGGTCATCGCTACTATATTATATTTATAGACGATTTTTCTCGGTACACTTGGATCTATTTCATGTCGTCACGTAGTGAGGTCTTATCTATATACAAAAAATTTGCTGCAATGGTTCATACACAGTTTTCCACTCCTATTCGTGTTTTTCACGCAGATTCAGCTGGTGAGTATATCTCCCATGCGTTGCGAGGTTTCCTTGCTGAGCAAGGTACTCTTACTCAGTTATCTTGATCTGGTGCTCATGCTCAGAATGGTGTGGCTGAGCGCAAGCATCGTCACCTTCTTGAAACGACGCGTGCAATGATGATTGCCGCCTCTCTCCCGCTTCACTTCTGGGCTGAGGCTGTTACCACTTCCACCTATCTCATAAATATTCAGCCATCTGCTGCTCTACAGGGTGGTATTCCTCTCGAGTGTCTTTCTAATCGTTCTCCTGATTATTCGGTGCTTCGTTTGTTTGGTTGTGTTTGCTATGTTTTGCTTGCCCCTCGTGAACGTACGAAACTAACTGCTCAGTCTGTTGAGTGTGTCTTTCTTGGATATAGTGATGAGCATAAGGGCTATCATTGTTGGGATCCTATCGGTCGTCAGATGCGTATTTACCGGGATGTGACCTCTTATGAGTCTCGTCCCTTCTACCCGCTGCCATCCTCTCCTACCTTTTCCATGGAGGACATCTCTTTTCTTACGTTTCCGGATACACCTCCCTCTATGCCCACTATTCCTACTCCTCGTCCTGTTGTTGTAGATCGGACGCCGTCCTCTTCTACGAGTTCTTCTTCCCCCTCCCCGCATGACTCTCCACCTTCATCACCGACACCTTCCACTTCTCCACCTTCATCACCGATACCTTCCACTTCTCCACCTTCATCATCGATACATTCCCCATCTCCACCTCCTGTGGTTCCACCTCTTCCCTCCTTTCCTTTTCATTATACTCGTCGTCCACGTGTTGTGGATGAGTCTACTGATGTGCCCTCTACTTCTGGTGTGTCTTCCTCCTCTCGGCCGACTTATGGTCTTCTCTCTCGGCCTTGTCCACCCCTGACCGATATTCTCCTTCTCGCTATGGTCTTTCGACCGTTCTTGAGCCGACATCTTATCGGGATGCTATTGTTCATCCTGAATGGCAGCTTGCAATGGCAGAGGAGATTGCCGCCCTTGAGCGCACCGGCACATGGGATTTGGTTTCTCTTCCTCCCCGTGTTTGTCCCATCACTTGTAAGCGGGTCTATAAGATTAAGACCTGCTTTGATGGTTCTCTCGAGCGTTATAAAGGTCGTCTTGTGGCTCGTGGTTTTCAGCAGGAGCATGGTCATGATTACGATGAGACTTTTGCTCCTGTGGCCCATATGACCATTGTCCGCACACTTCTCGCCGTGGCCTCTGTTTGCCATTTGTCTGTATCTCAGCTTGATGTGAAGAATGCCTTTCTAAATGGTGAGTTGCGTGAGGAGGTTTATATGCAGCCACCGCCTGGGTATTCTGTTCCTAATGGCATGGTTTGTCGTCTTCTTGCTCTCTCTATGGCCTTAAGCAAGCCCCCCGTGCTTGGTTTGAGCGCTTCGCCTCTGTGGTGACTGCCGCTAGTTTTTCGCCCAGTGTTCATGATCCAGCGTTGTTTGTCCACCTTTCTCCTCGTGGTAGGACTCTTCTTCTTCTATATGTTGATGACATGATCATCATTGGTGACGACTCTGAGTACATTGCCTTTGTCAAGACACGTCTTAGTGAGCAATTTCGTATGTCGGATCTTGGTCCTCTTCGCTACTTTCTTGGGATTGAGGTTTCTTCTACCTCTGATGGCTTGTTTATTTCCCAGGAAAAGTATATCCAGGATCTTCTCACTCGTGCGGCTCTTACTGATGAGCGCACCGCTGAGACTCCTGTGGAGCTCAATATTCACCTTCGTGCTTCTGATGGTGAGACCTTATTTGATCCGACACGTTATCGTCATCTTGTTGGGAGTCTTGTCTATCTCGCTGTCACTCGTCCGGATATCTCCTACCCTGTCCATATTCTGAGTCAGTTTGTTTCTGCTCCCACTTCAGTTCACTACATTCACCTTCTTCGTGTTCTACGATATCTTCGTGGCACGATCTCTCACCGTCTCTTCTTTCCCCGTTCCAGCTCGCTACAGCTCCAGGCCTATTCGGATGCTACATGGGCTAGTGAACCCTCGGATCATCGTTCACTATCTGCTTACTGTGTTTTTCTTGGTGGTTCTCTCATTGCCTGGAAGACAAAGAAACAAACTGCAGTTTCCCGTTCGAGTGCAGAGGCTAAGTTGCGAGCTATGGCTCTATTGACAGCAGAGGTGACTTGGTTACGATGGTTGAGGGAGTCCTGGATTAGGGGGTCCTCGGACAGTCGGACTATATACTTTGGCCGGACTGTTGGACTATGAAAATACAAGATTGAAGACTTCGTCCCGTGTCCGGGAGGGACTCTCCTTTGCGTGGAAGGCAAGCTTGGCAATTCGGATATGTAGATCTCCTCCCTTGTAACCGACTCTGTGTAACCCTAGCACCCTCCGGTGTCTATATAAACCGGAGGGTTTAGTCTGTAGGAAAACAACAATCATAATCATAGGCTAGCTTCTAGGGTTTAGCCTCTACAATCTCGTGGTAGATCAACTCTTGTAATACTCACATCATCAAGATCAATCAAGCAGGAAGTAGGGTATTACCTCCATCGTGAGGGCCCGAACCTGGGTAAACATTGTGTCCCCTGCCTCCTGTTACCATCATCCTTAGGCGCACAGTTCGGGACCCCCTACCCGAGATCCGCCGGTTTTGACACCGACATTGGTGCTTTAATTGAGAGTTCCACTGTGCCGTCATGATAAAGGCTTGATGGCTCCTTCGATCATCGGCAACGATGCGATCCAGGGTGAGGTTTTTCTCCCTGGATAGATCTTCGTATTCGGCGGCTTCGTACTGCGGGCCAACTCGCTTGGCCATCTGGAGCAGATCGAGAGCTACGCCCCTAGCTGTCAGGTCAGGTTTGGAAGCTTGAACTATACTGCCGACATCTGCGGAGACTTGATCTTCGATAGATTCGAGCCCATGTCAGGTGCGCCGCACAATCACGACGAGCATGACTTAGCTCTGCCGTCAGACGGTGTTCGGGAGATCACACCTGTGGCTACTCCGGCCCTCAATCCGGAGCAGATGGTGCCGTCCAAGGACGGGTGGATGGATCCCGCCACGGAGGCCACACACTCAGCGGCGATAGAGCCAAATACTGACTTCACCTCCTATGAGACCTGTGTTGCCCGACCCTCGGATTCATCCCCAGCCACAGGCTCCGAACGACCCGCATCCGTGCCTATCGAATCTGATTGGGCATCAATCATAGAGTTTACCTCCGCGAATATCTTTCAGCACTTGCCCTTGGGCGACGTGCTAAATTCATTGAGGTCTCTCTCCTTGTCAGGAGACCCTTGGCCGAACTGTGTCCGGCTTGAGTGGAAAGCGGACTACGAAGAAAATCATCCCCCACCCACCACCCACTTAATAGCCACCGTCGACGGCTCCACCGACATGCTTGATTTCGGCTCCGAAGACATCGACGGTATGGACGATGATGCAGGAGAAGAACAAGAACCACCGCCCACAGGGCGCTGGATAGCCACCTCATCATACGATATATATATATATATATATATATATATATATATATATATATATATGGTGGACACCCCCAAAGAAAGCGATGGCAATAAGGCAATGGAGGATAATCCCCTCGAGAAGCAGTCTAAGCACCGGTGTCATCGACGCCGCTCTAAGCCCCGCCATAGCAAAAGCAGCGATAACAGCACAAGAGACAGTAATGCTGCGGACAGTGCCGAAGACGAAGACAATCCCCTCCAGCCAGGCTTCGAGCGGGAGGATGGGCAAGCGAGCCCTACGGAACATGCGACAGATGGAGAATCAGGGGATGACAAATACATGCCCCTCTCCGAAGACGAGGTGAGCCTCGGCGACGAAGAATTCATCGTGCCTAAGGATCCCATCGAGCAGGAGCACTGCAAGCGCTGGCTTATAGCCACAGCAAAAAGCTTGAAGAAAAAGCAGCAGCAGCTTAAAGCTGATCAAGATCTGCTAGGGGATAGATGGACCAAGGTCCCGGCAGCCGAGGAATACGAACTCAAGCGCCCAAACAAAAGTTACCCAAAGTGCAGGTTGCGACCCCAACTCGAGGAGGAAGCATTAAAGCCTACACTACCAGCGTATGGTGCGGCTGACCGGCCACCTCGCGGCCGAGACAAAATGGCGTACCAGCCCGAAGTCCAGCCTGCACCCCGTTGCCAGTCAAACAAAAACACCAAGGCCCGAGGCTACACACAGGACCTGCGAGACGTATTGGAAAACAAAGCAGGACATACAAGATCGATTTACAGATCACGGGGATGCGCCCCAACGCGTGACGACGACCGTCACACCGGATATACTAAAAATAAATCCGGCCGGGCTGAATACAGCAGATAAGACTCGTATGAACTGCGTCGTGATATAGCACGGCATAGAGGCGCCGCACACCCCTTATGCTTCACTGACGAAGTAATGGATCATGAATTCCTTGAAGGGTTTAAACCCATGAACATTGAATCATATGATGGTACTACAGACCCCGCGGTATGGATAGAGGATTTCTTCCTCCACATTCACATGGCCCACGGGGATGATCTACACGCCATCAAGTATCTCCAACTAAAAATCAAAGGGCCGGCTCGGCATTGGCTGAATAGCTTGCCGACAAACTCCATCGGAAGTTGGGAGAACCTGGCAGACGCATTCCTGAACAACTTCTAGGGAACTTATGTGCGACCACCGGATGCTGATGATTTAGGTCACATAACACAACAGCCCGCAGAGTCAGCCAGGAAATTCTGGACTTGGTTTCTAACTAAAAAGAACCAAATTGTCGACTGTCCAGATGACGAAGCCCTAGCGGCCTTTAAACATAACATCCATGACGAGTGGCTCGCCCGACATCTCGGCCAAGAGAAGCCAAAATCCATGGCAGCCCTCACGACACTCATGACCCGCTTTTGCGTGGGCAAGGATAGCTGGTTGGCCCGTAGCAACAACACAGGAAGCAATCCTGGCACATCAGAGGCCAGAGATAGCAACGGCAAACCCCGACGGAACAAACACAAGCGTCGCAAAAATGGTGGAAACACCGAAGATATGACAGTCAATGCCGGATTTAGTGGCTCTACGTCCGGTCAGCGGAAAAGGCCATTCAGAAATGACAATTTGCGTCCGTCCAGTCTGGACCGCATACTCGACCGTCCATGCCAAATTCATGGCACCCCAGGAACACCAGCCAATCATACCAATAGAGAATGCTGGGTCTTCAAACAAGCCGGCAGGTCAGGTGCCAAAAACAAAGATAAGGGGTCTCAAAGCGATGATGGCGACGAGGAGCCCAGATCACCGAATACAGGAGGGCAAAAGAAATTTCCCCCGCAAATCCAAACGGTGAACGTGGTAAACGCCACCCACACTTCCAACCTGGACCAGATGCGCACCCTTAGGGATGTCAACTTAGCGGAACCAGTCGTCCCACAATATAAACTAGGGCCGATCACCTTCAACTACACGGATCGTTCGGTTAACACCAATCAGGGCAATTCAGCCACACTAGTCCTTGACCCAATAATTGACGGCTTCCACCTCACACGAGTCCTTATGGACGGAGGCAACTGTCCAAACCTGCTTTACCAGGACACAGTGTGCAAGATGGACATCGATCATTCGGTGATCAAGCCCACTAAAGCCACCTTTAGAGGTATTATACCAGGTGTGGATGCCAGTTGTGCAGGCTTCATCACCCTTGAGGTAGTCTTCGGATCACCGAACAATTACCGCGCCGAAGAGTTAAAATTCGACATCATACCCTTTCGCAGTGATTATTAGGCACTGCTCGGACGAACCGTGTTCGCTCGATTCAACGCGGTGCCACATTATGCCTACCATAAGCTCAAGATGCTCGGTCCGCGCGGCATCATCACGGTTAATGGCAAGGCCGAACTCCCCCTCGGTACCAAAGAGTATACCACTGCTTTAACAGCAGAAGCAACAAGTGGCACCTTTCAATCGAACCTCGAGTCGACGGCCAAGCTCCCGGACACCGCCAAAGGACTCCGAACTACTTCACGGCAGGATAGCCCGGCTCGTCCAGAGCTCAATTAAATACTCCGGCGAAAGCCTAGACAGTCCACATACCGCGGCTCAACCGCTCTGCGGCACACAAACAGATCTTGCATTTTCTGTATAGGTTCATTTTTCCCAAGGCAAGGACCGGTGACATGGAAACAACTCGAACGCGCAAGGGAACTCTTAGATATTCCCCTCGATGACCATCCGACTGCACTCCGGATCCGCACACAGCTTCTTCCCGCCTGGTCTCAGTATGTTCCGCAGTCACTTTCTCTTTTATTACTTCACATGTACTCATACGCATCGACGTATTATTTAAATACGACATGTGGATTTATATGACGCTTATCTACCATTACCTTTTATTGAAATTCTTTTGTCAAGTGACATCCGTACACCGCGATATGCCTTAAAAATGCCAGGGGCTTCGTTTTACCCATAATATGGCAATAAAGTCCGAACACCTTCATGGAAGTTCGGCACCCCGAACTTATAGAATTATATGCACCAACTCCGAATCATGTCTTGGGTCAAATGTTGGGTTTGCCCGGCTCCCATGTTTTGCTGCCTTACGTTCCACTATATCGGCTAAGGCGGCACAAGGAGAACTACTGCGATTGTGTCCCAGTTCTTCCATACGAGCACCTTAGTAGAGAAAGCCGAAAACTGACTGTCATGATACGGCAAGAGCTGGTCAGCTGTTCGAGAGGTTGTAAAATCTTTAAGGATTCCTCCCGCATAATGCCATAACGAATGCAGCCTGCGATGGATCGGCTTTTCTTCCGATCAGGTGCTTATAGAGCCCCTCGTGCGGTCTTCCGAACACCAGGGGCTATGCCTACCTTCCTTTTCTAAAGCTCCCATGGCTAAGTGAGAGTGATAAAGCCCTATAGTCCGATTGCCTGGTTCGTTGTGCTGAACACCTCCTTCAAAGGACCCAAAACTGGGATAAAGAGTGATCAGGTTTATCCCGAACACCCCCGTACTTCCTACGTGGGGGCAGAAGCCGACGACTGGCCAACTCTCAAGATTAATATATAAAATGGCCACGCATGAGGATGAACTTTTATATAACAGGCAGTAAATAATAGAAATGACCTTGTTCAACATTATAAAGGACAACATAATTGTATTCATGGAAATATAATGTCCTTGGTGCATTGCTCCACCGCAAGGCATGATCCCTTCAGGACACTTTCATAATATAACTCAGGCTTGCGGTGCTCCTTTCCCTTCGGCGGTCCCTCGGTCACCAGCTTTTCAGCATCCATCTTCCCCCAGTGCACCTTTGCGCGGGAGAAGGCCATTCGCGCACCCTCTATACAGACCAACCGCTTGATGACGTCCAGTCGAGGGCAGGCACTCGCAAGCCGTTTCATGAGCCCGAAGTAGATGCCTGAAATCGGCTCATCGGGCCATAGCTGGATAATCAAATCCTTCAGGGCTAGCTCGGCCGCCTTCTGCAGTTCGATCAGCTGTTTCAGTTGGTCGGCAAAAGGCACTGGATGATTCAGTGCCAGATACTGTGACCAAAAGAGCTTACCCCAGTGTTCCTTTCTTCGGCTCGGTAGAATTGTGCGGCATCATATATGCTGCGTGGCAGCTCCACAAACACCCCTGGAGAAATCCGAACTCAAGATTAGAAACATGATTTTCTCCCCAAATACTTGCCTTACGTGGAACAAGCCTTACCCGCCGTGATCTTCCTCGCCTCTTGGATCTCCTGCAGGGCACCCTAGGTTTCCCCCTGGGCATCGCATGCGGCCTGATGAGCCTTGGTAAGCTTGGATTCTTTCTCCATTAGACTCTGCTCCAACGCCTTGCATCTTCTCACGACCTCTTGAAGCTCTTGCTCAGCTTCAATAACCCTGGCCTCATGCTTCTCACGAAGAGCCCGCTCTACGGCTGCCTTTCCCTCGGCCTCAGCAACAACCTTCTTCAGATCCTCGACTTCGGTCATCGCCCCTGGTGCAAATCACAAAACATATTTTAAAATGCGTTCGCACTGAACATGAGCAAGGTTTGTGCATACCTTGTTTATTCTCCAACTACCTTTTCAACTGGCCCAATTCTTCTGTGGCCCGCTCCTGACTTCGATTTAGTCCGGAGACCTCTGCAGTATGAGAGGTGGTAGTCGCTACAGACGCCTATTTATACCAAAAGAGAGGTAAATGTCATCAAGTGAGTCTCCTGCAAACATAGATTTGATCCTCTGTCCGGTTCTTTCTCTCACCGAACAGTGTATCAGGGGCTACTATCTATACTGTGACACTCTTCTAAACTTCATAAAACATACCTCAAAGCCTCTTATAAGGCTAATACAGGCTTCATTCAGCCCACTCTCCGCAGATTGAATCTTCTCAATCATCGCACCCACAAGGGCACGGTGTTCATCAACGACAGAGGCGCTTTTCAGCGCCGCCAATAAAGTATCCAGCACCTCTGGTTGGACAGAGGTTGCCGGTGGAACAGGCACACCCCCTCTAGCCGAGGGAGACCGCCTGCCTGACTCTAGAACCATATTGGTCTCTGGAATTGCGTCCGGCTGGGGGCCGAATTCAAGATGGCTCCCGCCGACGACGCCCATGGGAGCCTTTTCTCCCGTGTGTCCGGCCCCTGAAGTTTGACCTCCTGGCACCACCTTGGCAATCTTCCCCCCCTCCTTGGCCTGGGTCCTCCTGGGACAAAGCCTCGGTGTCATTCACATGTTTGGGGGAAGGGGCCTTCGGGGGTGTCCCACTCTCCATAGCGTCCGAGCCTAGCAAATCCTCCGACGAGGATTGCTCCGCGCGGGACCTTGCCGGACTGCAAAAAGTATGGCCCAGATCAAAATATTGTGCCATGATAAGTATGGACGCATAAACGTGTTCGGATTTTATATACTCACGAGTTCACCAGGGGTTGAGCCCTGGGATCCCACTCCGGGCTGCTATCAGCGGTTATGGACTCCTCTGGAAGAAGAGTTTTTCCCTTCTTAGGTGACTCGGCCTCCGACGATGCGGAGGCTGTCCTTTTCTTTCTTCCCCCCACCGGAGATTTGTCTTCCTCCTCCTCCTCCTCGTCCTCTTCAAGGAAGAACGGGCATTGGAATCTTCAGATATCGTGTTCGAGGTGCCACGACGATGGAGGCCGCCCTGGTCTTCCTGACCTCCCTCTCGGCCTTCTTCTTCGGCGCCTTGTAGGGCGCCGGGACCAGCATCTTCGTTAGAAGCGGGCCGGCCGGTTCTTCAGGTAGTGGGGCCGGACAGTAGATCTGCCCCGCCTTCTTTGTCCAGCCCTAGGAGAGTTGTGGAAAACACATTAAGCGTTTCCCTTGGGTTATGCGAATAAAACTTATAATGGTTACCGAACTTGCGGGGCGAGACAGGTGGTACCCACGGTCCTCGGCCGAGTCCGGCCACGATTTGCCGGACTTAAAAAGCACCTTCCAGATATCTTTGTGTGAGGAGCCAAAAAGCTCTTGTAGGGTCTGGTGCTTGGCCGGGTCGAATTCCCATAAATTGCAAGCCTGGTGTTGACAAGGAAGGATCCGGGGAGCTAACATCACCTCGACTACATTGACAAGTTTGATATCCTTGTCTTCCATATTCTTGACGCGCGTCTGAAGTGCCGACAGCTTGTCGGACGAAGACCAATCCAGGCCCTTCTTGGGCCAGGACGTAAGCCGCAGGGGGGGCTTCGGATCGGAATTCAGGAGCAGCGGCCCATTTCGTGCCGCGCGGCTCAGTGATGTAAAACCACTGCTGCTGCCACTCTTTGACAGAATCATTGAAAGTACCCGTCGGCCATGTGACATTGGGCATCTTGCTCACCATGGAGCCTCCGCACTCGGCGTGCTCACCGCCCACTACCTTTGGCTTCACATTAAAGATCTTCAGCCATAAGCCAAAGTGTGGCGAGATGCGGAGAAAGGCCTCGCACACGATGATGAACATCGAGATGTTGAGGAAGGAATTGGGGGATAGATCATGAAAATCGATCCCATAGTAATACATGATGCCGCGAAAGAATGGGTGGAGGGGAAACCCCAGCCCGCGGACGAAATGAGGGAGGAAAACAACCCTCTCATGGGGTTCCGGAGTAGGGACGATCTGTCCTGCCGTCGGGAGACGGTGGCTGATTTTCTGGGCCAGGTACCCGGCCTCCCGAAGCTTTTTGATATCCTTCTCCCGGACGGTGGAGGCCATCCATTTGCCTCCTGCTCCGGATCCAGACATTTTTGGAGGACCTTTTGTGGTTGGAGAGGACGAACGCTTGGGCGCTGGGGCTCGAGCAGAGGGGATTGGATAAGCAGAAGGAGAAGGCGTGGTTGAAAAAGGGGAGTCCTCATCTCCTTATAAAGGCGGCAGGGATCCAGCGCCTCCCCACTTGCCTGGTGAACTCTCTTATTCCCCAAGCGTCGCGCTAAAGACGCGGTTGGATTACCCATACCCGTATTGATGAGAATCCCGAGATAGGGGTACACGATCTCTGCTTCAATATGACATGCCCATAAAACTGCCTTGCGGCATGCGCAGTAGCTGGTTAGGGAGAACGGTTCGAATACAGACCAGATCGTGGTGTGGTGTCATGTTAGGAAAAGTTGTCAGCGGATTGGAGTTGTGGAATATTGTACTCTCTATGGTAATATGTGGAATTTGTTTTGCAGAGCCGGACACGATCCTTGTGTTCAAAATTTTCTATGGAGTATTCGGAGGAGGAACCCGCCTTGCAATGCCGAAGATAATCTGCGCGCCGGACTCATCGTCATCGAAGCCTGGTTCAGGGGCTACTGAGGGAGTCCTGGATTAGGGGGTTGTTGGTGTCAAAACCGGCGGATCTCGGGTAGGGGGTCCCGAACTGTGTGTCTAGGCCGGATGGTAACAGGAGGCAGGGGACACGATGTTTTACCCAGGTTCGGGCCCTCTTGATGGAGGTAAAACCCTACGTCCTGCTTGATTAATATTGATGATATGGTTAGTACAAGAGTAGATCTACCACGAGATCAGAGAGGCTAAACCCTAGAAGCTAGCCTATGGTATGATTGTATGTTATGGTTGTTGTCCTACGGACTAAAACCATCTGGTTTATATAGACACCGGAGAGGGTTAGGGTTACACAAGGTCGGTTACAAAGGAGGAGATATTCATATCCGTATTGCCTAGCTTGTCTTCCACGCCAAGTAGAGTCCCATCCGGACACGAGACGAAGTCTTCAATCTTGTATCTTCATAGTCTAACAGTCCGGCCAATGGAGATAGTCCGGCTGTCCGGAGACCCCCTAATCCAGGACTCCCTCAGTAGCCCCCGAACTAGGCTTCAATGACGATGAGTCCGGTGCGCAGTATTGTCTTCGGCATTGCAAGGCGGCTTCCTCCCCAAATTCTATGTACCTGTCAAAATAATGTCCGGTTTCTTGTGAATGTTTGTACCCCTCGGCTTCTACGCCCAATAATGGCCACTCTCCACGTGTCGAGCGAATGTGAAGAGCCAGGGTGTTTTCACATTTACCCCCTAGCTGTGTGAATGAGCCGCCTATTTAAAAAGACGAGGATTCAGATCCAAATCACACCATCCTCCCTTGGCGAGCCTTCATCGGAGCGTACCCGACAGAGATCCATTCCATCATGGCCGGTCGACGCAGCTCCTCCTCTCGCACCCTTAGCTCCAAGCCCGGAGATTGGGAAAGATGTTCCGTCCCGCACAGCAAATTAGTGATGCTTCAGTCCAAGGGATTTCTTCCCCCAGCGTACATGGTCCCGGTTCGAGCCGGGCTTGCCACCTATAATGGCGGAGAGCAAGCGGAGAGCCTTCCCAATCCCTCCAAGGGAGAGCGGGTATGCCTTGTCCCTTATTTGGTAAGAGGGCTCGGATTCCCAATTCATCCGTTTCTCCGGGGGCTCCTGGTGTTCCACGGCCTCTAGTTGCACAACCTTACGCCTGCTTCTGTGCTGCATATCGCAGGATTCGTAGCCCTTTGCGAGTTGTTTTTGGGCTGTGAGGCTCATTTCGCTCTGTGGAAGAAGTTTTTCTGTCTTGTGCCCCGTTCTCAGAAGGGGTCAATATGTCAAGTGGGCGGAGCCGAAGTGTGGCGTATTGCCGGGACCGGATACCTGTCCGGGACCCCAAAGAAGACGTCCGAAGACTGGCCTTCAGAATGGTTTTATATAGAAGACGCCCCCTCCCGGATCCTATTCGGATCGGCCTTCCTGAGTTCGACAACGCCCCTTTGAAGAAGCGCTGGAGCTGGCGTCCACGGAGCTCCCTGGAGGAAGATGACAGGGATATTCTTTACCTGATGAGCCGGATAAGTTTTTTAGCTCGATCCGGATTGACCATGATCGAGGTCATGGCTACATGCATCATGCGGGGGGTGCAGCCGCTTCAGTATAGAGGCCACCCCATGTGGGATTTCAACGGGAAGGATGACGCCACCCGCCACGGCCGTAAAGGGCCGGGATTGGCTGCTGATCTAATAAAGATCTTATCCACTTTGTACAAGGGAGAAGAGGAGGAATTCCTTCGTGTTAACCCGCAGGGCGGATTTTCTATGTACAATCCTCCGAGCTGGGTAAGCAGAGACTTTTTATCGCCCATCCATTTCGTATTCCCGTAGTTAAGTATTCATTCCAGCGATTTCATTGCAGGAGCTGCGCCAGGCTGTAAAGGAGATAAACAGCCTTCCTCCACAACCCGAGGACCATGGAGGGTCCCTTGACCCGGCCTCCCAGGAGGATCCGGACATATCTGTGGAGCTGATCGATGGGGTATTTTACCAATCAAGTAATGACAATGCTTTGGTGGCCATTACGGCCGATTACCCTGGGCTAGTTCCAGCCTCACAGGTGACTGAGACCGAAGTCCCAGCAGTTCAAAAAGGGATCCGTCCTTGCGTGTTTTTGATCGCCGTATAACAGCCGTGTTTTGCAGGGGAGGTCCTCGAGGCCGAAGGCCGAGCCTGCGGCGACTGGCCAAAAAGGGGCCGTGAGGCCAGGCAGGCTGAAAAGACCCGCAGTCCGGATTGAGACACCGGCGCAGCGGTATGGCGTGCCGTCCTTATTACAAGCCATTATTCTTTGAGGCATATTAACGCCCACGCCTTCTTTTCAGGAAAAAGAGCGCTCGCCGGACTATACCCGGACAGGCTACCAACCGCGCCTCCACAAGCCAGGCTCCAAGGCCGGATTCGGAGGCGGGAACGAATACAGGGCGTGCGCCGGGTGCTCCTCCGACAGAGGATGCGGATAAACTATCCGCCACCCATTCCGAGGTGGAAAGTGCCATGAACCACAGGCGTCACCGGACTGTTCTTTGTGACGCTTGTTTCTCCCAAGAGGCATTGGATGCTTTCAACTCGGGAGACGCGCACCTCCATGCCGCTCAAAATGGTCTAGCCAGAGCCACGGAGCAGTATGTAAAAGACACACGGGTGAGAAAATTTGATGATTATATATATCAGTAGCCCCTGAGACTTGAAACAGTTAGGATAACTGATTTAAGGATCTTTTGTTATGCAAGTTCTTACAGAAAAGAATACTCAACTGTCCCAGGAGCTGGAAGTGTGCAAAGCCCAACTTCAGGCCGCACTGGCCGCGGCAGGGGAGCCCAAAGAGATCCCCTCTGGTAACATATCCTTTGAATGATAAGTATCATATAGAATTCGGTGTGTATGCAGATCTGACGATAAAATTGCAGATGACGCTGGAGTAAATCTGGATATGCAACAGCTCATACGCCAGCTGAAGGCCGGTGAGAGCGTGCTTACGAGGATGAGGCAGGAGAAAAATGATCTCCAAGATGCCAACACCAAGCTGGGCATGGAACTACAAGATGTTTGCGCCCAACTATCGGATTCTGTTAAGGAAAATTGGCGGCTTTGACGCGGCATATTTAGTAAGTGCTTGAACGAACTTTGAAAAAGAGTTCGGCGAGGAAGCTGGTTGATAGAGTTATGTCTATAGGTATGCTAACAGGTCGTCCTGCCGAGGAAATGCCCGGTTCAACGGGTGACCTTCTTCCCGAGCTCTCACAGCTGCACGAACGAGTTCAGCAGGTGATGCGAGGCATCGCCCAGGCCTTGTGGCCATCCGTCTCCATACCCGAAGGCCTTGGAGAGCTTGCATAAAAGCTGAAGGGAGCACGGCGACGCTTCCGATTATGGAAGATATCGGCCTGCCGTCAGGGCGCCAGGGAAGCCTGGGCAATGGTGAAGACACGGTACACAAAGGCTGACCTGAACCACATGGCCGAAGTCGGACCTGTGGGGCCTAATGGGAAGGAGATCCATGTGAGCTTAGTGTATGGCCAAGTAGAATTGGCCGCAAAGTATTCTCAACAGGACTGTAGACTAGACAGCCTATTGGATGGTATTGAAGAGGAATTCAACCAGTCAAATTGACTATGTAATTTTAAAGTGACATGTATAATGCCTTCTAGCCGGATTGTAGATCATTTGTCGTGGCGGACCTTTTCGCTTCAACCTCGGGACCCGACAGTCCGGAGTGTATCCGAATACCCTCTCGGTTATGTAAGAACCGGGGCATGCGTGGAGACCAGGCGTAGGGGTCATTAGTGCTTTATCAGACAAGTGCCCAACTAGTTATGTTATATTACATGGGTAGTAAGAAACATCTTCCGGGGAGAATAGTTCCGTTAAGGGTTCCTTTCCCTGGGTAAGCATGCCCTAAAGTGCATGTCCGGACTGCGATAAGAAGCACAGAAAAATCATCTGGGGCAGATATGAATAATAAAAGTCATCTTTTGTTCACCGACCAAATATTCCCTTAAGAACGCTAGCTTTCGGCTTCACCCAGTCTGAGGTACACGTCCGGCTGACTCGGCGGTAACAATCCCAGAGGTGCTCCCCTTATGCCCTAGCCGAATTAACGGGAACGTAGGGCATAAATACAAGAGCCAGGCAACCCAGCTTGGCCAAAACTTAAGTCATATCGATGCATATAATGGTGAAAAAGGTACATGCGGAAGTATAACACATGTGTTGGGCGTGAGGCCCAGGAAAATAACTTAAGCTTATGTGAAAGAAGCCCCCAGGTATGAAGAGTGCGGCCAGCACATCTGTAATGTATGAGTGAGGCGCAAGGTGACCCTTGAAGGCCTAAAGAAATAAAAGAAAGAAAGGGAAACAGGACAGATGATGCATATGCAGAAAATGGATAAAGGGAGGGGACTAACATAGAGTCCGGTGCTAGGCGTAGAATCTTCGAAGCCTGGCTGCGTTCCATGGGTTCGTCTCGAGTCGACTAGTCGATGCATCCCGTAGCCGGTACGCTCCACCGGTCAGAACTTGGTCGATAATGAAGGGACCTTCCCATTTGGGCTCGAGCTTGTTCTTTTTCTTATCCGGCAGTCATAGAACTAGTTCGCCAACGTTATAAGTTTTGGCCCGTACTTCTCTGCTTTGGTATCTGCGAGCCTGTTGCTGGTAAAATGCGGAACGGGCTTTGGCTACATCGCGCTCTTCCTCCAGGGTGTCCAGACTGTCCTGCCGATCGAGATTGACTTCTCTTTCTTCGTACATGCACACTCGAGGGGAGTCATGAATTATGTCACAGGGCAGGACTGCCTCTGCGCCGTACACCATAAAAAATGGTGTATATCCGGTACTACGATTTGGCGTGGTCCGCAGCCCCCAGAGTATGGAGTCGAGCTCCTCTACCCAATGCGTGTCAGACTCCGTTAAGGAGCGCACTAATCTAGGTTTAATGCCACTCATTATAAGACCATTTGCTTGTTCGACTTGACCGTTGGTTTGTGGGTGATAGACTGAAGCATAATCGAGTTTGATGCCCATTTTGCTGCACCAGAGTTTTACCTTGTTAGCCATAAAGTTCATGCCGTTATCAGTGATGATGCTGTGGGGGACGCCGTAACGGTGTACAAACCCGGATATGAAATCTATCACCGGTCCGGATTCAACTATTTAAACCGGTTTAGCCTCTATCCATTTGGTGAATTTATCCACCATGACCAATAAGTATTTTTTTTCTTGTGGGTTCCCCCTTTAAGGGGTCCAACCATGTCAAGCCCCCAGACCACGAAGGGCCATGTAATGGGGATTGTTCGGAGGGCGGTGGGTGGCATGTGGCTTTGATTTGCAAAGAGCTGGCAACCGGCGCAACGTTGGACCAAGTCCTGTGCATCTGCCCGGGCCGTTAGCCAATAGAATCATGTACGTAAGGCCTTGCTTACAAGAGCCCGGGCTGCGGCGTGATGACCGCCGAATCCGGCGTGAATTTCTGCCAAAAGGTTCCGCCCTTCCTCTTCGGAGATGCACCTTTGAAGGACTCCGGTAGCGCTTTTTTGTACAATTCTCCCTCATGGACCCTGTAGGCCTTGGATCGCCGCACTATGCAGTGTGCCTCATTTTGGCCCTCCGGAAGTTCCTGTCTAGTTAGGTAGGCCAGGAATGGTTCTGTCCACGGGGCAATAATGGCCATTATTTCGTGGGCTGATTGTGTTATTTCGGTGGCGGAGCCTCTGATTGTGTCAAAGAGTTCGGTATCGGGTATTTTGGTCGGGCCCGGACTGTTGTTACTGGTGTCCCCTTCCCATGCTACGGATGGCTTGAAGAGCCGTTCCAGAAATATGTTGGGAGGTACCGCGTCGCGTTTTGCGCCGATGCGGGCGAGGATATCCGCCGCCTGACTGTTTTCCCAAGCCACATGGTGAAATTCGAGCCCCTCGAACCGAGCTGACATTTTTAGGACGACATTGCGATAAGCTGCCATTTTCGGATCCTTGGCATCAAAGTCTCCATTTATTTGGGATATCACGAGGTTCGAATCCCTGCGCACCTCTAGGCATTGAATGCCCATGGATATTGCCATCCGGAGACCATGTAGAAGGGCCTCATATTCGGCTGCGTTGTTGGAGTCTGTATACATTATCTGTAGTACGTATTGAACGGTATCTCCTGTTGGGGACGTCAAAACGACGCCAGCCCCCAGACCAGCCAACATTTTGGAGCCGTCAAAGTGCATGATCCAGTTTGAATATGTGCCGTACTCTTTAGGGAGTTCGGCTTCCGTCCACTCAACGACGAAGTTAGCCAAAACTTGCGACTTGATAGATCCCCGTGGCTTGTAAGTTATGTCGAACGGGAGGAGCTCAATGGCCCATTTGGCAATTCGGCCCGTCGCGTCGTGATTGTTTATAATATCGTTAAGTGGTACTTCCGAGGCTACCATTATCGAACACTCTTGAAAGTAGTGTCGCAGCTTCCGGGATGCCATAAATACCGCGTACGCTATCTTTTGATAATGCGGGTACCATGATTTGCATGGAGTAAGGACAGTGGACACATAGTAAACCGGCTTTTGAAGGGGGAATTTGTGTCCGTCCACTTCTCGCTCGACGACGAGCACTGCGCTTACTACTTGATGAGCTGCCGCAATGTATAATAGCATTGGTTCGCTAATGTTTGACGCGGCCAGGACTGGGTTTGTTGCCAATATGGCTTTTATTTCGTTGAGTCTGGCCGAGGCGGCATCCGTCCACTCGAAGTGTTCGGTGCGCCGGAGGACGCGATAAAGGGGTAATGCCTTTTCTCCCAAGCGGGAGATAAAGCGGCTTAGAGCCGCCACACATCCAGTCAATTTTTGTATTTGTTTGAGGTCTGTTGGGGTAGCCAACTGTGACAACGCTCGGATTTTGGCAGGATTAGCTTCAATACCTCTACTGGAGACAATGAATCCCAGGAGCTTTCCTGCTGGTACACCAAAAACGCATTTTTCCGGATTGAGCTTGATGTCATATGTTCGGAGGTTGTCGAATGTGAGCCTCAAGTCGTCTACTAGAGTTTCGACATGCTTGGTTTTAACGACCACGTCCTCCACGTATGCCTCCACTGTTTTGCCGATCTGGTTTGCCAGACATGTCTGAATCATGCGCTGATATGTTGCGCCGGCGTTATTGAGCCCGAAGGGCATTGTGTTGAAGCAGAATGGGCCGTATGGTGTGATGAATGCCGTTGCGGCTTGGTCTGGCTCCGCCATTTTAATTTGATGGTAGCCAGAGTATGCGTCGAGGAAACACAATAAATCGTGTCCTGCGGTAGCATCGATGATTTGATCGATGGGGGGGGAGGGGAAGGGATCCTTTGGGCAGGCCTTGTTAAGGTCCTTAAAATCGACGCACAAGCGCCAGGATTTGTCCTTCTTTGGTACCATCACCAGGTTTGCTAGCCAGTCCGGATGTTTTATATCTCTGATGAATCCGGCCTCCAATAGCTTGGCTAGTTCCTCTCCCATGGCTTGTCTCTTAGGCTCAGAGAAACGTCGAAGAGCCTGCTTGACTGGCTTGAATCCTTTTAGGATATTTAAGCTGTGCTCAGCCAGCCTGCGTGGGATTCCTGGCATGTCTGAAGGGTGCCAGGCAAAAATGTCCCAGTTCTCGCGTAGGAACTCTCCCAGTGCGGCGTCGACATCAGGGTTTAATTGTGCCCCGATGGAAGCTATTTTTGTAGGGTCCGTTGGATGGACTTGGAATTTGACTATTTCGTCCGCCGGTTTAAAGGAGGTGGACTTGGATCTTTTATCGAGTATCACATCGTCCCTGTTCACCGTGGAGCGCAGCGCAGTTAGTTCCTCGGCCGCTAGGGCTTCAGATAGTGCCTCGAGGGCTAGTGCGGCTGTCTTATTTTCGGCGTGGAGTGCTATGTCCGGGTCACTAGCAATAGTGATGATTCCGTTGGGCCCGGGCATTTTGAGCTTCATGTACCCGTAATGGGGTATGGCTTGGAAGATTGTAAACGCCTCCCGCCCTAGTAGAGCGTGGTATCCGCTGCTGAACGGGGCCACTTGGAATGTAATTTCTTCGGACCTGTAATTATCCGGCATGCCGAATACCACATATAGTGTGATTTTCCTAGCACAGCGTGCTTCCCGACTGGGACGATTCCTCTAAAGGTTGTGCTACTTTGCTCAATGCGGCTCCAGTCTATTTCCATCTTTTGAAGAGTTTCCTCATAGATGAGGTTTAATCCGCTGCCGCCGTCCATGAGTACCTTGGTGAGTCGAAAGCCGTCCACGATTGGACTGAGGACCAGCGCGGCTGGTGCTCGGGCTATTCGGAATTTGGGTTCGTCACTGGCATTGAAGGTAATAGCCGTGTTACTCCAAGGATTTATTTATGCTATGTGGCAGATTTCGGCCATGCTGCGGAGTGTTCGCTTACGTCTATTATTTGACGCGAAGGTTTCAAAGACCGTTAACACCGTATTGTTGTCCACGGGATGGTGCTCTGTGGTTTTTGGGAGGAGTAGATCCTCACCACTTTTGACCACTTGCCAGAGTATCCAACATGCTCTAAGGCTGTGCGTTGGTATTGCATCCGTTGTACTATGAATTTTGCAGGGTCCATTGAGCCATCCCTCCAGTACGGTTCCTTGCCCCGTAGAGGGCTTTTGCTTTTTGGTAGTTAACCCAGGTGTATTGTGATAATGCACCCTTTTATTTCGGACTGGGTTTGTATTCAGGGCCGGATTATCCCAAAATTTTATTTTGGTTTTCCAGGCGCTTTCCATCGCACAGTACTTCCGTACTATGGACACCAAGTCGGCAAAGCGTGTAATTTCACGGCGACTTATGGCGTTGAGGATTCCCTTGTCCGTGCAATTATTGCAGAAGAATGAAATTCCGTCTTCCTCACGGCAGTCCTTTATCCTGTTCATGACCAGGAGGAATCTGGCCCAGTAATGGTGTACTGTTTCTTCGGGCTCTTGCCTGATTTGGGATAGATCGCGTATGTTTGGGTGGGTGGGTGGAATTGAATCCGAATCCTTACCCAATCTGAGACTCAGGGTGCAAGGAGTTTCTGAACTCGAAAGTTTGGATTCTTGGATGTTTTCCGATAAATCTAGCCCGCTGCCTGATTCTAGGTTCAGGCCTTGAGTGACGTCCTCCCCTCCGCGGGTATCCGGCTTGGAGGGATCGGGAATCCGGACATAGCTAGTCCTTAAGATAGATGAAGGGTTGCCGCATTGTTCCTCCACCACTGCAACGTGATGGGTGACCTGGGGAGAGTTGATCTCTCTCAGATCGGGTTTAGGCCCAATCTGATCGTAGTCTGTAGCGACTCCCAGGGCGGCGATGCGATCCAAGAGCTTGTTCAGGGAAGAGAGCTCCATTGGATCTAACTGCTCGGCGAGTTCCGAGTTGACGTGAAGATTGCTTTCGATGACCCGAGAAGTCATCGTCGACGCAGCGGCCGAACAGGCGGTCATAAGAAAACCACCTAGCCGGAGAGTTTGGCCGATAGCCAAAGCTCCCTCAGCAATAGTGCCGTCTTTAAAGACGGGATGAGACATCTTTCCTGGTGGCGACGGCACAACGGAACTCTCAATGAAAGCACCAATGTCGGTGTCAAAACCGGCGGATCTCGGGTAGGGGGTCCCGAACTGTGCGTCTAGGCCGGATGGTAACAGGAGGCAGGGGGCACGATGTTTTACCCAGGTTCGGGCCCTCTTGATGGAGGTAAAACCCTACGTCCTGCTTGATTAATATTGATGATATGGGTAGTACAAGAGTAGATCTACCACGAGATCAGAGAGGCTAAACCCTAGAAGCTAGCCTATGGTATGATTGTATGTTAAGGTTGTTGTCCTACGGACTAAAACCCTCCGGTTTATATAGACACCGGAGAGGCTTAGGGTTACACAAGGTCGGTTACAAAGGAGGAGATATTCATATCCGTATTGCCTAGCTTGCCTTCCACGCCAAGTAGAGTCCCATCCGGACACGAGACGAAGTCTTCAATCTTGTATCTTCATAGTCTAACAGTCCAGCCAATGGAGATAGTCCGGCTGTCCGGAGACCCCCTAATCCAGGACTCCCTCAGGGGTCCTCGGACAACCGGACTATATACTTTGGCCGGACTGTTGGACTATGAAAATACAAGATTGAAGACTTCGTCCCGTGTCCGGGAGGGACTCTCCTTTGCGTGGAAGGCAAGCTTGGCAATTCGGATATGTAGATCTCCTCCCTTGTAACCGACTCTGTGTAACCCTAGCCCCCTCCGGTGTCTATATAAACCGGAGGGTTTAGTCCGTAGGACAACAACAATCATAATCATAGGCTAGCTTCTAGGGTTTAGCCTCTATGATCTCGTGGTAGATCAATTCTTGTAATACTCACATCATCAAGATCAATCAAGCAGGAAGTAGGGTATTACCTCCATCGTGAGGGCCCGAACCTGGGTAAACATTGTGTCCCCCGCCTCCTGTTACCATCACCCTTAGGCGCACAGTTCGGGACCCCCTACTCGAGATCCGCTGGTTTTGACACCGACAATGGTTGCTTGAGGATTTTGGTGTTTCTATTACTACACCTACTTCCCTTTTGTCAGACAGTACGGGTGCTATCAGTATTGCGCGGGATCATGTGAAACGTGAGCTTACCAAACATATTGGGGTTGATGCTTTCTTTGTGCGCGCTGGTGTTCAGGATCATGTTATTGCTCTTCAGTATGTGCCTTCCGAGTTACAGTTGGCGGACTTCTTCACGAAGGCCCAGACTAGAGTGCAACATGGTTTTTACCTCTCCAAACTCAGTGTTGTGGATCCACCATGAGTTTGAGGAGGGGGGGGGGGTGTTAGAGTTATATTTATGGTGGCCTTTGGCCCTTTGCATTCTGACCTTTGGCCTCCCACTTGTACATGTATATATGATGGCTTTAGCCTCCTGATAATACTAAGTTGCATATTTCCCTAACAAACACCAACCAGGAAGCTTCCAGTCCTTGTAGGGTCACTACAAATTAATTAGTCTATTTCTATGTGACACTGCATTCATTTAGCCAAAGTATCTACAGTTAAGTATTCGAAGAATCTAATAAATGGAAAGAATAGTACTGTGAGAAATATATACTGCATTACCTAAAAAAGTGTGCACCAACAATACAGTCTTGGGACTTTGTTTCCCTCCAATTAGATTAAGATCACAGTATATGTGCAAGTAGAAAGAATGCAATGGGAAGGACATTACTTCTTCACATCCGCAAATTTTTGCTACTTAACTTCACATTTTTCAATAAAAGCCCACAACTATGAGAAATAACAGAATTAATCATACATGGGATATCTTATTTGAGTAGCACATGAATGTACCTTTGATTGTGTCAATCACAGCGTTCAGAAGTTTCTTTCTTGGTTCTTTGAGTAGAACAGGATAGTTACTCAGTACCATTGTAGTAGCAATTCCACAATTCACAAGTCCACCACAAGCCAGGATGGCGACTCTCCTTAATTTCCTAGGCGTCAATACAAAGTTTGTAGCACCAAGAACCTGTCACGTATTTTATATGATTAAGACATTGTGTAATTCCATAGTAACAATTAAGAAAAAAGGCCCTCATACCTCGGATGTTGCACACTGGCCGAGGAATGCATGAAGTAAACTTTTACATGTATTAGAGAAAAGAAGGCCCTGCATTGCATTTGCTTATTTCATTTGCATTAAGGAAGTGAATCAATATTTTTGTAAGCTATACTTCATATTCCTCGTTTAATATACATCATATTCCCCATTAGGAAGTGAATTGATATTTTTGTGAATGCAACAATGCAAGGCTTTGAAAATTGTAAACTATAATCATGATATGGAAAGATAACTACCCTATACGTAATCCTCCATCCTGTGTTTCAGTCCTGCAGCGATGATCTTGAGAGGAAGCAGTTAAGGCAATGGGAAGGAAAATTTGCGTTTCAGTTCTAGAATTTGGATATGCAACAACCATTATATGCGGTGTAGTTATGAAAGGAAACTACCTTTGAGGCAAAGAATAGGGGAAACAGGGAAGTAAAATATACAAGGAAGATGAGTGCAAGCGTAAATTTTACAGAAGTGACTAAGTTGTCTCTTGTGCAAGTGATCATGGTGAGGCTGTAGGGGTCAACATAGTACATATCCCAGTTATTGAGCACGCCATGGGAGTCCTTGAGATGGTTCTTGAACCCAACCAGTGCTTTGCACTGCTGCTGCAGGAAGAATAGACAGAGTTTGGCACAAAACAAATAATCCGAGAAACAAACCTAAAAGAGACAACCATCAAACCTCACTTCTTCTATGCAGCAGCAATGACACCCTCTAAGATTTTGCCACTGCCTCCGGCGCTCAGCCTCTGCTCCTCCAAATGCTGGTGGCACGGGACGCCACCATGGCAGCGGTACCCAATCATGCCCCTGTTCTTATTGGCGTGTCCAGGAATGCCGGCGGTCGTCCGGCACGACGCGGAATCCGGCAGAAGGCTATGCCGCCAGGCACCACGACAACAACCTGTGGTCCCGGTCCCGGTGTGGCCCTCGACCACGGCCACAACAGCGGCCCCGGTGCCGAGAAGCCTCCCAGCAGCGAGTAGTGGCGCCATGAGGCTTATCCCGCATGGCCTCGGCCTCGACGCAACTTCTGTGAAACATCCGCAGGAGTCGTGCCGGCAACAGCCTCCGGCGAGCAGCATGTCGTGTTGTGTTTTTGCTAAGAGAGAGATGGTTGTTCGGCCGTGTTGGGTGTGGCCAGCGGCGGCACGGTGAGGATGGAGCACCGCGAGGAAGGAAGCGAGGTGTGGTAATTTTTTTGGAAGGGGCCGAGGAGGGCATGATGTGCGGGAGAGGGTTATTGAGGACTAACTATAATTTCATAATTACGTGATTCTCATGTCCAAAAATAATACTCTCTGTAATTAAAATGATCTGACTGTCAAACGCTTGATAATAATTTCCATAACTAACATGGTCCTACTGTCCAACTAATGATAGTCTTTATAATTAATGTTATCCTTCCATCCAAAGAATGATACTACCTCCGTCCCGGTGTATAAGTCATTCGCGTAGTTCTAGGTCGATAATTTAACTATCTAAATATGTATTATATGTGACAAAATATATATATTTAGAAAGTACATCCGTGTGGAAATCTAGTGGTATACTTTTCATGACATATAACACATATTTAATTCCTCAAATCGATGACCTAGAACTACGCGAATGACTTATACACCCGGATGGAGGGAGTACTATTCATAATTAATGTGATCCTCTCATCGAATGCTTGATTATACTTTCCAAATTAACTGATCTGCCTAATTAATTGCATGTATCTGGTATTAATGGCTGCGTGCGAATGAACGAAACGACATACGGACTCCTCCATTAGGAGTAGAGATATGGTGGTAAAATGCTCAGAATATAGCAAATATCAATGGCTTACAAGTTCTTACCATGCAGTAGGTGATGACCGGCAACCAACGGTGTCAAATAACTCCAAAGATTGAGAAAGCGATTGCCAGGTGAACGTAAAGATGCATGGTGTAAAATATGAGGAGCTAGGTTGGCTATATATGGTAGTAAAAGATTAGCTATAATCAATTCAGAGATGCAATGTTGAATAAACACTCAACAACGACACTATGCTGGTCCTAGGCTAGACCAGACTAGAGACGCGAGCCTAGAAAATGAGTGTCGGTGTCAAAACCGGCGGATCTCGGGTAGGGGGTCCCGAACTGTGCGTTTAGGGTTGATGGTAACAGGAGACAGGGGACACAATATTTACCCAGGTTCGGGCCCTCTCTATGGAGGTAATACCCTACTTCCCGCTCGATTGATCTTGATGAATATGAGTATTTCAAAAGTTGATCTACCACGAGATCGTAATGGCTAAACCCTAGAAATCTAGCCTGTCTGACTATGATTATGAGGATGTATGTCTACGGACCTAGCCCTCTGGTTTATATAGACACTGGAGGGATCTAGGGTTACATAAGGTCGGTTACAGAGAAAGGAATCTTCATATTTGGTCGCCAAGCTTGCCTTCCACGCTAAGGAGAGTCCCATCCGGACACGGGTAGAGTCTTCAGTCTTTGTATCTTCACAGCCCATCAGTCTGGCCCATGTCTAATAGGCCGGACGCCCGAGGACCCCTTAATCCAGGACCCCCTCAGTAGCCCTGAACCAGACTTCAATGATGAGGTGTCCGGCGCGCAGATAGTCTTCGGCATTGCAAGGCGGGTTCCTCCTCCGATGACTTCAAAGCGATGTATTCAGCTTTCCATTTAATGTCGTACCCCTCGGCTTCCGCACCTTCCTGACTTCAGCTTCCACGTGTCAAGTGAATACAAGAGGTCGGGGTATTTTTGCACATACCACTCTGACCATACAAGAGAGGTGCTTATTTAAAGAGGGAGAATAGATCTCAGATACATTCCACGCCCCGCGGAAAAAATCCTCAGAGCTTGCTAAGCAGAACCACCCCAACATGGCTAACTCTACCAGCTCTTCCTCTCGTCCCCATGGCTCCGAAAAGGGTGATTGGGAGAGATGCTCCGTATCTCACAGTCAGCTGTCGAAGCTACAAAAACAGGGCTTTCTTCCTCCCGTGGATCTAGTCCCCGTACGAGCAGGGCTGACGTCCTTCAATAGCGGGGTTCAGGCGGAGAACTTCCCCAATCCGTCCAGGGCGGAACGAGTATGCTTCGTTTCCTTCTTGCTAAGAGGCATCGGATTTCCAATCCATCCCTTTCTCCGAGGAATTCTCGAGTATTATGGCCTCCAACTACACAATTTCACTCCTGCCTCCATCCTGCACATTGCGGGTTATGTTCCTCTATGTGAGCTATTCCTAGGCTGCGAGGCCCATTTTGATTTATGGAGAAAACTGTTTTGCCTCGTCCCTAGGAGGGTCAATATTTGAAGTGGGAGGAGCCGAAGTGTGGCATATCGCCGGGACCGGATACTTGTCCGGCACGCCGAAGAAGGCTTACTAAGAGTGGCCTTCCGAATGGTTCTATATTGACGACGTCGCTCTTCCTGACCCAGTCCGGATGGGCCTCCCTGAATTTTCAAGCGCTCCGTTTAAGAAACGCCATAACTGGCATCCTCGGAGCCTCGAGGAGGAGGACAGCGCAGAAGTCAGTCAGTTGATGGGCAAGATTAAGATGCTCGCCCAGTCCGGATTGTCAATAATCGAGGTAATGGCGATCTCCATAGTGCGGGGGTCCAGCCACTCCAATACAGAGGGCTTCCCATGTGGCACTATAACAAGGAAGATGACGCCTCATGCTACGGTTGGAAAGGTCCGCAAACCCCCGTCGCTTTGGTCAAAAAAACTGTACAAAGGGGAGAAGGAGGAGTTCACTAGTCTCCAATGTCGAGATGGGTTTTCCATGTATAATCCTCCTAGCCGGGTAAGCTCCAATGCCACCATTTTACTCCTTTCCCTGAATCATTTTCGATGGAAAGTAACCTATCCACTCGCAACAGGAATGGTGGAAGGCTATCGAGGGGATCCATAGCCCCGCTCCGCAGCCGGAGGGTCACAACCGGGACCTTGACCCCGGATTCGAAGAAGATGCAGACATATTTGTGGAGCTCGAGGATGGAGTATTCTATCAGACAAGTTACGATGGTACGGAAGTACCCATCATCGCCGATTACCCCGGCCTCCTCCCTGCTTTGCATGTAAGTAATTTAAAAGACACCTTCTTCGAAAGAGTTTCCTGACTATGCCTCACCCACGACACTATTTTGTGTTCCAAAGGGGAGGCGCTCGACGCAACAACGTGCACCAGAAACGTCTTCGAGGAGAATGGCGCCCGCGCCGATCATATCTTCGAAGAGGAAGGCAAATGATAACATGGCAGAACCCTCGTCAAAGAGGTAAGGTTTTTTCAAGAATACATCTTTTGATCGCCACATCAAATCATGATGCCATTCGCCACATTCTATCAGAAAAAGTATCCGCCGTACTGTGTCCGGGGATCCGGCCGGACGTGCCTCCACTAGTCGGGTTCCTGACCCTGCCCTAAGGACGGGGGCTGACACGGGAGTGGCGTCGAACTGTCCTTCCATAGAGGATTCAGACGATATGTCCGTCACAAACTCTGAAGTGGAGAGCTCCATGAATCATCGTTGTCGGAGGGCCGCTCTTCATGAGCCCGGCTTTTCAAAGGAGGTATTTGATGCCTTTAGCTCGGCCGATGCGTACATCCGAGTTGCTCGGGATGGGCTTGCTAGAGCCACGGACCAGCATCTGAAAGATATGCGGGTAAGCATATATTTAATAATCATACACTAGTAGCCCCCGACACTTAAAGCAGTTGATACAACTGATTTAAGGATCATTGTATAACCAGGTGCTTACGGAGAAGAACAACCTGTTATCTTAGGAACTAGAAAAGTATCGGACCCAGCTAACTGCTGCCAATGCCGAACTGGAGAAATCCAAGAAGGCGTTTCCTGGTAATGTCCCCCCATTGAGAAAACATAATGGTATACTAATAATGCTAACACGGTTGCTCACCTCTTGGACAAACTCAAGCCCAAGTGGGAAGGTCCATTCATCATTAGATCAACTGCAAGAGCAACTGAAAGCCTCTCAAGGTGGAGAACGAGAAGCCAAAAAACTACTAGCCGCGGGCGAGCGTGTGCTAACAAAAGTCGTGATGGAGAAAAACAAGCTCCAAGATTCCAATACCCAACTGGGCGAGGAACTGAAAGATGTTTGGGCCCAGCTTGCTGACTCCGTAAAGGAGAATAAAAGGCTGCGAGGCGGCATATTCAATATGTGGTCGAACTTACCTTCGAATAATTCGGAGATAGAGGGGACTGACAGAGTTATGTCTGCAGGTATACTGACCGGTAGTCCCGAAGAGGAGATGTCCGGATTCTCGAGCGATATGCTACAAGAGCTGTCGCAAGTGCACGAGCAGGCTTGGCAGGCGATGCAAAGTGTTGCCAAGGCCTTATGGCCATCTGCCTCCCCTCCGGGAAAGATGGAGGAGCTTATACAACTATTCAAGGGAGCGCGACGACCCTTTAGATTGTTGGAGATATCAGCCTGCCGGGAAGGTGCACGAGAGGCCTGGGCCATGGTGAAAACACGGTATACCAAGCTTTATCCGAATCATATGGCTCGGGTCGGACCTCTAGGGTCAGATGGAAAAGAAGTTCCTGTTAATTTTTGGTATATGACCAAGTAGAAGTAGCCGCCAAGTATTCCCAGCAGGATTGTAAGTTAGACAGCCTGCTGGACAGTATAGAGGAGGAAAATTTTGAGTCCAAGTGACTATGTACTTTCCTTGACATATGTAACTCTAGCTGAACTAGAAAACGATTGTCATGGCAGACCTTTTCACTTTGACCTCTGGACCCGAAGGTGCGGAGTGTTTCCGAATACCCGAGCGGTAAAATAGACCGGGGTATGCGTGGAAACCAGGCATAGGGGTCATAGTTGCTTGAACAGACAAGTTGTATCCGGCTAGTTATGTTATATTACAGTATGATTGTAAGAAACATCTTCCAGAGAGAATAGTTCCGTTAAGGGTTCCTTTCCCTGGGTGTGCATGCGTTAAAATGCATGTCCGAACTGTGATTGGAAAAAATCGCAGTATACGTAACATCTGGGGGTTCACCATGGGGTGAATGCAAAAACATCTTTAATCCACCGACCGAATATTCCCTTAAGAACGCTAGCTTTCGGCTTCACCCAGCATGAGGTACACATCTGGATGACCTGACAGTAACAATCGCAGAGGTGCTCCCTTTATGCCCTAGCCAAACTAACGGGAACGTAGGCATAAGCACAGGAGCCAGGCAACCCAGCTTGGCCAAAACTTAAGTCATATCGATGCATATAATGGCGAAGAAAAGGTACATATGGGAAAAATGCATATGTGATGAGCTTGATGCTCGAAAATAAGAATAAGCTTCTGTTCGGGAAGCCCCCAGGTATAATGGATGTACATGTTCGAGGATGTGTACATCACAGGTGCACGGTTTAGCCGTGCAAAAGCTTTAAGGCTTAGAGAAAAAAAGGAAGAACGAAAAGGGAGGAAAAAATAAAGGAAACAACATGGAGAAGGAGATAAACAAATAGTTCGGCGCTAGGCATAGAATCTTCGGAGTCTGGTCGTGTTCCAGGGGTTCAGCTCTAGGCTATTGTCTGATGCAGCACGCTGGCGATACGCTCCTCTAGTGAGAACTTCGTCAATGATGAATGGACCTTCCCACTTGGGCTTGAGTTTGTCCTTTTTCTTCTATGGCAAGCATAGAACGAGTTCGCCAACATTATAAGTCTTGGCCCATACTTCTCTGCTTTGATATTTGCGGGCATATTGTTGATAAAATGTGGAACGGGCTTTTGCAACATCACGCTCTTCCTCCAGGGCATCTAGGCCATCCTGCCAATCAAGCTCGGCCTCTCTCTTCATACATGCACACTCGAGGTGAGTCATGAATAATATCGTAGGGCAACACAGCCTCCGCGCCGTACACCATGAAGAAAGGTGTATATCTAGTAGTGCGGTTGGGCGTGGTCCGTAGCCCCCAGAGTACGGAGTCAAGCTCCTTGAGCCAGTGTTTGTCCGATTCTCTCAAAGACCGCACTAGTCTGGGTTCAATGCCGCTCATAATAAGACCATTGGGCCGTTCGACTTGACCGTTTGTTTGTGGGTGGTAGACAGAGGCATAATCGAGCTTAATGCCTAGATTAGCACACCAAGTTTTCACCTCATCAGCTGTGAAATTGGAGCCGTTATCGGTGATGATGCTATGTGGAACACCATAAAGGTGCACCACGCCGGATATGAATTCTATCACTGGCCCCACCTCGGCCGTTTTAACTGGTTTGGCCTCTATCCACTTAGTGAATTTATCCACCATGACCAGCAGATACTTTCTCTTATGGCTTCCTCCTTTAAGGGGTCCGACCATATCAAGCCCCCAGACCGCGAAAGGCCAAGTGATGGGGATTGTTTGTAGAGCGGTGGGGGGCATATGGCTTTGGTTGGCGAAGAGCTAGGATTCGACGCAACGTTGGACGAGGTCCTGTGCATATGCTCAGGCCGTCGGCCAGTAAAAACCTGTATGGAAGGCCTTGCTAACAAGGGCCCGAGCTGTGGCGTGGTGACGCCGAGACCGGCATGAATTTCAGCCAAGAGCTGCCGCCCCTCTTCCTTTGAGATACATCTTTGAAGGACTCCGGTAGCGCTTTTCTTGTAGAGCTCTCCATCGTGAACCTTGTAGGCCTTCGAACGCCGGACAATGCGGCAAGCCTCATTCTGATCCTCCGGGACTTCTCTCCTATTAAGGTAGGCCAAGAAGGGTTCGGTCCATGGGGCTGCCATGATGAGATGCCAACGGTGTTATTTCGGTGGCTGAGCCCCCGATGATATCGTTGTGTTCGGAATCTAGGGTTGTGTTCGGATCCGGACTGGTGTTGCCGCTCTCCCCTTCCCACACCACGGACGGCTTAAAAAGCCTTTCTAGAAAGATGTTAGGTGGGACGGGTCGCGCTTAGCACCGATGCGAGCAAGGACGTCCGCCGCTTGATTACTTTCTCGATCCACATGATGAAACTCGAGACCCTCGAACCGAGCCAAAATTTTTAGGATGGCGTAGCGATAAGCCGCCATCTTCGTATCTTTGGCATCAAAATCTCCATTTATTTGAGATACTGCGAGGTTTGAGTCCCCCGCACTTCCAGGCATTGTATGCCCATGGAGACAGCCATCCGGAGACCATGCAATAAGGCCTCGTATTCGGCTGCGTTATTGGAGTCTGTGTATAATATTTGGAGCACATACTGGACTAGGTCTCCAGTGGGGGACATTAAAACGACGCCCGCTCCTAATCCTGCTAGCATTTTGGAACCATCGAAATACATAACCCAGCTGGAACATGTGCCGTACTCTTTAGGGAGTTCGGCTTGTGTCCATTCGGCGACGAAGTCCGCCAGTACTTGGGATTTGATGGCTCGACGCGGTTTGTATGTTATGTCAAATGGAAGGAGCTCAATGGCCCATTTGTCTATCCGGCCCGTAGCATCGCGGTTGTTTATTATGTCATTGAGTGGTACTTTGGAAGCTACCGTGATAGAACATTCTTGGAAGTAGTGCCATAGCTTCCGGGATGCCATGAAGACCGCGTATGCTATCTTTTTATAATGAGAGTACCGTGATTTGCATGGTGTGAGGACAGTGGATACGTAGTATACCGACTTCTGAAGCGGGAACTTGTGTCCGTCCCGCTCTCGCTCAACGACGAGCACGACGCTCACCACCTGGTGTGTTGCCGATATGTATAATAACATGGGCTTGCCGACGTTCGGCGCGGCCAGGATTGGGTTGCTCGCAAGAAGGGTTTTTATTTCTTCCAATCCGGCTGTTGCCGCATCCGTCCACTCGAAGTGATCAGTGCGTCGGAGGAGGCGATATAGTGGCAATGCCTTTTCTCCCAATCTGGAGATAAAGCGGCTTAGAGCTGCCACACATCCTGCGAGTTTTTGGACCTGTTTAAGGTCCGTTGGCGTAGCCAATTGTGACAAAGCTCGGATTTTGGCTGGATTTGCTTCAATTCCTCTATTGGAAACGATGAAGCCTAGTAGCTTTCCAGCAGGGACGCCGAAAACACACTTTTCCGGATTGAGCTTGATGTCATATGCACGGAGGTTGTGGAATGTGAGACATAGATCGTCTATTAGTGAATGGACGTGCCTAATTTTAATGACGACGTCATCCACGTATGCTTCAATTGTCTTGCCGATCTGTTTCTCCAGGCATGTTTGAATCATGCGTTGGTAGGTGGCCCCGACGTTTTTGAGCCCGAAGGGCACGGTGTTGAAGCAGAATGGCCCATATGGGGTAATGAATGACGTTGCGGCTTGATCAGACTCCTTCATTTTGATTTGATGGTATCCGGAATATGCGTCGAGGTAGCACAGTGAGTCGTGTCCTGCGGTGGCATCAATGATTTGGTTGATGCGGGGGAGGGGGAAGGGATCCTTAAGGCAGGCCTTATTGAGGTCTTTAAAATCAACGCACAGGCGCTAGGATTTATCCTTCTTTGGCACCATCACCAGGTTTGCTAGCCAGTCCGGATGTTTTATTTATCTAATGAATCCGTCCTCGATTAGCTTGGCTAGCTCCTCCCCCATAGCTTGATGCTTGGGTTTGAAAAAGCGCCGTTGTGTTTGCTTGACCGGTTTATATCCCTTCAATATATTGAGGCTGTGTTCGGCCAATCTGCGTGGGATTCCTGGCATATCCGAGGGGTGCCAGGCGAATATATCCCAGTTCTCGCGCAGAAACTCTTGTAGCGCGGTGTCGACCATTGGGTCTAGTTGTGCCCCGATAGATGCTGCCTTCTTGGGGTCCGTTGGATGGACTTGGAATTTGACTATTTCTTCTGCTGGTTTGAAGGAGGTGGATTTGGGTCGTTGATACGCCTCCAACGTATCTATAATTTTTGATTGCTCCATGCTATATTATCTACTGTTTTGGACATTATTGGGCTTTATTATCCATTTTTATATTATTTTTGGGACTAACCTATTAACCGGAGGCCCAACCCAGAATTGCTGTTTTTTTTGCCTATTTTAGGGTTTCGAAGAAAAGGAATATCAAACAGAGTCCAAATGGAATGAAACCTTCGGGAACGTGATTTTCTCACCGAACATGATCCAGGAGACTTGGACCCTATGTCAAGAAATAAAGGAGGAGGCCATGAGGTAGGGGGGCGCGCCTACCCCCCAGGCGCGCCCTCCACCCTCGCGCCCCACTGTTGCTCCACCGACGTACTCCTTCCTCCTATATATACCTACGTACCCCCAAACGATCAGAGAGGGAGCCAAAACCCTAGTTCCACTGCCGTAACTCCCTGTATCCACGAGATCCCATCTTGGGGCCTGTTCCGGAGCTCCGCCGGAGGAGGCATCCATCACGGAGGGCTTCTACATCAACACCATAGCCTCTCCGATGAAGTGTGAGTAGTTTAACTCAGACCTTCGGGTCCATAGTTATTAGCTAGATGGCTTCTTCTCTCTTTTTGTATCTCAATACAATGTTCTCCCCCTCTCTTGTGGAGATCTATTCGATGTGATCTTCTTTTTGCGGTGTGTTTGTTGAGACCGATGAATTGTGGGTTTATGATCAAGATTATCTATGAACAATATTTGAAGCTTCTCTGAATTCTTTTATGTATGATTGGTTATCTTGGCAAGTCTCTTCGAATTATCAGTTTGGTTTGGCCTACTAGATTGATCTTACTTGCAATGGGAGAAGTGCTTAGCTTTGGGTTCAATCTTGTAGTGTCCTTTCCCAGTGACAGTAGGGGAAGCAAGGCACGTATTGTATTGTTGCCATCGAGGATAACAAGATGTTTTTTTTATCATATTGCATGAATTTATCCCTCTACATCATGACATCTTGCTTAAGGTGTTACTCTGTTTTCATGAACTTAATACTCTAGATGCATGCTGGATAGAGGTCGATGAGTGGAGTAATAGTAGTAGATCCAGGCAGGAGTCGGTCTACTTGTCTCGGACGTGATGCCTATATACATGATCATACCTAGATATTCTCATAACTATGCTCAATTCTGTCAATTGCTCAACAGTAATTCGTTCACCCATCGTAAAATACTTATGCTCTTGAGAGAAGCCACTAGTGAAACCTATGGCCCCGGGGTCTATCTTCATCATATTAGTCTTCCAATACTTAGTTATTTCCTTTGATTTTTTACTTTGATTTTATTTTACTTTGCATCTTTATCACAAAAATACCAAAAATATTATCCTATCATATCTATCAGATCTCACTCTCGTAAGTGACCGTGAAGGGATTGACAACCCCTTATCGCGTTGGTTGCGAGGAGTTATTTTTTTGTGCAGGTACAAGGGACTCGCGCGTAGCCTCCTACTGGATTGATACGTTGGTTCTCAAAAACTGAGGGAAATACTTACGCTACTTTGCTGCATCATCCTTTCCTCTTCAAGGAAATCCAACGCAGTGCTCAAGAGGTAGCAAGAAGATTTCTGGCGCCATTGCCGGGGAGTCTACGCAAAAGTCAAACATACCAAGTACCCATCACAACCCTTATCTCCCGCATTACATTATTTGCCATTTGCCTCTCGTTTTCCTCTCCCCCACTTCACCCTTGCCGTTTTATTCACCCTCTCTCTCTATCCTCCCTCTCTTTCTCTATTTGCCTCTTTTTGCCCGTTTCTTGCTTGCTTGTGTGTTGGATTGCTTGCTTGTCACGATGGCTCAAGATAACACTAAATTGCGTGACTTTACCAATACCAACAACAATGATTTTATTAGCACTCCGATTTCTCCTCTTACCGATGCTGAATCTTGTGAAATTAATGCCGCTTTGTTGAATCTTGTCATGAAAGATCCGTTTTCCGGTCTTCCTAGTGAAGATGCCGCTACCCATCTAAATAGCTTTGTTGATTTGTGTGATATGCAAAAGAAGAAAGATGTGGATAATGATATTGTTCAATTGAAGCTATTTCCTTTTTCGCTTAGAGATCGTGCTAAAGCTTGGTTTTCGTCTTTGCCTAAAAATAGTATTGATTCTTGGAACAAGTGCAAAGATGCTTTTATCTCTAAGCATTTTCCTCCCGCTAAGATCATCTCCCTTAGAAATTATATTATGAATTTTAAGCAACTTGATCATGAACATGTTGCACAAGCTTGGGAGAGGGTGAAATTAATGATACATAATTGCCATACTCATGGTTTGAATTTGTGGATGATTATACAAAATTTTTATGCCGGATTGAATTTTGCTTCTAGAAATCTCTTAGATTCGGCCGCGGGAGGCACTTTTATGGAAATCACTTTAGGAGAAGCTACTAAACTCCTAGATAATATTATGGTTAATTATTCTCAATGGCATACTGAAAGATCTACTAATAAAAAGGTGCATGCGATAGAAGAAATTAACGTTTTGAGTGGAAAGATGGATGAACTTATGAAATTATTTTTTAGTAAGAGTGTTTCTTCTAATCCTAATGATATGCCCTTGTCTACTTTGATTGAGAATAATAATGAATCTATGGATGTGAATTTTGCTGGTAGGAACAATTTTGGTAACAACGTGTATAGGGGAAATTTTAATCCTAGGCCTTATCCTAGTAATCCCTCTAATAATTATGGTAATTCCTACAACAATTCTTATGGAAATTATAATAAGATGCCCTCTGATTTTGAATCTAATATTAAAGAATTTATTACTTCGCAAAAGAATTTCAATGCTTTGATTGAAGAAAAATTGCTTAAGATTGATGAGTTGGCTAGGAACGTTGATAGAATTTCTCTTGACGTTGATTCTTTGAAACTTAGATCTATTCCACCTAAGCATGGTATCAATGAGTCTCTCAAAGCCATGAGAATTTCCATTGATGAGTGCAAAGAAAGAACCGCTAGGATGCGTGCTAAGAAAGATGCCTTTACAAGAGCGTGTTCTTCTAGTTCCTATGAGAATAAAGATGAAGATCTAAAAGTTATCGATGTGTCCCCTATTAAATCTTTGTTTTGCAATATGAATCTTGATAATGATGGGACTGAATATGATCCACCTTTACCTAGAAGACGTTCCAAAAATTCGGAGTTTTTAGATCTTGATGCTAAATTTGATGGAAGTTGGATTGAAGTAATTAAAATCCTAGATGTTGCTAAACCCACTATTTTGGATTTCAAGGAATTTAATTATGAAAATTGCTCTTTGATTGATTGTATTTCCTTGTTGCAATCCGTGCTAAATTCTCCTCATGCTTATAGTCAAAATAAAGCGTTTACTAAACATATCATTGATGCCTTGATGCAATCTTATGAAGAAAAACTTGAGTTGGAAGTTTATATCCCTAGAAAACTTTATGATGAGTGGGAACCAACTATTAAAATTAAGATTAAAGATCATGAGTTCTACGCTTTATGTGATTTGGGTGCTAGTGTTTCCACGATTCCAAAGACTTTGTGTGATTTGTTAGGTTTCCATGATTTTGATGATTTCTCTCTAAACTTGCACCTTGCGGATTCCACTATTAAGAAACCAATGGGAAGAATTATGATGTTCTTATTATTGCAAATAGGAATTATGTGCCTGTAGATTTTATTGTTCTTGACTTAGATTGCAATCCTTCATGTCCTATTATTCTTGGTAGACCTTTCCTTAGAACGATTGGTGCAATTATTGATATGAAGGAAGGAAATATTAGATTCCAATTTCCGTTAAGGAAAGGCATGGAAAACTTTCCTAGAAATAAAATCAAATTACCTTATGAATCTATTATGAGATCCACTTTTGGATTTCCTACCAAAGATGGCAATACCTAGATCTATCATTGCTTTTTATGCCTAGCTAGGGGCGTTAAACGATAGCGCTTGTTGGGAGGCAACCCAATTTTATTTTTATTCCTGGCTGTTTTATCCTGTTTAGTAATAAATAATTTACCTAGCCTCTGTTTTGGTTGTGTTTTTTGTGCTTAATTAGTGTTTGTGCCAAGTAGAACCGTTGGGAAGACTTGGGGGAAAGTTTTGTTAATCTTGCTGTAAAAAACGGAAACTTTAGCGCTCACGAGAACTGCTGCAATTTTTATTTGGAAAGTGATATTTAGTTAATTCGTTTTTCAGATGATTAATAGATAAATTCCTTACTTCCAGAAATTTATTTTATAATTTTTGGGGTTCCAGATCTTGCGCTAGCTACAGATTACTACAGACTGTTCTGTTTTTGACAGATTCTGTTTTTCGTGTGTTGTTTGCTTATTTTGATGAATCCATGGCTAGTAAAATAGTTTATAAACCATAGAGAAGTTGGAACAAATTAGGTTTAATACCAATATAAATAAAGAATGAGTTCATTACAGTACCTTGAAGTGGTCTTTTGTTTTCTTTCACTAATGGAGCTCACAAGATTTTCTACTTTAAGTTTTGTGTTGTGAAGTTTTTAAGTTTTGGGTAAAGATTTGATGGATTATGGAACAAGGAGTGGCAAGAGCCTAAGCTTGGGGATGCCCATGGCACCCCCAAGATAATATAAGGACACCTAAAAGCCAAAGCTTGGGGATGCCCCGGAAGGCATCCCCTCTTTCATCTACTTCTATCGGTAACTTTACTTGGAGCTATATTTCTATTCACAACATGATATGTGTTTTGCTTGGAGCGTCTTGTATTATTTGAGTCTTTTCCTTTTATTTTTCCACAATCATCCTTGCTGTACACACATTTTGAGAGAGCCATACATAATTTGGAATTTGTTAGAATACTCTATGTGCTTCGCTTATATCATTTGAGTTATATAGTTTTGCTCTAGTAGTTCACTTATATTTTTTAGAGCACGGTGGTGGAATTGTTTTATAGAAACTATTGATCTCTCATGCTTCACTTAGATTATTTTGGGAGTCTTAAATAGCATGGTAATTTTCTTAAATAATCCTAATATGCTTGGTATTCAAGAATAGAAAAAACTTTCTTATGAGTGTGTTGAATGCTATGAGAAGTTTGATGCTTGATAATTGTTTTGAGATATAAAGATGGTGATATTAAAGTTGTGCTAGTTGAGTAGTTGTGAATTTGAGAAATACTTGTGTTAAAGTTTGTGATTCCCGTAGCATGCACGTATGGTGAACCGTTATGTGATGAAGTCGGAGCATGATTTATTTTTTGATTGTCTTCCTTATGAGTGGCGGTCGGGGACGAGCGATGGTCTTTTCCTACCAATCTATCCCCCTAGGAGCATGCGCGTAATGCTTTGCTTTGATAACTTGTAGATTTTTGCAAAAGTATATGAGTTCCTTATGACTAATGTTGAGTCCATGTATTATACGCACTTTTCTTCGTTTCACCATTGCTAGCCTCTCTAATACCGCGCACCTTTTGCCAGTATCATACACCCACCATATACCTTCCTCAAAACAGCCACCATACCTACCTATTATGTCATTTCCATAGCCATTCCGAGATATATTGCCATGCAACTTTCCACCGTTCCATTTATTATGACACACTCCATCATTGTCATATTGCTTAGCATGATCATGTAGTTGACATCGTATTTGTGGCAAAGCCACCATTCATAATTCTTTCATACATGTCACTCTTGATTCATTGCATATCCCGATACATCGCCGGAGGCATTCATATAGAGTCATATTTTGTTCTAAGTATCGAGTTGTAATTGTTGAGTTGTAAGAAAATAAAACTGTGATGATCATCATTATTAGAGAATTGTCCCAGTGATGAAAGGATGATGGAGACTATGATTCCCCCACAAGTCAGGATGAGACTCTGGACGAAAAAAAAGGAAAGAAAAGAGGCCATATAAAAAAGGAGAAAAGGCCCAAATAAAAAAATGAGAGAAAAAGAGAGAAGGGACAATGTTACTATCCTTTACCACACTTGTGCTTCAAAGTAGCGCATGATATTCATGATAGAGAGTCTCTCATTTCGTCACTTTCATATACTAGTGGGAATTTTCCATTATAGAACTTGGCTTGTATATTCCAATGATGGGCTTCCTCAAAATGCCCTAGGTCTTCATGAGCAAGCAAGTTGGATGCACACCCACTTAGTTTCTTTTGTTGAGCTTTCATATACTTATAGCTCTAGTGCATCAGTTGCATGGCAATCCCTACTCACTCACATTGATATCTATTGATGGGCATCTCCATAGCCTGTTGATACGCCCAGTTGATGTGAGACTATCTTCTCCCTTTTTGTCTTCTCCACAATCACCATTCTATTCCACATATAGTGCTATATCCATGGCTCACGCTCATGTATTGCATGAAGATTGAAAAAGTTTGAGAATGTCAACAGTATGAAACAATTGCTTGGCTTGTCATCAGGGTTGTGCATGATTTAAATACTTTGTGTGGTGAAGACAGAGCATAGCCAGACTATATGATCTTGTAGGGATAAATTTCTTTGGCCATGTTATTTTGAGAAGACATGATTGCTTTGTTAGTATGCTTGAAGTATTATTATTTTTATGTCAATATTAAACTTTTATCTTGAATCTTTCGGATCTGAATATTCATACCAAAATTAAGAAGAATTACATTAAAATTATGCCAAGTAGCACTTCACATAAAAAAATTTATCTTTTTATCATTTACCTACTCGAGGACGAGCATGAATTAAGCTTGGGGATGCTTGATACGTCTCCAACGTATCTATAATTTTTGATTGCTCCATGCTATATTATCTACTGTTTTGGACATTATTGGGCTTTATTATCCACTTTTATATTATTTTTGGGACTAACCTATTAACAGGAGGCCCAGCCCAGAATTGCTGTTTTTTGCCTATTTTAGGGTTTCGAAGAAAAGGAATATCAAACGGAGTCCAAACAGAATGAAACCTTCAGGAACGTGATTTTCTCACCGAACATGATCCAGGAGACTTGGACCCTACGTCAAGAAATAAAGGAGGAGGCCACGAGGTAGGGGGGCGCTCCTACCCCCCAGGCGCGCCCTCCACCCTCATGGGCCCCCTGTTGCTCCACCGACGCACTCCTTCCTCCTATATATACCTATGTACCCCCAAACGATCAGAGACGGAGCCAAAACCCTAATTCCACCGTCGTAACTTCCTGTATCCACGAGATCCCATCTTGGGGCCTGTTCCAGAGCTCCGCCGGAGGGGGCATCCATCATGGAGGGCTTCTACATCAACACCATAGCCTCTCCGATGAAGTGTGAGTAGTTTACCTCAGACCTTCGGGTCCATAGTTATTAGCTAGATGGCTTCTTCTCTCTTTTTGTATCTCAATACAATGTTCTCCCCCTCTCTTGTGGAGATCTATTCGATGTAATCTTCTTTTTACGGTGTGTTTGTTGAGATCGATGAATTGTGGGTTTATGATCAAGATTATCTATGAACAATATTTGAAACTTCTCTAGATTCATTTATGTATGATTGGTTATCTTTGCAAGTCTCTTCGAATTATCAGTTTGGTTTGGCCTACTAGATTGATCTTTCTTGTAATGGGAGAAGTGCTTAGCTTTGGGTTCAATCTTGCAGTGTCCTTTCCCAGTGACAGTAGGGGCAGCAAGGCACGTATTGTATTGTTGCCATCGAGGATAACAAGATGGTTTTTTTTATCATATTGCATGAATTTATCCCTCTACATCATGTCATCTTGCTTAAGGCGTTACTCTGTTTTCATGAACTTAATACTCTAGATGCATGCTGGATAGCGGTCGATGAGTGGAGTAATAGTAGTAGATGCAGGCAGAGTCGGTCTACTTGTCTCGGACGTGATGCCTATATACATGATCATACCTAGATATTCTCATAACTATGCTCAATTCTGTCAATTGCTCAATAGTAATTCGTTCACCCACCGTAAAATACTTATGCTCTTGAGAGAAGCCACTAGTGAAACCTATGGTCCCCGGTTCTATCTTCATCATATTAATCTTCCAATACTTAGTTATTTCCTTTGCTTTTATTTTACTTTGCATCTTTATCACAAAAATACCAAAAATATTATCCTATCATATCTATCAGATCTCACTCTCGTAAGTGACCGTGAAGGGATTGAAAACCCCTTATCGCGTTGGTTGCGAGGAGTTATTTGTTTTGTGCAGGTACAAGGGACTCGCGCGTAGCCTCCTACTGGATTGATACCTTGGTTCTCAAAAACTGAGGGAAATACTTACGCTACTTTGCTGCATCATCCTTTCCTCTTCGAGGAAATCCAACGCAGTGCTCAAGAGGTAGTAGTCGTTTGTCCAGGATTACATCGTCCCTATCCACCAGGGAACGTAATGTGGTTAATTCTTCGGCCGCTAGGGCTTTAGATAATGCCTCCAGGGCTAGGGATGCGGTTCTATTTTTGGCGCGGAGTGCTATGTCCGGATCACTGGCGAGAGTGATTATGCCGTTGGGCCCGAGCATCTTGAGCTTCATATACGCGTAGTGAGGTATAGCTTGGAAGCGTGTAAATGCATCTCTCCCCAATAGGGCATGATATCCACTGTTGAAAGGGGCCACTTGGAAGGTTAATTCTTCGGTCCGATAGTTCTGCGGTGTGCCGAATACCATGTCGAGCGTGATTTTTCCCGCGCATCGCACCTCCCGACTAGGAATAATTCCTAGGAAGGTCGTGCTACTTTGCTCGATGCGGCTCCTATCTATTTCCATTTTACTCAGTGTATCCTCATAAATGAGGTTTAGTCCGCTGCTGCCGTCCATAAGAACCTTGGTGAGCCGGAAGCCGTCCACGATCGGACTGAGGATCAAGGCGGCTGGTGCCCGGACTGTCCTGAATTTTGGTTCGTCATCGACATTGAAAGTTATGGCCGTGTCGTTCCAAGGGTTTGTTGCTGCGATTTGGCAGACTTCGGCGAGGTCGCGGAGTGCCCTTTTAGGCTTAATGTTTGAAGCGAAAGCCTCGAAGACCGTCAATACTCTGAGGTTGTCGTCTTCTGGGGGATATTGCTCTGGGTTGTTTTTGGTGAGGGATATCCTCGCCGCTCTTGGCCACCTGCCGGAGTATCCAACATGCTCTAAGGCTGTGGGTTGATATAGTATCCGGTGTTGCATGTAACTTGCATGGTCCGTCGAGCCATCCATCCAGAACGGTTACGTGTCCCGTAACGGGCTTATATTTCTTTACCATTGGGTCGGGCGTGCCACGAGGGTGCATCCTTTTCATCTGAATGAGGGGCTGGGTGGAAACCGGCGGTTCCCAGCGAGCTGCCTGAGTTTTCCAGGCGCTTTCCATTGCGCAATACTTGTATACTATGGTTGCGAAGTCTATGAAGCATGATATGCGACGATGGTTGATGGCGTTGTGGATTCCTTCATCCGTGCAATTATTGCGAAACGCTGAGATCGCGTCTTCGTCGCGGCAATCTTCAATCTTATCTTTGACAAGGAGGAATCTGCCCAGAAGTGGTGGACCGTTTCCTGAGACTGCTGTCGTATGCCCATGAGAGCGCTTATATCTGGGTGGGTGGGTGGTTTGAAATCCGAACCCTAAACCAATTTAGGATCCGGAGTTTGAAGAACTTCCGAACTTAGTAGTTCGGGCTCCGGGATGTCAACTGATTTTTTGGGCTTGTCGTTCGATTCTATGTTCGGAGGACAAGGTATGTCTTTCTGCAGGTAGGTGTCCGGCTCTTCAAGCTCGGAGACCCGAACGTAGTTCGTCCTCAATATAGAGGAGGGTTGTCATCTTGCTCCTCTACTACCACTATTTGCTGGGTGATCGACGGAGTTTTCATTTGTTTCTGGTCGGGTTTAAGCCCAATCTGTTCATAGTCTGTGGCGACCCCCAGGGCGGCGATGCGATCTAGGAGATCGCTTAAACAAAATAGCTCCGCCGGATCCATCAGCTTGGAGTATTTGGAGTCAACATGGAGGGGATTTTCGATGACCCGAGAAGTCATCGTCGGCTTAACGACCGAACGGGCGGTCATGATGAAGCCGCCCAGCCGGAGGGTTTGGCCTGGGGCCAGTGCTCCTCCGGAGGTGACATTGTCCTCGAGAACAAGGCGAGCCATCGAATCTATCTTTTGACGTCACATCGAAACTCTCAATGAAAGCACCAATGTCGGTGTCAAAACCGTCGGATCTCGGGTAGGGGGTCTCGAACTGTGTGTCTAGGGTTGATGGTAACAGGAGACAGGGGACACAATGTTTACCCAGGTTCGGGCCCTCTCTATGGAGGTAATACCCTACTTCCTGCTCGATTGATCTTGATGAATATGAATATTACAAGAGTTGATCTACCACGAGATCATAATGGCTAAACCCTAGAAGTCTAGCCTGTCTGACTATGATTATGAGGATGTATGTCTATGGACCCAGCCCTCCGGTTTATATAGACACCAGAGGGATCTAGGGTTACATAAGGTCGGTTACAGAGAAAGGAATCTTCATATTTGGTCGCCAAGCTTGCCTTCCACGCCAAGGGGAGTCCCATCCGGACACGGGTAGAGTCTTCGGTCTTTATATCTTCACAACCCATCAGTCCGGCCCATATCTAATAGGCCGGACGCCCGAGGACCCCTTAGTCCAGGACCCCCTCAATCAGGTCATGGCATAGCACAACTAGCATCAATAAAGGATATGAAGTAGCTCTGGAAAACAAGATATAAGTGAAGATCACAATGGCAGTAAAGTTAATGATGAGAAACAAGTGCCAAGCAGGATATACCAACAACTCTCTCTCCAACTTTCCTCTGGAAAAGTTTATGCCACTTTTTTGATAATTTTTCTACAGAATGCTACTGACTCAAGCTTTCCAATGCAAAGAGAATCACTCAATTCTGAGTTGATATGAGGAGTAAAAAAAATCTAAAACTGGACTAAAAAAACTGGAACAAGTTGTGTTCGCAAACTTCAAAAGGCAGAAAGACCTATTTGGAAGCTGATTTTGAGGTGTCAAATATTGAGATAGTATTTAAAACTATTCAGATGCGGCTTCTAGCTAGCTTTTTTGAGTACTTGTGGAGTCAAAACGGACTTCAGATGAAAAAGATATGCCTATTTTACTGAACACTGCACAAAACAGATTCCAATCTGAAATTCAGGTACAAGATTGAGTCTAGATAGATCCAAAATTTCTTTCTTCACTTTTTTTTCACACTTTTTTCTTTTTATTTTTATTTTTCTCCTTTTTTCTCTAACTTTCCCCCCTTTTTTCTCTTTTTTCTCTGCCTTTTTTTGCTATGATACCACTTGATAGAGGCAAAGGTGTCCCGTCTTTCGATGAGATGATGGCTATCGTTTTTGGTGGAGTAGATTTTGATGATCCGACTATGAACATGCAAGGACGTCGCGCCTTAGCAATCACTAAACCAACTCCGAGAGGTTATTGACCATGACAGGGCACGATCAACCTGACCACGAGGGTCTATTTCCTACAAGCAAACAAAGAACAAGCAACAAACTAAAACCGCAATCTAGATATTGTGAATATAAGAGGAAAGCTTTATTGAACGAGGTGGGGATCCGAAAGCGTCTTGATCTGGTCATTGGACACAAACGAAGTACACGAAGTTGCAATGGCTAACTTTTAACTAAACAAATCCCAAGCAAGAAGCTACTAGATGGATCTACTTATATAGGAGCAAGGGGTGGCGGCCAAGGAGGTGGGAGGACATCCCAAGGCAGCCTAAAACTAAACTTAGGTCGTACAAGGCTCATGGGCCTAAGTGGAGGTGATGAAACACTTTGGACTTATAGTTTGACTCAGATTCTACTGCAATGTCAGATTGTTTTGTCAATATCTCAACGCTCCGGACGAATTTGAAGGGGAATCCAATTGGGTTGGAAATTGCATAAATCTACTTTCCAACAAAAAATAAATCACCCAATCCGGAGTCTGGATGAAAGAGATATTAGCGTTTTGAGTCAGGTATGTCTGTGCAGTCCGAATTTGCGCCCAAAACGTGTGGGACTTGGACTCTATTTTCTCTTGGCCCAAAAGTGACGTGAGAGGACTTCTTGAACAACACCTAAACTTCTATTTTCCCCTCATCTTCATATGTGTATTGAAGAAATGTTCTATACACCTGCAATTAGACATGGCACAAAAGTTTGTGAAGTATTTTTGTCCTGGATAGCCTAAATAAATTATTTCATAGTTTGCATTAGAAATCACTGTCAGATTTCGGGCTCCACAAACCCTGGCCAGAGTCGAACTCTGGGGTGCGTGCGGAGAACTCAACCTCTCCAGTCTGCCTACTCGCCAACCTCAAAGCCTAGCTTGATGAAGAGGAAGGAAATGGCAGACAACAGTTTACCCAGATTCGGGCCACCTTGCGGTGTATAACCCTACTCCTGCTTTCTGGTGGATTGGCCTCGAGGTGGGCTGAGGATGAACTAGTACCATGGACGAACAACCGCCGGAGGTGTGTTCTTGAGCTGGTGGGGGAGAGGATTATCTGGATGATCCGTCCCCCTCTATGGTGGTGGCTAACTCCTATTTATAGTGGCTTTTGTCCTCTCCCCCAAGATGGAGGCGGGAAGGGATCCCACACCGGCCAATTTCAAAGGGAGACAACTGGTACATCTTGTCCTGACAAAAGGTAGTCTTCACCTACAAAGCTTCTGGTCATGACACCGTGGTGGGCTCGGCGATGACCTCCGTCCTGCCGTCCTGGCGGTCTTGGTCTTGTTGCACAGAACTGGAAACCTTTGGCTGATTCCTCGAGACTCCGCGCCTGCGCTTGCCTCTTTAGCACCAAAGAGGAAACGGTTGTACTGCACCCACTGGCGCCCGCCTGGCCTTGGTCGTCATGGCTTGCGTCATCCGAACCTCATGAGTTTGAGGCTTGCATTGAGATCTCCGGTCCTCAGGAGCCAGCCTAAGGGGGCCACTCCTTCTAGAGGTCTTGGCGTCGTCCGCCTCGCGAGGCTTGGCCCCTTGCAAGGGTCTTCAGTTGTCCATGCTGAAGGTGGGCCGTACCAGGCCATCGATGGAGCCACGCCGTGGGCTGCAGGCAGGCAAGTCTGGGTACCCCCGTTCCCAGAACGCCGACAATCACCTCACAAATATGCATGTATGCAATATTTTTGGCCATATCAAAGGTAGTCATGTCGTCATCACAAGTGTTCCTATGACAAGAGTCGTGCACGTGCCATTGAACATGAGGTGAACTCACTCCTTCGTGATTCATATTGTCCCACATGTGAGACATGGCTACTACATCAAACATATGTATTGTGTGCGATTAGGTTCCAAGAGGATGGCCATGAAGAAGTTAGGAGCATTGGACAAGGTGGTGCCAAACCAGAGCAAGAAGACCAAGAGGAATGATTGCATAGAAGCTATAGGCACTGGACGTCTGATCCATCACTAGACATTCAGTACGGCATGAAGGACAGCGGCCTCCGAGGGAAACAAGCCCAAATGCAAGTCTACAGCGACCCGACATCCGACAGCCCACAATCAACCAGACATCCACGCGGCCCATAGTCAACCGGACATCCGGTCCTCACTGAAAATTCGGCCACACATGCCGAGTACCCAAATGGAAAATTTTGCTAGAAGTACGAAGACCACCAAACGTCCAGATGCCCCCAGCCACCGGCCTTCCAGTCCGTTAGGAGCCACCAGACATCCGATGATCATCGGACGTCCAGCACTGCCTACGTGCAGCTTCTATGATTTTGAACCATGTACCCCCTCTTTCTCCCTAGACTATAAATATTAACCCCCTAGCTCTTCCATGGAGTTAGCAAAGTATATTAAATTGGGATCTAGATAGCTTTGCTTGTCTACCACTCCATTGGAGACCAAGACCTCCATAGGAGAATATCCCTTGGTGGATTCAAGACCACTTCAAGGGAGGATCTATCTACCTCCAAGCCTTCATCTCCTTTGGATTCATGAAGAACTCTACCTAGCGCTTTTTCCTTGACTTGTTCCTGTATGCTTGTGGATCTCATGTGTGCTATTATAGTGGATGTGTGATTTGGACATGTTTGATTGATTCCCCTTTGAGTTCTTGCTTCTTATTCCTTCCCCCCTCCAAGTGTGAAAATATTTGCCATCTAGGGTTCCACTTGTCGTGAGAATTACTCGGACAATGAGTACTAGGTGTACAAACAAGGGCTAGCTCAAGCAACGACACAAGCGTGACACAAGGATTTTATGAGTTTGAGCCCCTCTTGGAGGAGGTAATGACCCTACGTCTCGAGCTCTAGGAGTTGTGTTTTCTTCTCTTGTGTCTGATGATTACAATGGATGTGAACCCCTCCTCCTGTGCTACAGGGTGGCTTATATAGAGTGTGTCACCTCTTGAGCTAGCTACGTTACTAAGAGAGACTTGATTGACATGAATCATTATAGGCGTTCTCATGGTAACTAATGTATTAAGGGCTAGTAATGCATGACGACATGGTCACCGTGGGGTAGTCGAGTGAGCTCAGTGCAGCCGAGTGGATGGGTGGTGTCTGAGTGGATGAATTTTGTTCGAGTGGAGGGAACCTTTCTTGGCATCCAAACGGTATTTGCGACCCAGAGACCTTAGTGTCTAGTGTTGTGGATCCCGTGTATGATCTAGAATGTACCTCTCTTGACCCTACCTGTAATGGGTAACCCCAACATTAGCCCCCAAATCGGTTGAGGTTTTGTAGAGCAAGTTTACTAAGAACTTGATTTGGCCCGAGTGCTGCAGGAGCACCCGGCGCTGATGACCCACAAGTATAGGGGATCAATCGTAGTCCTTTTGATAAGTAAGAGTGTCGAACTCAATGAGGAGCAAAAGGAAATGACAAGCGGTTTTCAGCAAGGTATTCTCTGCAAGTGTTGTAAGTAGTGATAACAGATAGTTTTGTAGCAAGGTGATTCATAACAAGTAGCAAGTAATAATAGTAATAGGAGTGCAACAAGGTGGCCCAATCCTTTTTATAGCAAAGGACAAGCCGAAAGTACTTCTTATAATGAACAAAGCGTTCTTCGGGACACATGGAAATTCTCGCCTAGTCATGTTCATTATGTTTAGTTGATTCACGTTCACTACTTTGAAAATTTGATTTGTGAGTGGACCGGTGCTAGGGTGTTGTTCTTACTTGAACAAGCAACACAGTTATGATTACCCCCTCTCGCAAGCATCCGCGACTACAAAAGAAGAATTATGATAAATCTAACATGTTGGAGATATGTCCTATAGGCAATCATGTATGATGATATTTACTATGTGTTTATGAATAAATATAGTCCTTGGACATTATCAATGATGTGTATCAGCAAGTACATGACTTGTTTGAGCTTTTAGTTTTCTTAAAGTTTAGATAGATTTTGGCACTATTAAGGAACAACCAATACTTTCTACACACGCATATCTAGAGATAGAGCAGCGGAAATAGTACAACATGCAAGTGTGCGGAAAGTAAATGGGGTAGAGTTGGGAAGATCAAACACAATGAAGACACGGTGATGCTTGGCATGATTCCAATAGGTGGTGTTATCGTACGTCCATGTTGATGGAGACTTCAACCCACGGAGGGTAATGACTTCGCGAGTCCAAAGAGGGCTCCACCCATGAACGGTCCACAAAGAAGCAACCTTGTCTATTCCACCATGGCTTATGTCCATGAAGGACTAGCCTCACTCGGGGTAGATTTTTAGGTGACCTCCTTGTCCTTACAAACTCCTTAGCTCAACTCCACAGATCTTGGAGGCTCCTTACAGCGAGCTGCTATACAAACGGTTTTAACCGCTTTCCGCGATGGCATTTTAAACCGCCGCCTTGCCTATGTGTGCGATAGGGGGCCCTTCCCACATGACCCAAAAACCATCCATGATAGGGAGTAGCAATGCATACGTTTTGCATAACTAAGTGTATGCGATGCCGACATCTATACCAATCGCGAGTCATCATACAACTGTTTGTGATATGTCAAATATCCCAAACGCTCTATCCTTGCTACTCGTTTGTGCTCGTATTACCATCGTAGTCGGTATTCTGTGGTGCTACGCTATGATGTGTGCCCCATCACAAACAATTCACGATTATAGAACATGTATGATAAGCAAACAATCATGCACATTCACTTCTCCCAAACCGTATGCGATATATAATTAAGAAGGTTAGCTAATCATCGTACGAGTATCGGATAGGATTACAAAATGCCGGTGTAACGCCCTCGATGCGGCTATATCTCCCACGTGTCGAAGCACGACTTAGAGGCATAACCGCATTGAAAGCAATGTCGCAAGTGAGGTAATCTTCACACAACCCATGTAATACATAAGGGAAAGAGATACATAGTTGGCTTACAATCGCCACTTCACACAATACATGAATAAAGCATTACATCATCTAGATACAATCAAGGTCCGACTACGGAACCAAAAATAAAAGAAGACTACCCCAAATGCTACACACAGATCCCCGATCATCCCAACTAGGCTCCACTACTGATCAACTGGAAAACGGAACAACATAAAGAACACGATCTTCATAGGGCTCCTCCTTGAGCTTGGTTGCGCCATCTGCATGGTTCAACGGCACCTGCAAGCTGGTTTTGGAAGTATCTGTGAGTCACAGGGACTTAGCAATCTCACACCCTCGCGATCAAGACTATTTAAGCTTAAAGGTAGGGTAAAAGGTATGAGGTGGAGCTGCAGCAAGCGACTAGCATATATGGTGGCTAACATACGCAAATGAGAGCGAGAAGAGAAGGCAAAAGCACGATCAAGAATCTATGATCAAGAAGTGATCCTAGAACAACCTACGTCAAACATTAGTCCAACACCGTGTTCACTTCCCAAACTCCGCCGAGAAGAGACCATCACGGTTACACACGCGGTTGGTGCATTTTAATTAAGGTAAACTTTAGGTTTTCTACAACTGGACATTAACAAATTCCCATCTTCCCATAACCGCGGGCACAGCTTTCGAAAGTTCAAATCCCTGCAGGGTGTCCCAACTTAGCCCATCACAAGCTCTCACGGTCAACAAAGGACATTCCTTCTCCCAGGACAATCCGATCAGACTCAGCATCCCGGTTACAAGACAATTTGGCAATGGTAAAACAAGACCAGCAAAGCCAACCAGATGTGCCGACAAATCCCGATAGGAGCTGCACATATCTCGTTCTCAGGGCACACCGAATGAGCCAGACGTCGGGTGGGCCAGCCAGAGTTGCCCCTGGTAGCTCCGGACATCGCCCAGTTTGGACCAACACTTAGACAAGCACTGGCCCGGGGGGGGGTTAAAATAAAGATGACCCTCGGGATGCGCGACTCCCAAGGGAAAAAGGCTAGGTGGCGAATGGTAAAACCAATGTTGGGCCTTGCTGGAGGAGTTTTATTCAAGGCGAACTGTCAAGGGGTTCCCATTATAACCCAACCGTGTAAGGAACGCAAAATCCGGGAACATAACACCGATATGACGGAAACTAGGGCGGCAAGAGTGGAACAAAACACCAGCCATAAGGCCGAGCCTTCCACCCTTTACCAAGTATATAGATGCATTAATTAAATAAGAGATATTGTGATATCCCAACAAAATATCCATGTTCCAACAAGGAACAAACTCCAATCTTCACCTGCAACTAGCAACGCTATAAGAGGGGCTGAGCAAAGCGGTAACATAACCAAACAACGGTTTGCTAGGACAAGGTGGGTTAGAGGCTTGGATTAACAATATGGGAGGCATGATAATAAAGTGGTAGGTATCGCAGCATAGGCATAGCAAAAGAGCGAGCAACTAGCAAGCAAAGATAGAAGTGATTTCGAGGGTATGGTCATCTTGCCTGAAATCCCTCAAGGAAGAAGAACGAGTCCATGAAGAAGACAAACGGACGTAGATGAACGGTTCCTCACAGACGCAACATTATCGGAACCAACCTGAAGAAGCAACACCGGAAAGAAGCACACAACATAGTAAACAACCAACACACGAACATGGTATGATATGCGGGATGCGGTATGTGATGCATATGCCTGATTTGCAAAGGAATGATTGAACCTGTCCTCAACCTGGAAATCCAAGAGTGCCACTAGAAATAGGAGTTGATTTCGGTCGAAATCGATATAAAGATCACTGGAATCGGATGCACGGTTTGGAAATGGCAAGCAAAACAAATATGGCACCGGTCTGCGATAAACAGCAAGTAGCCATCTAAATGCATCAATAAAAATATGCTACAACACTCAAACATGGCAACAAAATACATGACAGGGATCCACTCATGATGCTTGACAAAAGATGAACACTGAGCTACGGCTAATTCACTCATTAACAGGTTCAAACAAGCATGGCAAAAGTGCAAATGATAACTGGTTACAGACTTAGTGAAATTAACAGCATGTCAGGAATTTATCATCAGGAAGCAATGTTTAGAGCACGATAACTACATGCTAAAGGAACATAACATGGCAAAGCAAGGCATGACATGAAGCTACTCTAAGCATATAACAAAAGTCCCTTAGTGACCATGAGCCAAAAGGGATCAGAAAATACAATTGCAAGCATGTGAACATAGCAAAAACATAAACAGATTTAGACTTAGTGAAAAACTGGAGCATGCAAAACAGATAACACGTAGGCATGTTTACAAGCTCGATGCACTCACTACGAGGCATTACATGACAAACTAAGCATACACCCAGCAAATAGACATGGTATAGAAGCTATACATGGCAAGAACGACATCATAGCAAGCACGGATCAATAGCAACGACCTCGGCAAAATCGATAAACATGTTAACGATCTGCCAGGAACATTTTATAGCAAAAGTAGAGCTTGATTGACTCAAGCTAGGGTGCTCCATAATTGGAAACAAAGACATGCATGAATAGAGCACAACAATATTAACAAAACATCCTGACTGATCATCCTCAAAAGAGGCACGGATCACTAGGAAACAACATGAACATATGGCATAAAAACAATATCAGGACAAGGACTTATTCTAAGTCCCTGAAATCAGCATCATTGAGTAAGCTACTTTGCATGCTTGTGCTAGTCACCACAAAGATCACAAAAATACATGGCATACACCCCTGTAAAGATGGCATGGCATTATTCAAAACACATGTAGAGCTCAGGATCATAACATGCACACATTAATCATGGCAAAAATGACAAAAGTGCATTTGCTGAAACAGATCTGACATAAACATCACATAGCCCTCTTCCAACAGCATTTCGGGCATCAAGATGAGCTCAAATGAAAATGATGTAATAAGATGAAATGATTTACTCTTCGAGACGAACATTTTGATATGCTACACGAACGAATCGGAGCCACGACGAGGAAGTTATGATGCGTTAAAGATGCCTAAAAAATACTGAAATCCTCGGGACTTAGCAGAAATTTCACCACCTCGAAGAAAAAGTCAATGGCCGCGCGGGGAACGAAGATGGCCGGAGACGGGCGTACGCGGCGGATCTGGTGCTTCCTCCACCGGATCTCTCCGGATCCGGGCTAGAGCTCGCCGGAGGAGGACCGGGGACGGCGCCGGCGACGGGCGAGGCAGCGGAGGGGCGTCGGAGCGGGGCCGGGTTGTGGGCGGCGGGGCGCGGATGGCGGCGCCGGCGAGGAGCCCGCGCGACGGAGTGGGAGCCGGCGATGGTGACCGGGGCGGCGCGCGGTGGAGGCGGCGGCCGGCGGCAAGGAGGCGCGCGAGCAGTGGCGTGCGGGGGCGGCTCAGGCGGCCGCGCGGGCCTCGGCGGGCCGCGCCTGGGCCGCGGCGGCGGGGAGGAGGCAGGAGGCCAGGTGGCGCGCGACGAGTGGACGAGGGCGGCGGCGAGGCGACGTGGCATCTCCTGATTCGCCGGAGTGAGGTGGAGGGCGGACATGTCCGGCCGGTGAGGACGCGTCCGGTGGCGCGCGGAGGAGGAGGTTAGGGTTTCATCTGTGCGAATTTTGGAGGGGATCACATATATATAGGTAGAGGGAGCTAGGATAGTCCAAATGAGGTGTGGTTTGCGGCCACGTGATCATGATGGAACGCTCTAGATGATGGAAGGGGTTTAGGTGGGTTTTGGGCCAGTTTGGAAGGGTCTTGGGCTGCAACACACACGAGGCCTTTTCGGTCCCTCGGTTAACCGTTGGAGTATCAAACAAAGTCCAAATGGCACGAAACTTGACAGGCGGTCTACCGGTAGTAAACCAAGGCCGCATGACAAGTCTCGGTCCAACCCGAGAACGTTTAACACCCGCACACGAAAATAGGTAGAAAGGGACACCGGAGGACATAGGAGCGCCGGATTGAGAAATGGACAACGGGGAAAATGCTCGAAAGCATGAGACAAACATGTATGTAAATGAAATGCACATGATGACATGATATGAAATGCATGACACGCAAGCAATTACAAGGCAACAACAGCGAATAACTGGAAGACACCTGGCACATCGGTCTCGGGGCGTTACAGCCAGACTGCCATACCAGTGTCGTACAAGATAACTATTGCACACGCTATTATGTGGTGCAACGTTTCGATGTGTACGACATCAGAAACAATTCATGATTGTAAAGCATGTACAATAAGGTGACTATCACAAACATTTAGTTTGCTCACACCGTTTGTGATATTGTATGAAATCACACACGCTTTGCAAACGGCAACCGTGTGCATGGTTACACACGTTTCCTCTCTGTGAACCCTGTCGGATTATGATGTATATCACACACATTGTGCTTTACAGATCATGTGCGATGTAATGAACTATAGAGCGTATTTTCACCCTAATTTAATTGCTGCTATTTAAAACTGTACCAAATTTGACAGCAGGCTATAACTTTATTCATATCCATCAGGTTCAACAACCAATGCATTATTCAATTCACGGGTACATATGTTCAAGAATTACATCAAACAAAGAATTACATAAGCACCAAATAAAGAGTGATGAACCAGGGTTGTATACTTGTACTATTAAAATGGCAAAGAAAGAGGCGAAAGACATTCTGGGTGCTGAATGAGGTGAAGTGGAATGCCCATATTGTGCCCTCCTCCATGCAGATGGCACACACGACTCTAGTCCAACCCCTTGTGATAGACGACCACCCATCCTTCACTATCTTCATGAGGACATCTAGATAGTCATCGTGTTCTAGTAGAAATACTCTAACCTTTGCATGCCCACCAATCATGTAGTTTGAGAGGTAATCTTGGGTACCACTTTGGGAACCACGACAAAGGAAAAAGATTTAGACATTGTCATCTAAAACAACTCATTATGGGTAGTAAAATGAAGACTACATAGTTCTTACTTACCATCCTATAGTTCACTCTTGTCTTGGATAAAGTGTAAAAAAATGGTTTAACTGCCATATTTTTGACCCATTTTACTAACAATCTTTATCAGTTTCCTCACTTGATGCCGGTTCATGAATATCTCATTGCCCCATATGCAAAAAGGGCCGAAGCACGGATCTTTACCAATGACATATGTACCTAAAAGCACCAAGTTAATATTAGAAGCTAAACAACAATTGCACAATGATATAGTACAACACTCCCTCCGTCCCATTATATAAGATCTCATTACATCCAATATACTCACATATTGGATGAATTAACACCTTATATTATGCGGTGGAGGGATTTTATTACATTGTTACAAATATCGGTTGATTAACTGTAGTTAACTGATGTTGTGTTGTTGTTATTGTTGCTCTTCTATGTATATCTAAACATCATCAGAACATTAAAGTAACACTCTTCCTTGTTGCTATGTTGCCTAGGATTACATATTTAGACATTTAGTACAATGCATGTTGCTATGTAGCCTCAGATATATTAGATATGGCCCTATTAACCTACCGATAAATGACTTACAGATATATTCAGTTAAATGTCTGATTCGCCGATTAATCCCTTATTAGCCCCGACCTATATGGTACCAGCTACCAGTATCCTGAACAATGAGTATATATAAGCCATGGGATGAAACTAATCTTGATGGAAAACAATAGTCATTCCCAATATTGTCCCATGTAAGTACATCGAAAGGCATGTTTTTTGACAGAAAGATTGTAAGGGAACCCCCTACAGTATAATTGGTGCAACAAACCCAAATTTCAAGTACCATGCCTTCAACCTGGGTGAGTGGGAAGGCACCGGTCCCTTCCCACCACTAGGCTATGCCTCAGTCTGCATCGAAAGGCATGTTAAGCACAACAGGCTAAACATCAAGCAAATATATCCATGGTAGACAACATAATATCCAAATGATAGTTTCAGTGTGCAGGTTTATGCATGCTGGTTAAGCAAAACAAGAAGTGGAAATGTGTGTTAACTACAACAGGCCTAACATTTAACAATAAGCAAATATAGTCATTCAAACTGGTATTGTGCAGGTCTAAGTTCACTAGTTATTGTTAAATAAAGATGGAAAGGCGTGTTAACTACAACATGCTTAACAACAACCAAATGTAGTCATTCATAGTGGTATTCTTGAAATTGGTATTGATGAAATAGAATTGCACAGTTCATACTTGCACATATAGAAGATCACATTGTGATAACTGAAATAAACAAGGCATAATACGAACAACTAAAGATAGCAATTGAAACTGGACATATGCTAACTACAAACAACCGAACAACCAAAAACCGTTAAAAGAGGCATATGCTCACTACAACAGGCTTAACAACAATCAAATATAGTCATTCATATTGTTAGTGTTGAAACCGGTATTGATGAAATTTAACTGCACAGTTCATACTTGCACATATAGAACATCACTTTGTGAATAACTCAAATAAACAAGGCATACTATGAACAACCAAAGATAGCAATTGAAACTGGACATATGCTAACTACAAACAACCGAACAACCTAAAAACGTTAAAAGAGGCATACGCTCGCTACAACAGGCTTAACAACAACCAAATATAGTCATTCCTATTGGTATTGTTGAAACCGGTATTGATGAAATTGTACTACACAGTAAATAGTTGCACATATAGAGCATCACTTTGTGAATAACTGAAATAAACAAGGCATACTATGGATAATCGAAGATAGCAATTGAAGCTGGACATATGCTAACTACAAACAACCGAACAACCAAAAAACGTTAAAAGAGGCATATGCTAGCTATAACGGCTTAACAACAAGCAAATATAGTCATTCCTATTGGTATTGTTGAATCTGGTATTGATGAAATTGTACTGCACCGTAAATAGTTGCACACATAGAGCATCACATTGTGAATAACTAAAATAAACAAGGCATACTGTAAACAACCAAATATAGCAATTAAAATAGGGCATGTTCTCACTACACTACAAAAGGGGCTCGACAAAACAAATCATGGGCTCCCCCCTATGAAGAGGCATGACAAAACAAAATCATGGGTTTTCTCGCTTGTCATAGATAGGCTCGTTCCCATGGGAAGAGCACGGACTTTGGGTGCGCTCCATGTTGTCGCAGATGGGCTCCTTCCCCTTGGAAGAGCACGACTGTAGGGTGCTCTCCCCGATGTCGCAGATGGGCTCTTTCCCATTGGAAGAGCTAGAGAGGGTACCCTCCTCGTGGTCGCCGTCGATGAGGTCTGATTTAGCAGCTGAGGATCCCAAGCCAACATCGCAGAACGTGTCCTTCAGAAATGACAAAAGGGGCTCAATGGCAATGCAGGATAGCAAATACTTGACAACGAGCCAGAGGAGATCAGCGGCGGGGCCATGGATGAGATCGACGATGGTTGAACCCAAGGGGTTGTGGGTGGGCCACTTGACCTGTGACATAGCCCACGTTAGGCCATCACTGTCGATGACCTCGATATTAGCCGGCGTCCGCGACATATTAGTATACTCTAGCCCGTTGATTGAGAGCCTGTGGCCAATAATCATTGTCAGCTTCCTCGACGGCCACCTGAGCGACGTCGGGTGAAGTGGGCACGATAAACCTCTTTTGGGACATTCGCTCCTCGAGCTCCATGGGAAGCGTAGTCGGGCTTAGGCTATGGCGCTCTGGAATGGGGCATGGGGATCTATGGGAAAGAGAGCGTTTGGCAAGCATCATCTAAGAAACTCAGGGCGGCTATGGTATGAAGATCGGTGGGTAAGCTGCACAGGAAAATTGACAGATGTTGACAATGAAGGTATTGCGACGGCGGCGACCTTGCTAGGGCTTTGAGCGAAGTAGGGTGGTGGTGGTGTGTGTGCGTGTGCGTGAACACGCGCGCGCCCGGAGTTTTTGCGGTGTGTGTGTGTGTGGAGGGGGGGGGCAAGGTGGTGTTTGAGGAAATGACGCGGCTACTGAAAATTTTACTAGGCAGAAGTAAAATGCCAGGGCTATTGAAAATTTGGATGAAGGGATTGAGCAACAAACATCACAGACTGTCCTATAATAACAACCGTGTGCTATCAAACACAAAAACCCTCCAGCCGGGTAGGTATTTTCGAGGGATGCAGGCAGGAGAGGGAACAACAAACATCACACATGGTCGAAACATAATAACCGTGTGTTATCAAACAGAAAAAACCTCCATGTGGCTAGATATTTTTGAGGGGTGCAGGTGGGAGCGGAAGCAAATAACATCGCACACGATCCAAACGTAATAACTGTGTGTTATCATAAAGAAAACCCCTCCAGACGGGTAGATGTTTTTGAGCGATTTATGCAGGAGCGGGGGCAACAAACATCGCGCGCGGTCGAAACATAATAATCGTATCAAACAGAAAAACCCTCCAGGCAGGTAGATATTTTTGAGAGTGTGAGGGAAGCTCGTGGAGCTTAATGTACTATGCTGATGTGAGTGACAGGGGCACAGGAGTAGGCTGCGTGGCATACGGGTAGTCTGAGGGAACCGTGTCTGTTGCATCTATCCGACTTGTCTACTGTTTATAAATTTAGAAAAAAATAATGCGGGAAAGGGTTAGAACATGAACACACTTTCATGTGGACCAAAAATATGTATGAAAAGGGTGGTGTAATTCCCGGATAGTTAAGCTACAATAACCCTCTGCTAATGATGCCACATCACCTCGATTACTCTTGTTAACTCATGCTGATTCAAAACCGATTCAAAATTCGAATTTAAAATGAAGTCAATGGTAAAAGTTTTCAAAAGCCAAAACTAAAATGTTCGAAATATGACAAATAATTCATAGATATTTATGTTGGAGAAACCACAATTTTTATAAGGTATTTAAATGCACTAAAATTAGTAAACAACAGGTGAAACAATTATTTCTCTTAAAATTTTAAATTATTGAAAACTACTTTTTATAACTACAAAAATAATTGTGGCAGTGGTATAATTACTATTACTAATTTAGGTGCTTGCTATATGTTTTACAAAAATAAAACAATATGAAAGATTAAATAAACAGAAAAGAAATTGGAAAATAAAAGAAAAACAAAATTTAAAACGATAAAACCTCCCACCCCTGGGCCAACTGGACCAGCCGGCCCAGCAAGCCACAATGGCTGGCCCAACCTACCTCACCCCCTGCATAACCCCCCACTATGACCGAACCCTAGCCACGATCCCCACTCCCCCTCTCGATCCACTCCTTGCCCATTCTGGATCTGGGTACCCTACCTCCACCCCCCCATCATACGTCGTCGCCCCGGCGCCCGTCGCCTGCCGCCGACACCCCGCCTGCCGTTGCCGCCGACCCCGACCGCCTCCCTGACACGCGCCATCACGCCTCCCAGCCCGTGAGCACCTCCTCTCCTCGTACCCACCTCGTGTGCCCGCCCCGCTCTTGCCGCGCACCGTTTGGCCCCTCGCTGCGCGCCCTGATGCCCGCTTGTGCGTCGTACCCCACCGAGCCCTGCCGCTCGCCCGACAGCGTCGGCCCGCGCCCATCCGCTCGTGCTCGCCGGCCCGCGCTGCGCCATGCCTCTCTCTGCCCGCGCTCAGCGTCCCCCTGCCTTGCCCGTTCGTGCTCTAGCCGTACCATGCTGCCCCCCCGCGAGCCGTGGCCGTCGCACGCAGGCGCGCGTGTGTGCCCTCGCCCGCCGTCCTCTCACTCGCCCATGGATGCCGGCCACCACCTCCACCGCACGCCTCGTTCGCCCATGCCTGCTCTGCTTCGAGCCACCGCACTGCTGCGACTGCTGTTGGCCTGCACGCCCGCCCTGCCGTGGCCAACAAGCGCCGTGGCCGTCGTCCCCGCCACTGGCCGCACCCCTTCTTGCCTCCCGTGCCCGGCGCCGCCCCCCTGTTGGCCTGGGCAAGCGCCCAATTGGGCCGACGCCCGCACACCCGTACCCGTTATGACCCCGTGGGCAAATGACAGTGGGGCCCTCCCCAGAAACTAAATTAAAAAAGTTAATTAACTTAATTAATTATGTTTAATTAACCTAATGGCAAATTTAGTGTAATTAAACATGATTAGCTAAAATGTGCCTATGACACTAGGTCCCGCGCGTCAGCTTGACCCAGTCAATAGGCTGTTCATCGCTGACATCATGCCGATGTCATGCTGAGCAGTAAACATATATTTGATTTAAATTAAATATGATAATTCCAAAATGATGTAAAACTTTGAAAAATCATATAAAATAATCTGTAACTCGGATGAAAATACTTTGTACATGAAAGTTGCTTAGAACGATGAGACGAATCTGAATACACAGTCTGTTCATCTGCCACACATCCCTAGCATAGCAAACATAGAACCGTCCCCCTCCGTTATGTCTGTCCAAAAATGCCAAACACCGAGAATACTTTCCGGATGTTTCCTCCCTTCGCCAGTAGCACCTAGTATTGCGTTAGATCACCTCTAGCACCGCTTATTGTCATGACATGCATCATCATGCATCTGTTTGCATTGTATTCAGTGTTTCTTCCCCTCTTCTCTCTGGTAGACTTCGAGATTGACGGCTCTGCTGCCACGATCGACTACGGTGTTGACGACCCATCCTTCTCAGTAGTCCTTCCAGGCAAGCAAAACCCCTTTGATCATCCCGATATCACCCATTCCTTCTCTCTACTGCTTGCATTAGAGTATTGTTACTATTGTCGGTTTGATCCTATACTACTGCATGGCCTGTCTTTGATACGACTGTTGATACCTTTACCTGCAATCTTAAATGCTTAGCGTAGGATGCTAGTACTTCATCAGTGGCCCTACATTATTGTCTGTCTGCCATGCTATACTATCGGGCCGTGATCACTCGGGAGGTGATCACGGGTACATACATACATGCATACACACACATACATACATACATACATATATACATACATACATACATACATACATACATACATACATACATACATACATACATACATACATACATACATACATACTATACTTGATACATGTTGTGCCTAAAGTCGGGTCGGCTCGTAGAGTACCCGTGAGTGATTTACGGACTGGGGGCTAAAAGGACATTTTTTTTCCCGACGGCCCTTTGAGTGGATCTTTGTGGCGGAGCGACAACGCAGGTTGAGACCACCTAGGAGACATGTGGGCCTGGTCCCTGTTCGGCGTCCGCGGTTACTTCAAATAACAAGCTTAACGAGATTGGGTATTTGATCTGAGTTGGTTTTGACCTATACGCACTAACCACCACATGGGACAAGATATGGGCAACCGGCGTCGTAGTATCAGTCGAAGCCTTCTAGACGTCAGCGACTGAGTGGCGCGTGCCGGGTTGGACCAGAACGCCTGTTCTTGTAAAAGGGGGGGCTAGGTCTGCTCACCGGACGCATTCGCAACGTGCAGGAGTGCAAAGGGAGATGGGCCCAAGACCCCTGCGCGCTTAGGATTTAGACCGCGTGCTGACCTCTCTGTTAGGCCTAGGTAGGGCTGCGACGTGTTGATCTTCCGAGGCTGGGCATGACCCAGGAAAGTGTGCCCGACCAGAGTGATCAAGCATGTTAGCTAATGTGGTGCACCCCTGCAGGGAAGATTGATCTATTCGAATAGCCGTGTCCACGGTAACAGGACGACCTGGAGTTGTATTCCGACCTCATGACAACTAGAACCAAATACTTAATAAAACACACCCAGATAAGTTCCAGAGACAACCCGGTGATAGCTCTCTCACAGGGTGACGAGTAGAGGATCGTCGGAGTAGGTTTATGTTATACGATGTTACTTGGTTAACCTACCCGCTTTTCTCTTCTATATGCTTCAAGATGGAGGCCGCCAGAAGTTTAGTATTTGATAGGAGTACTTATCCCCCTCTTATTCTGGCATTCTGCAGTTCAGTCCACAAATACTACCCATTTCATTGATACTGATGCATAGGTAGTGTAGATCCTTGCTTGCGAGTGCTTTGGATGAGTACTCACGGTTGCTTTGCTCCCTCTTTTCCCATTTTTCCTTCTTCTCGGATGCCACAACCAGAAGGTGGAGCCCAGGAGCCAGACGCCACTGTCAACGACGACCAAGAGTAGTTTAGGAGGATCCCAGGCAGGAGGCCCGTGCCTCTTTGATCTGTATCCTTGTTTGTGCTAGCCATCTTATGGAAACTCATTTAACTTACGTCTGTACTCAGATATTGTTGCTTCTACTGACTCGTTTATGTTCGAGCACTTGTATTCGAGCCCTCGAGGCCCCTGGCTTGTAATATGATGCTTGTATGACTTCTATGTGTGTTTAGAGTTGTGTTGTGATATCTTCCCGTGAGTCCCTGATCTTGATCGTACATGTTTGCGTGTATGATTAGTGTATGGTCAAATCAGGGGCCTCACAAGTTGGTATCAGAGCCAACTGCCTGTAGGAACCCCCTTCCACACTCATTGGCCGAAGTCGAGTCTAGACATTACAAAACTTTTACTAACATGGTTGTGTGCCTTACGGGCCCACGTCACCATTGGGTGGTATTAGGATCTTTTACTCCTCGTCTATACTCTAGAACTCTAATCTCTCTTCTATTCAGGTTAAATGATTTTTACTAACTCTGACTCTAGGTTCTCGTAACTACTTCCTCCCGGAGAGCCCCTCACTCCATATGATTGCTTGGTGCACCAAAAGATTCTGAAGATACTCTACAATGTTCTCTCAAGACTTTGAGCCATAACTTTTGCAATTTCCTTCCATCGATATACCCCTACGGATAACCACGTACACTAGCCATTCATACAATCATTCCCCATTGATCTTGTTATTACAAGATACCCCGAAATTCTCTCTATTGTTTCGAGAATACTTTGTGCCTACTGCCTTGCAGTTCTTTGCCACATGGATACCCCTATGGATAATTTCTCGCATTTACTGAGTATCCGCTCATTCCCAGTTGATTCATGTATTTCACAAAAGTCTTTGAATACCATTCGATCTTCCAAAAATCCTCAACAACCTATTGCTCTTGAAATTCTTGCTTGCCTGCCTTATGATTAATCCCATAAGTCCTGTAACCTTGTTGGCATCCTTTGTCATTATCATTTTGAGTCCGTTGATTTGATATGTTTGTGAATGGTTGCAATCACCAGTTGAAACTAGAATTCATCCTTCCGGCTTAGACATCATTTTGAACAGGAGCTGCTTCTCGACCAATCAAAATGCCGTCGATTGTACCCCTAAGTCTATTCAGCTTGCCCATCCTTAACCAGAGTGTTTACTTCTGATCTCTTGATTTGGAAATCATAATTCTTTTGTGTTTGAGCTTTGAATTAGCTAGTTTTTTCTATAATATGATCTCCTTGCAGTCTTTCTTCCTCTGGTTGAGTATCGATGCTCACATCAGCTCCATTGTGGACCGCCAGACCCATTGTTGGGTTATTATCCGATAGTGTCCTTAACATTCAAAATTCTTGTGAGTTCTTTCCATGGTACATAATGCCTTTGGTAATAATGTAACCTCGACTTTTGTCAACCATGCTCTACTATCGAGCTTGTGTTAATTACACATGAAGTTTGAGGTATATATTCGTAAAATTCCCTGATGGGTTGAATTTATGCTTTTGCCATCTATATTTAACATAAAAGTTTTCACGGGTCATACTCTTCTGGTATTTCACCACATAAATTTTTAGACTCAAAACAATTATTCAGAGAAGAGAAAGAAAGGTTATGCATTGGAGAAGTGGGAGTCGACCTTGAACTTTGTGTTCATGCCCATGGACACGATGTAGATCTTATCATTAAAGCTTCTCTTAAATTAATTATTCGCCGGGTATAAGTTCATCTTATATCTAGGATCTGGCCTTTTGAAATCATGGTTCCGACCATGTTCTCATTTAAATACCATTTCTCGTGCAAGTTTAAGCACTTGTCCTCTGTAGAGCAATACCCTAGTCCAACCTCTACTCTGCTCTGTCATCGAGTATTACCCCCTGGTATCTCGAGATTATCACGGAACTGCATAACTTCTTATGAGTTCTCCATCAAGTACTACATTCTCACCGATTCAAAAAAATTCATGGGCTTTGAGTTATTAAACACTCAAGGACACCGATTACTGAATCGAGTCCGCGTCGCGATTAAACAACTCTTAGTAATCTTCTTTACTTGAGAGTTTGTACTCGATCACATCATTCCTAGCCTGATCGGCTATATCATTATCGTGCCGATTTTAACTGTGCTACCTGGTCCTTATTCTCGGAGCACAACTTTCGATGATGAGCTAAGCTTATGTCGATCTTCCTTGTCTTATCGTTTCACCTCGAATAGCAAGCTTGATTCCAAGTTGGTGTCATGTGCGTGGTTCAAATAATCTTTCACTGCATTAGTCCTTTTGCTTGATATAGTCGTTGTTCGATTGCTCCTTCGTGGAGCCTCTCGGCAAAATTTGTCATGATCATCATCAACATTTTGACTCCTTCTAGGATATCAATCGAATTCCTAATGGGGATTACCATCCTTATCCTTCGGTAATTTGTGTTGTCATCGACTACTTCCTTGCCTTCTTTCCAACACAAACATGTTCGTGTTGTGGGTTTACCTTGAGTTCCTGGCAATCCAAATTATCTTATGTCCTACCTTGGAGTATTACAATCTTATATATCAAGAATGCTGTGAGAATTTCACCACATCTTAAGAATTCTTGATACAAGCGATAAATCTCGCCGTCTACATTCAGTTCTTGGTCCCCTTGTTGTTTCTAATCGGAATACCGACAAATGGACTGTGATGTGTAAGATCCAAAACTTTTAGCAACCCTATTACTTCTAAGTTAATGAACGATAGTTTCATTCCTTGTGTATTGGCTATCGAGTCACCATTCTAACATTGATCAATCTATCTAAGCCCATATTTTGGGTGCACCTTTCAACCAATGTTTACTCGTGGATGTTCTCCTCTGGCATACATCATTATATCATTTGATCTGACAAATGTTATCTCCTTGTTCACGTAATTGTGGAAATCCATCTTTTTGGGAATCTCGATGAGATATCGCCAAGTCCATCAGGCACCTCCTCATCCTCTCCTTGGTTTAATGATGAACTATTGTTTCGGAACTCGCCTTCATAGTTCATTTCCCTATAATCTTACAACGTCATCTCGTCAATTTGTGTTGCACCTTTTCTTCTTAGGCATCATGAGTCTGAGGTATCCTAACATCGGTCAGATCTGAATCTCGATCAGATATGATGGTTGGAACATATTTCCAAGAGTTATTACATTGGTTTTTATATGACCCTGTAAGGTGATGTCATGCCTAGCACACCTGGCTAGAGGACCTATTGTTATAGTTTCCTTTTTAGCAAGGTTATCCATTCTTCCGTAGGGAAAATGTAAGACTTATTCTATAAGTTGTTTTTGATGGATCCTTCGTGTATCTAGAGTCTGACCGTTGCTTGAAGATCATGTCAATGCTATCTCGAAGCATGTCTGTGGTGCTCCGATTTTCAATAAGAACATTTGAAGCACAATGCAAAAAAAATCGTTATCAATTATCCAAACACCATTTTATGGGTAATGTCATGAAATTTCTCTCCCCTCACCTAAAGGGTTTTCTGCTTTATATCCTGTCATGGTTATCATGCTCTGCTTGTCCTTGGGAAGGATATACTCTTGAAATATGTGTTTAAACACATTTTCCTTTCCATTGTTCTGTTTAATCTAATAATCGTATTCCTTTCCATTGTTTTGTTTAACCTTTCTTGTAATCTGACTTAATTGAGCAGTGATAATTCCCTGCTTATGTAAGCACCTCAGATGCAATGCTGTCAGTAAGACCCTGTTACTATTGTTCATGGCATTCTGGTAACCACCGATGGACGAGAACTTTGCCTATTGGTATGCCTCGTTCAACGAGCAGGAAAATGATTCTCTTCGTCCCTTGCCCTTGGTACCGATGTTGTCACTGTCATAACTCACAGGCTATCCTCTAACATGCCTCTCTTACATGATCGTGCAAGATGTCAGCGCCCTTTCTACCTTTAACCCACATGGTGGGCCCATAACCCACAGTTCCACATGATCAAAACCTAACTCTCCTGTACACCCCTGTTGCCGATGTTATTCCTCATGCTTGACTTCGTATGTAATTCATGGGGTCACCTTCCTAGTAGTCCTTTTTTGATAAAGGGCACTTTATTACTTAAAAAGTTTAAGCATTACACCCGGCCTCAGCATAACTGAGATGCACACACCCAAACAAACAAAGTCCTCTCACCAAAACCAAAAATAAAAATAAAAAGAGGCGAAATACAAAGAAACATGTAGAGTCTCCATAACGCCTAAACCGGAGGGGGGCAATCCTAAGATCATGCTGCCACCCATGTTGGGTAAAAGTATCCCTCGCCGTAGCCCCCAATCATGTACACACCTTTGTAAACAGGTCCTGATTCTCCATGAGTTGTAGAGAGGACCATAAACGAAGAGTCCCGGTACATCTGTAGATTACTGATGTCAACTACGCAACTTTATTCTTGTAGACACATGTTGGGCCTCCAAGCGTAGAGTTTTGTAGGACAGTAGCCATTTTCCCTCAAGTGGATGACCTAAGGTTTATCAATCCGTGGGAGATGTAGGATGAAGACGGTCTCTCTCAAACAACCCTGCAACCAAATAATAAAAAGTCTCTTTTGTCTCCAACACACCAAATACAATGGTAATTTGCATAGGTGCACTAGTTCAGCAAAAAGATGGTGATACAAGTGTAGTACTCATAGTAGATATTGATTTTTGTGATAGACAATAAAAAATAGCAAGGTAGCATGTAACAAAAGTGAGAAGAAACGGTATTGCAATGCTTGAAAATGAGGCCTAGGGTCCGTACTTTCGCTAGTGCAATATCTCAACAATGCTAATCTAATTGGATCATATAACCATCCCTCAACGTGTGATGAAGAATCACTCCAAAGTTCCTATCTAGCAGAGAACATAAGAAGAAATTGTTTGTAGCTATTCTTTCCGATCAATCTATCCAAGAGTTCGTACTAAAATAACACCAAGTTATTCTTTTCGATCGATCTATCAAGAGTTTGTACTAAAATAACACCAAGTTATTCTTTCCGATCGATCTGTCAAGAGTTCGTACTAAAATAACACCAAAACAAATTCAGATTTATGATACTCAATCCAACACAAAGAACCTCAAAGAGTGCCCCAAGATTTCTACCGGAGAAACAAAAGACGAGAACGTGCATCAACCCCTATGCATAGGTTACCCCAATCTCACCTCGGGAATCCGCGAGTTGAGTGCCAAAACATATCTCAAGTGAATCAATATAATACTCCATTGTCACCACGGGTATTCATGTGCAAGACATATCAAGTGCTCTCAAATCCATAAAAGTATTCAATCCGATAAGAACGAAATCTCAAAGGGAAAACTCAATTCACAACAAGATAGAGTGGGGAAAACACCACATGATCCAACTATATTAACAAAGCCCGCGATACATCAAGAGAGTGACATCTCAAGAACATGAGAGAGAGAGAGATTGAACACATAGCTACTGGTACAAACCCTCAGCCCCGAGGGTGGACTACTCCCTCCTCATCATGGTGGCTGCCGAGATGTTGAAGATGGCCATCAGTGATGATTTCCCCCTCCGGCAGGGTGCCGGAACGGGGTCTAGATTGGTTTTTCATGGCTACAGAGGCTTGCGGCGGCGGAACTTCTCATCTAGGGTTACCCCCGAGGGTTTTGGAATATTTGGCAATTTATAGGGAAAAAGAGGGGGTGCGGGAGGCCACCGAGGTGGGCACAACCCACCTGGCACGCCTGGGCCCCCAGGCGCGCCCTGTGGGTTGTGCCCCCCTCAGGGCACCCCCAGGTGCTGCTCTAGCGCACTGGTGGTCTTCTGGTCCATGAAAAATCCACGAAAAGTTTCACGCTGTTTGAGCTCCGTTTGATATTGATTTTCTGCCATGTAAAAAACAAGAAAAAAAGAGCAACTGGCACTGGGCACTATGTCAATAGGTTAGTCCAAAAAATGATATAAAGTTGCTTTAAAATGATTGTAAAACATCTACGAATGATAATATATTAGCATGAATACTTCATAAATTATAGATACATTGGAAACGTATCAATAACCTGCATAAGAGAAGTACTTTTATCATTAAAAATCTTATCATTTCTACATAGCCAAAGCGACCAAATAACGGTAAGTGCTCCCACCCTGAGAAGCTTTCTAAATGTGTGATCTATCCCATGTAACCAGTTGCCAAATATATTAGCAACACTATAAGGAGGATACAAGCCAGAAGCTATTTGGATGACACCGTATAGAACGAGCCAATTTCCATTGGAAGAACAAATGTTTTACTATCTCATCATGCTGACAAAATACACATTGCGTACTTCCATGCCAATTTCTCTTAATAAGGTTGTCTTTATTAAGAATGACTCCATGACGAAGATACCATGCAAATATTTTATTCTTAGGAGGTATCTTCATCTTCCAGATCTTTTTATTATTATCAACTAGCACATTAGACTGAAGTAAAGCTCTATACATAGATTCTACTAAGAATTTTCCATTCCCATGTAGTTTCCAATGAAATACATCGGACCCATGTGACAAATGCATAGTGGACAACCGCTGGAGAAGGATGTTCCATGATTGGAGTCTGGTTCCAATTAAATCTCTTCTGAATGTCACATTTGGCAAAAATGATTCCAAAACCGTGGCGATGGTGTCACCCTTGTAACGTGACAACAGCTTGAACTACGTCGGTATTTCCCCAAAGAGGAAGGGATGATGCAACACAACTACGATAGCTATTTCCCTCATTAATGAGACCAAGGTTATCGAACCAGTAGGAGAACTACACAACACCACCTAAACATCTCCTGCACTCAAAGAGCAAATACTTGCAACCCGACGTATTAAAGGGATTGTCAATCCCTTTCGGGTTACAAGCCAGAAATTGGCAAGTAGACGGGATAAATTTTTTAGTAGATTGATAAATGCAAATAAAAGCAAATAGAATTCAGTGAGATATTTTTGGGTTTTTGGATTTATAGATCTGAAAATAAAAGCAAATAAAAATAGATCACGAAGGAAAATATAATAAAGAAGAGACCCGGGGGCCGTAGGTTTCACTAGTGGCTTCTCTCGAGAAAATAGCAAATGGTGGTTAAACAAACTACTGTTGGGCAATTGATAGAACTTCAAATAATCATCATGATATCTAGGCAATTATCATTATATAGGCATCATGCCCAAGATTAGTAGACGGACTCCTGCCTGCATCTACTACTATTACTCCACACATCGACTGCTATCCAACATGCATCTAGTGTATGAAGTTCATGGATAAACAGAGTAATGCAATAAGAACGATGGCATGATGTAGACAAGATCTATTTATGTAGAAATAGACCCCATCTTGTTATCCTTAATAGCAATGATACATATGTGTCGGTTCCCCTTTTGTCACTGGGATCAAGCACCGCAAGATCGAAGCCATCACAAAGCACCTCTTCCCATTGCAAGATAAATAGATCAAGTTAGCCAAACAAAAACCAAATATTGGAGAAGAAATATGAGGCTATAGGAAATCATGCATATAAGAGATCAAAAGACTCAAATAACTTTCATGGATAAAAACATAGATCTGATCATAATCTCAAAGTTCATCGGATCCCAACAAACACATCACAAAAAGAATTACATCATATGGATCTCCAAGAGACCATTGTATTGAGAATCAAATGAGAGAGAGGAAGCCATCTAGCTACTAATTACGGACCCGAAGGTCTACAAAAGACTACTTATGCATCATCGAAGAGGCACCAATGAGGATGATGAACCCCTCCGTGATCGCGTCTAGATTGGATCTGGTGTTTCTAGAACTTGCAGCGGCTGGAATTGATTTTCGTCGACTCCCCTAGGGTTTCTAGAATATTGGGGTATTTATAGAGCAATGAGGTGGCGTGGGAGGCCATCGAGGTGGGCACAACCCACCTCGGCGCGCTTGGGGGCCCAGGCGCGCCCTGGTGGGTTGTGCCCCCCTCGAGGCACCCCCAGGTGCTTCTCCAACCCATTGGGTGTCTTCTGGTCCATAAAAAATCCACAAAAAGTTTCACTATGTTTGGACTCCATTTGGTATTGATTTCTTGCAATGTAAAAAACAAGCAAAAAACATCAACTGACAGTTGGCACTATGTCAATAGGTTAGTACCAAAAAATGATATAAAATGATTATAAAACATCCAAGAATTATAATATAACAACATGGAAAAATAAAAAATTATCAATACATTGGAGACGTATCAGCATCCCCAAGCTTAATTCCTGCTCGTCCTCAAGTAGGTAAATGATAAAAACAGAATTTTTGATGTGGAATGCCGCCTAACATGTTCATCACATATTCTTTCTTTTATAGCATGGACAATTGGACTTCTATATGGTTCAAAGCAATAGTCTAGTTTTGACACGAAGACTTTAATACTCAAGCATATCAACAAGCAACCCTGTCTTTCAAAATATCAATGCTAAAGCAAGTTATCCCTAGCCCATTATGCTCAATCATTGATCCATTCATGATACACACTTGCATATTAGCTACACCCGATGCTCAAGTACGATCATAGTGCCCCTTTGTTGGTGCTTTATAAGAGAAGATGGAGACTCAAAGTAAAAATAAAAATTGTATAAAGTAAATAGAAAGGCCCTTCGTAGAGGGAAGTAGGGATTTATAGAGGTGCCAAAGCTCAAAGCAAAAAAGAGAGAGATAAAACATTTTGGGAGGCATGCTTTTCCTGTCAACGAAAATGACCGAGTAGTTCCCAATACTTTCCATGCTAGATATATCATAGGCGGTTCCCAAACAGAAAATAAAGTTTATTCTTTTTTCCACCATACTTTCACTTTCCATGGCTAACCGTATCCACGGGTGCCTTCCATACCAACACTTCCCAAGGAATTTATTATTTGACAACATAAATAAATTCATTTTTCTTTTCGGAACTGGGCATCCCTAATACCTTTGCCGTACTCTCGTGCAATGACAAGTGAATAAACACTCATCGTGAGAATAACACATCTAGCATGGAAATATATCAGCCACCCCCCACCGTTTCATGAGCGGTACGAGCACACAAAAGAGAAGTTCATTTTGAAAATTAGAGATGGCACATACAAATTTGCTTAGAACGGCAAAAGAATACCGCATACAGGTAGGTATAGTGGACTCATGTGGTAAAACTGGTTTAAAGGATATTGGATGCACAAGTAGTGATCATACTTAGTGCAAAACGAAGGCTTGCAAAAGATTGAGAAGGGACCAACCAAGAAACAAAAAATCTCATAAGCGAGCATTAAGCATAACTAACACCGAATAATGCTCCATAAGTAGGTTGTAATTACATTGCATAACTATTGACTTTCGCGCTTTCATAGGGAATCACAAACCTTAACACCAATATTCTTACTAAAGCATAATTACCCATCAACATGACTCACATATTATATCAACATATCTCAAAACTATTACAAGGAATCAAGTTTATTTTGTCCAATGGTCTTCATGAAAGATTTTATTATATCCTCCTTGGATATGTACCACTTTGGGACTAGTTTCATATGTTGCTTTTGATAGCTCAAACAAATATAAGTGAAGAACATGAGCATAAAAAATTTCTTCTCTCAAATTAATATAAGTGAAGCAAGAGAGAATTTGTTAATTTTTTTACTAATTCTCAAATAAATCTAAGTGAAGCATGAGAGCATTTCTTCAAAAATACTAAAGCACACCGTGCTCAAAAAGATATAAGTGAAGCACTAGAGCAATTCCATAGCTCATAAAGATTTAAGTGAAGCATAGAGAGCAATTCTAACAAGTCATGGCATAAGTTTGGCTCTCTCAAAAAGGTGTGTCTAGCAAGGATTCATGACTAAGAACACAAGGAAAAACAAGCAAAGACTCATATCATACAAGACGCTCCAAGCAAAAGTCATAATATGTGACGAATAAAAATATAGTTTCAAGTAAAATACCGATGGTTGTTAGAAGAAAGAGGGGATGCCACTCGGGGGCATCCCCAAGCTTAGTTGCTTGATACATCTTGAATATTATCTTGGGTTTCCATGGGCATCCCCAATCTTAGCCTTTTGCTATTCCTTATTCCTTCATCCATCGTAAAGTCACCCAAAACTTCAAAACTTCAATCACACAAAAGTTAATAAAACCTTCGTGAGATCCGTTAGTATAAGAAAGAAAATCACTACTATAAACACTATTGCAAACCCATTCATATTTTATTTTTTCATTATATCTACTGTATTCCAACTTTTCTATGGAAAAAACTCTCCAAAGAAAACCATAGAATCATCAAAACAAGCACACAATGCAAAGAAAACAGAATCTGTCAAAAACAGAACTGTCTGTAGCAATCTGGAGATTTCGAATCCTTACGTAACCCCAAAAATTCTGAAAAATTAGGACAACATGAGAAATTCCTATATTAATCTTCTGCGGAAACAATCAGTATTTTATCGCGCTTCTGTTAAAAATGGTAATTATTTTTCTAGGCGCAAAAGTTTCTATTTTTAGCAAGATCAAATCAACTATCACCCAACAAGATCCTAAAGGCTTTACTTGGCACAAACACTAATTAAAACACACAACAAAATCATAACAGTAGCATAATTGTGCAAACACTCAATACCAGAAAGAAAAAGACAAAAATAAATTTTATTCAGTGGGTTGCCTCCCAACAAGCGCTATTGTTTTATGCCCCTAGCTAGGCATAATGCAAAGGATCAAGTATAATAATCTTTGTTTCTATTTTCCTTAGAGGTGTCCGTGTCAGGTGGTTTTGTAAAGACAACATAGAACATCTTATCCATACAAACCTTAGCACTATCAAGTTGCTTATCATCATATCCTTTTTGATTTCCGACAACAATCCAAGAATAGTGTTGATTAACATCATTGAAAACTTGTTGGATTATATCTAAAATAGGGACTTCCTTTTTAAGATTCTCATCAAAGATTTGATTGTCCCCAAGAAAATGTCTTAGCTCATAATCACTATTATAAAGAATTTCATCTATCACTGGTTTTTCACGATTCATACCATAGAAATCAAAAATTGCTCCAGCTTCCCGTATTATGTAATCAAATTCATTCATAAGAACAAGTGTGGCTAACTTTTTATCTTTAGGATTCTTTATAACGGGTAGCTCAAAAAATAACCTTTGCAAGGCAGGATGGAGATGGATAAATTGTACTTTCAAGTTTCAGAACTAGTGCTGAAATACCTCCCGCATAAGATTTAGTCCTCTTAAGAATAGGAGCATCGTCAAGACTTAAATTCCCAACACAATCAAAATATTCTTGGATACGTTCTTTTCCTATAACATTCCCTTGCCCCAAAATACAAGATTTAGCATCCAGATTGCCATGTCGTCCAATTTTAGGAGTTAGACCATCATATGTTTCTGCCATACTAAAGTCACTCATGATTGCAAGCAAAAAGATAGATCTAACGAGAAAACATCGAACGAAAAAGAGGGCGAATAAAATGACAAATTTTTGTGAAGTGGGGGAGAGGAAAAAGAGAGGGAAATGGAAAATAATGTAAATTGCAAGGAGATGAGATTTGTGATTAAGGAACCTGATAGATGTTGATGATGTCTCCCTGGCAACGGCACCAGAAAATCTTTTTGATAGCAGTTTGAACTACGTCAGTAGTTCCTCAAAGAGGAACGGATGATGCAACACAACTACGGTAGGTATTTCCCTCAGTGATGGGACCAAGGTTATCAAACCAGTAGGAGAACCACGCAACACCACGTAAACAACACCTGCACACAAAGAACAAATACTTGTAACCCGACTTATTAAAGGGGTTTCCAATCCCTTTCGGGTAACAGCGCTAGAAATTGGCAAGTAGATGGGATAAAAATTGTAGTAGATTGATAAATGAAAATAAAATTCAGCAAGATTTTTTTTTGGGGGTTTGGATTAATAGATCTGAAAATGAAAGCAAATAAAAACAGATCACGAAGGCAAATATAATAAAGAAGAGACCCGAGGGCCGTAGGTTTCACTAGTGGCTTCTCTCTCGAAAAATAGCAAACGATGGGTAAACAATTACTGTTGGGCAATTGATAGAACTTCAAGTAACCATGACAGTATCCAGGCAATGATCATTATATAGGCATCATGTCCAAGATTAGTAGACCGACTCCTACCTGCATCTACTACTATTACTCCACACATCGACCAGTATCCAGCATGCATATAGTGTATTAAGTTCATGGAGAAATGGAGTAATGCAATACGAGCGATGACATGATGTAGACAAGATCTATTTATGTTGTAGCGACCAGACCTCAAACGATCCAATCTATGTGCATCAGTGTCATCCCTGGATCAGTAATGCTGACACGCACAATACCTGAAGGATTTATAACAGAGTAGCCATCACACACTTATTAAAACGAGTGTCTCAAAAGATAACTTATTACAAGAAATATGGCTTAAGGCCATCTAATTACGATAACAACGGAAGGCTTGGAAGATAAGTGAGTCCATCAACTCCAACGGCATCACTGAGTATAGAACCATGACCTAAAGATCTTTACTCGTTGTCTGAAAAGTCTGCAACATGAACGTTGCAGCCCAAAAACGGATCAACACATGAAATATGCTGGCAAAGTAACACATAGAGAGTAATGAACAGAAATAGGCTATACTACATGCATATATGGCTGGTGGAAAGCTCTATGGTTACAGTTTTGCGTAAAGCCAATTTTTCCCTACTTTAAAGGAATAAATTTTATTTAACTATCATGGTAGTTGTTAAACATTGAGAGCATAGACACCCTCTCAATACTAATTAAACATCATCATTAAAACCCAACAAAATTAATTAAAGTCACATGATGAGATTCACATGATAATCCAAGTACTAGATACTCAAGATGTCCATAACCGGGGACACGGCTAACCATGATTAGTTTATACACTCTGTAGAGGTTTGGCACTTTTCCCCACAAGAATCGATCTCCTCCGTTGGGATTTCTCGCACTATAAGGTGTTTGAGAAATGGATGACCGAGACATAGTCTTTCAGAAGCGCTAGCACCTTATGATCGGGTAGACCGTTGCACCTACTTTCCCCTACATCTGCTAGTCTACCACTGTAAGAGTTCGCACGACTTAATCAACTATGCTAGAGCCCATAGTAGCTTGTGGCTGCACACGTAAGTTTCTAGCATGAATAATCTAACGATCCCTTTGAGCCTGGGTGGCGGTCCATAAAGAAAAACAGGCAATCGCTGGAATACCCAGGTGCCTCAATCCACCCAGATGTGTGTTAAAGTTGCCACCTTAAATAAACCGTTAATTAACAATCTCACATCTGTCATGGATACACTCACCTATTCCGCATCTACTAGCATAGCATGGCAATATAAGCAAACATAGAAGTAACTCCCAGGGGTTTGATAATAAAACAGGTAATAGGTACTACCTCATCTACTTCCCAAAACCCGCAATTTAATTAGATCCTAATCATGCAATGTTTGAGGATTGATATAATGCAATGAAACTAGGTAGTAAGAGGTATGAACAAAGTGTTACTTGCCTTGCTGATGATCTGTGAAACCTAGAGATTCGAAGTAGCAAGCGGCGCACTCCGGGTACTCTAACGCAAACAAACAAACAAGCATACAATAAGTACTCATCTAATGCACAGGTAACACTCAAATAAGAGATCTAACCAGAAAGCTCAACTTAAGAACTCCGGTTTGCGAAAAAACAAATCAAACGAAGCGACGAAAGGCAAACGGCGAAAAAACAAGCTTCGTTTACTAATCTGGATCTAAGTCAAATTTTACAGAAGCAAAAACTTGTTTGAGTTGGTTAAACGGAAAGAGGGTTTCGAGATGAAACTCTAGGCGCTTGAATCGCCCGATTCCGATAAAGAGCAAAAAGTTAAACTAAAACGAAAATCGGATCAGAAATAATCGCGGAAAATCCGAGAAAAAGAAAAATGACGAACAGGCTAACGAACGAACGTTCGCTGTCTGCGGCTAAATGACGAAAACCGTTTGTAAAAACGAACATAAAACTGGCCGTTCGCTAAATAACTAAACCGAAGAAAATAATCCAAATCGGATCTAGAAAAAAACGAATCCAGGATTTATGAAATAAAACCGATCAGTTTTAGAAAAAAAACCGGCGGCTACCTCGAACTTCGGCGGGATCCGGCAAGTCGGCGGCGGCGGGAGGTCCGGCTTGGCGGCAGCGAGCTCCGGCGAGGCGGCGCGGGCGACAGCGCGGGTGGCGGCGGCCGTGGGCTTCGGCGCGGGCGGCGGCGGCAGCGGGCTCCGGCGCGGGTGGCGGGCGGTGGCGGCGACGGGCTCCGGCGCGGGCTGCGGGGGGCGGCTAGGGTTACGGTTTTCGGGTGGGGCGGCGGTAACGGGCTCTGGGCGGCGGCTTATAAAGGCCTGGCCCGAGAAGTCCTGGCCGAGTACGGCCCTAAGTCGGTCGACTTTTTTTATAAATAATATGATGTGCAGAAAAAGAAAGTAAAGAAATACTAAACTGACTCCAAAAATCCCGAAGTAAATTTTCCCTGACTTCTAAAATCAAGCCAGACAAAGTGAACATTTATTTGGGGACTAAATGCAATTTTGAAAAACGCGCATTTTTCCTAAATTCAAATAAAACAGCGAAAAACTCCAAAACAAAAACCTTATTTGATTTTAATATTAAATCTCTGATATTTCTTTATTTTGAGGAAGTCATTTTATCCTCTCTCTTTCATTTTTAATAAAAGAAATAATTCAGAGAAAAATAATTAAAATCAAACGATCCTCTTTTCATAATTCGAGAAAACTCAAATATGAGAAAATAACGAGATCCCCAACTCTCTCCGTAGGTCCTTGAGTTGCCTAGGATTTCTAGGATCAACCAAAAAGCAAATAAAATATGATATGCAATGATGATCTAATGTATAACATTCCAAATTGAAAATTTGGGATGTTAGAAACCTACCCCTTTAAGATGAATCTCGCCCTCGAGATTCGGGTTGGCTAGAAAATAGGTGAGGGTGGTCCTTCAGCAGATCTTCCTCTCGCTCCCAGGTGGCTTCATCCTCGGTGTGGTGACTCCACTGCACTTTACAAAACCTGATAACCTTGTTGCGGGTAACTCGGCTGGCAAACTCGAGTATCTTGACTGGTTTCTCCTCGTAGGTCAAATCACTATCCAACTGAATTGCTTCTAGCGGCACTGTATCTCTCAGCGGTATATCCGCCATCTCTGCATGGCACTTCTTCAGCTGGGAAACATGGAACACGTCGTGAACTCCCGACAATCCTTCGGGAAACTCCAACTTGTAAGCCACTTCACCCATACACTCCAAAGCTTTGTATGGTCCCACAAAACGTTGCGCTAATTTTCCCTTAACTCCAAAATGCTTAACTCCTCGAAGTGGGGATACAAGAAGATAAACTCTGTCTCCGGCTTCGTAAACTGTCTCCTTGCATTTAGAATCTGCATAGCTCTTCTGCCTGGACTGGGCTATCTTGAGCCTATCGCGAATCAACTTCACTTTCTGTTCAGACTCCTTAATCAAATCTGGTCCAAACAGCTGGCGGTCTCCAACTTCGTCCCATGACAATGGTGTTTTGCACCTCCTTTCGTACAAGGCTTCAAAAGGGGCCATCTTCAAACTGGATTGATAACTATTGTTGTAAGAGAACTCCGCATATGGCAAATTGTCATCCCAACTAGATCCATAATCTAGTGCACAAGCTCTCAGCATATCCTCCAAAATCTGATTGACTCTCTCGGTCTGTCCATCGGTCTGCGGATGAAAAGTTGTACTGAACTCTAGCCTCATACCCAAAGTTTCATGCAACAGATTCTAGAACTTTGAGGTAAACTGAGTTCCTCTATCTGATACAATGCTCCTCGGAACTCCATGCAGACATACGATCCTGGTCATGTATATCTTTGCCAACTTATCATTGGTGTAAGTGGTCTTTACTAGGATTAAATGAGCTACCTTTGTGAAGTGATCGACTACAACCCATATCGAGTCATAGCCTTAGCGGGTCCTGGGTAATCCCGTGATAAAATCCATGCCTAGCTTATCCCACTTCCATTCGGGTATCGGCAATGGCTGTAACAATTCGCTGGCTTCTGATGCTTTTCCTTTACTCTCTAACATACATCACAAACGGCTACATACTACGCAATATCCTTCTTCATTCCGGTCCACCAGAAAGTATCCTTCAAATCCAAATACATCTTGGTGTTTCCTGGGTGAATCGAGTACGACGAATCATGGGCCTCTTGTAGAATTAGCTTCCTGATCTCCGGGTCATTAGGCACATAAACGCGGTCCTCAAACCATAAGGTATCATGTTCATCCTCACGAAAACCTTTAACTTTTCCCTTGCTCATCTTCTCCTTTATGGTGGCAATCTCCTTGTCGGTCTTCTGAGCTTGTCTGATCTTATCCACCAAGGTAGACTGAATCTCCAATGCTGCTACATAGCCTCTCCGAACTATCTCCAAACATAGCTCGCGAAGATCCTCGACTAACTCCTTTGGTAAATCACCGGTCATTAGTGTGTTGACATGGCTCTTGCGGCTCAATGTGTTAGCTACTACATTAGCCTTTCCGGGGTGATAATGCAATCTCATGTCATAATCCTTGATGAGCTCCAACCATATCCTTTGCCTGAGATTCAACTCCTTCTGCGTGAAGATGTACTTCAAACTCTTGTGATCCGTGCACACCTCACAATGGTTTCCAATGAGAAAATGTCTCCAAGTCTTCAATGCATGCACTACGGCTGCTAACTCCAAATCATGTGTAGCATAATTCAACTCATGGGGCTTAAGCTGTCGTGAAGCATACGAAACAACTCTTCCCTCCTACATAAGCACTGCTCCAAGTCCTCGACATGAAGCATCGCAATACACCTCATAATCCTTGCGCTGATCTGGCAGAATCAACACTGGCGAGGTAACCAAACGTTTCTTCAACTCCTGGAAACTGGCCTCACATTCCTCAGTCCCATTGAACTTGGTATCCTTCTTCAACAACTCCGTCATAGGTTTTGCAATCTTTGAGAAATTTTCAATGAATCTCCGGTAGTATCCTGCGAGTCCAAGGAAACTCCGAATCTCTCCAACTGTTGTTGGGGCTTACCAGTTTGTCACAGTGACAACCTTGGTGGGATCTACAGCTATTCCTTCTCCGGATATAACATGTCCGAGGAATCCAACTTCCTTCAACCAAAACTCACATTTGCTGAACTTGGCGTATAACTGATGTTCTCTGAGCTTACCAAGTACCAAACGCAAATGTTCTTTATGTTCTTCTTCATTCTTCGAGTAAACCAGTATATCATCAATGAACACTACGGCGAACTTATCCAAAAACTCCATAAACACTTGTTCATCATGTTCATAAAATAAGCAGGTGCGTTAGTCAGGCCAAATGACATAACAGTATACTCGTACAGCCCGTACCTCGTAGTAAAAGCTGTCTTAGGTATGTCCTGCTCTCGAATCTTCAACTGGTGGTATCCTGATCGCAAATCGATCTTGGAAAATACCTTTACTCCTTGCAATTGGTCAAACAAATCATTGATCATCGGCAGTGGGTACTTGTTCTTGATCGTCACTTCATTCAATCCTCGATAATCAACAACCATCCTTAAAGATCCATCCTTCTTTTCCACTAGAAGTACTGGTGATCCCCAAGGTGACGAACTTGGGTGAATATATCCCTTATCCAATAACTCCTTTATCTGCTTCTTAATCTCCTCCAAATCCTTTGCAGGCATTCGATATGGTATCTTAGATATTATTCCTGTGCCTGGCAAAAGCTCAATCAAAAACTCAATGTCTCTATCCGGTGGCATGCCTGGCAACTCTTCTGGAAATACATACGGAAAATCCTTTACCACCGGTACTTCCTCCTATACAACTCCTGTTAGGGAATTTACTTGAGTCCTATTCGGCACATGCCGTGATACATACTTGATCCTTCTTCCTTCTAGGGTGGTAAGCAAAATCGACTTACTAGCGCAATCGATGTTTCCTCCATACATCGATAGCCAATTGATAACCCACAAGTATAGGGGATCGCAACAGCTTTCGAGGGTAGAGTATTCAACCCAAATTTATTGATTCGACACAAGGGGAGCCAAAGAATATTCTCAAGTATTAGCAGCTGAGTTGTCAATTCAACCACACCTGGAAACTTAGTATCTGCAGCAAAGTGTTTAGTAGCAAAGTAATATGATAGTGATGGTAACGGTAACAAAAGAGTAACGAAAGCAAAGTAGTGTTTTTGGTATTTTGTAGTGATTGTAACAATAGCAACGGGAAAGTAAATAAGCGTAAACCAGTATATGGAAAGCTCGTAGGCATCGGATCAATGATGGATAATTATGCCGAATGCGGTTCATCATGTAACAGTCATAACATAGGGTGACATAGAACTAGCTCCAATTCATCAATGTAATGTAGGCATGTATTCCGAATATAGTCATATGTGTTTATGGAAAAGAACTTGCATGGCATCTTTTTTCCTACCCTTCCGTGGCAGCGGGGTCCTAATGGAAACTAAGGGATATTAAGGCCTCCTTTTAATAGAGAACCGGAACAAAGCATTAGCACATAGTGAATACATGAACTCCTCAAACTACGGTCATCACCGGTAAGTATCCCGATTATTGTCACTTCAGGGTTAACGGATCATAACACATAATAGGTGACTATAGACTTGCAAGATAGGATCTAGAACTCTCATATATTGATGAAAAGATAATGGGTTCAGATCTGAAATCATGACACTCGGGCCCTAGTGACAAGCATTAAGCATAGCAAAGTCATAGCAACATCAATCTCAGAACATAGTGGATACTAGGGATCAAACCCTAACAAAACTAACTCGATTACATGGTGAATCTCATCCAACCCATCACCGTCCAGCAAGCCTACGATGGAATTACTCACGCACGGCGGTGAGCATCATGAAATTGGTGATGGAGGATGGTTGATGATGATGACGGCGATGAATCCCCCTCTCCGGAGCCCCGAACGGACTCCAGATCAGCCCTCCCGAGAGGTTTTAGGGCTTGGCGGTGGCTCCGTATCGTAAAATGCGATGATTTCTTCTCTCCTATTTTTTTCTCCCCGAAAGCAGTTATATAGAGTTGGAGTTGGAGTCGGGGGGGGGGTCTCCAGGGGGGCCACGAGGTAGGGCGCGCCCCCACCCTCATGAGAAGGGTGTGGACCCCCTGGTCTTCATCTTTGGCGAGGATTTTTTATTATTTATTGTAAGATATCCCGTGGAGTTTCAGGTCATTCCGAGAACTTTTGTTTTCTGCACATAAAACAACATCATGGCAATTCTGCTGAAAACAGCGTCAGTCCGTGTTAGTTCCATTCAAATCATACAAGTTAGAGTCCAAAACAAGGGCACAAGTGTTTGGAAAAGTAGATACGTTGGAGACGTATCAACTCCCCCAAGCTTAAACCCTTGCTTGTCCTCAAGCAATTTAGTTGACAAACTGAAAGAAATAAAGAAAAACTTCTACAAACTCTGTTTGCTCTTGTTGTTGTAAATTTGTCAAGCTAGCATTCAAGTTTTCAGCAAAGATTATAACTAACCACATTTGCAATAATTCTCAGGTCTCATGATTACCCATATCAATAGCATAATCAACTAGCAAGCTATAATAATAAATCTCGGGTGACAACACTTTCTCAAAACAATCATAATGTGATATAACAAGATGGTATCTCGCTAGCCCTTTCTGAGACCGCAAAACATAAATGCAGAGCACTTTTAAAGATCAAGGACTGACTAGACATTGTAATTCATGGTAAAAGAGATCCAATCATAGTCACACCCAATATAAACTAATAGTAATGAATGCAAATGACAGCTGCGCTCTCCAGCTAGTGCTTTTTAATAAGAGGGTGATGACTCAACATAAAAGTAAATAGATAGGCCCTTCGCAGAGGGAAGCAGGGATTTGTAGAGGTGCCAAAGCTCGGTTTTGAAATAGAGGTGAATAACATTTTGAGCGGTATACTTTCATTGTCAACATAACAAACGAGAGATGGCGATATCTTCCATGCTACTCACATTATAGGCGGTTCCCAAATAGAATGGTAAAGTTTATACTCCCCCTCCACCAACAAACATCAATCCATGGCTTTCTCGAAACAACGAGTGCCTCCAACATACATCAGGTCCTAGGGGGAGTTTTGTTTGCAATTATTTTGATTTAGTTTGCATAAAGCATGGGACTGGGCATCCCGGTGACCAGTCCTTTATCTCGTGAATGAGGAGCGGAGTCCACTCCTCTTGAGAATAACCTGCCTAACATGGAAGATACAGACAACCCTAGTTGATACATGAGCTATTCGAGCATACAAAACAGGATGATTATTTGAAGGTTTAGAGTTTGGCACATACAAATTTACTTGGAACGGCAGGTAGATACCGCATATAGGAAGGTATAGTGGACTCATGTGGAATAACTTTGGGGTTTAAGGAGTTTGGATGCACAAGTAGTATTCCCGCTTAGTACAGGTGAAGGGTAGCAAAAGACTAGGAAGCGACCAACTAGAGAGCAACAACAACCATGTACATGCATTAAAATTAATAAACATTGGATGCAAGCATGAGTAGGATATAATATACCATGAACATAAATATCGTGAAGGCTATGTTGATTTGTTTCAACTACATGCGTGAACATGTGCCAAGTCAAGTCACTTAAATCATTCAGAGGAGGATACCACCCTATCATACCACATCATAACCATTTTAAAAGCATGTTGGCACGCAAGGTAAATCATTATAACTCATAGCTAATCAAGCATGGCACAAGCAACTATGATCTCTAATTGTCATTGCAAACATGTTTATTCATAACAAGCTGAATCAAGAATGATGAACTCATCATATTTACAAAAACAAAAGAGGTCGAGTTCATACCAGCTTTTCTCATCTCAGTCAGTCCATCATATATCATCATAATTGCCTTTCACTTGCACGACCGAACGGTGTGAATATAATAAGAGTGCACGTGCATTGGACTAAGCTGGAATCTGCGAGCATTCAATAAACAGGAGAAGACAAGGCAATATGGGCTCTTTTGTCAGATAAACAATAATGCATATAAGAGCCACTTCAACAATTTAATCAAGGTCTTCTCCTACTGACCCCCAAAGAAAAGAAAAGAAATAAAACTATTTACATGGGAAAGCTCCCAACAAGCAAAAGAAGAACAGGAAATATTTTTGGGTTTTCTTTTTAATTACTACTACAGCATGGAAAGTAAATTAATTAAAAGCTACAACTAATTTTTTTGGTTTTTTCTTAAGGTTCATCAAACACACAAAAGGAAAGCATAAAAGGAAATAAACTAGCATGGATGATACAATGAAAAAGTATGAGCACCGACATCTAGCAATGTGTGTGTGTGAACATAAATGTAATGTTGGTGAGAAATCGTACTCCCCAAGCTTAGGCTTTTGGCTTAAGTTGGTTTATGGCCACGACTAGCCTGGCTAATATCCATAATAATAGTTGTTGGGGTCGTACTATGATGCAGCAGCTATCGCCTCCTGAGCTGCAGTGTGGCGACGAGCGGCCTCCGCTCTCCTCTCGTACTCATCTGCCTCCTCTGTGGTAAGAGTATATCCTCCTCTTGCCTGATAATCAAAGAAAGCAGGAGCAGGGAGAGTAATATGGACAACACGACATCTGTTAAAGATTAGTCGGTACTGGAGAGGTGATTCGTTCCTCTCGACAAAATGGTGGGAAACCATAGATCAAAATCTAAATAAGCAGGAAGCAACTCCATGTCTCCTTCACGAACGTCTATCTCAAGAAATTGAGCTAAGCGGGTTGCATAAATTCCTCCAAAGAAATCTCCATTATGTCTATTATGATGCAACCTACGAGCTACAATGGCTCCCATATGATAAGATTGGTCTCCTGACACGGCACTCTTGAGAATGCTAAGGTCAGGGACACACATGTGACATGCTTCATCCTTAGCATTTATGCACCTACCTATGAAGAGAGCAAAATAATGTATAGCAGGAAAGTGAATGCTCCCTATGGTAGCTTGCGTTATATCTCTAGATTCCCCTATAGTTATACTAGCAAGAAAGTTTCTAAATTCAGATTTAGGGGGATCCCTAACACTACCCCATTGTGGAAGTTTGCAAGCAAAAGTGAAATCCTCTAAGTCCATGGTATAAGATTTGTTATAAAGATCAAACATGACTGAAGGAGAATTACGCAAAGATGAATACTCAAACCTCCTCACAAAAGAGCTTGTGAGATCATGATACTGGGGGCATTTGTCTGCCTCAAAGTCCTCAAGACCGGCATTACGCACATATGCGTTAAATTCTTCTTTAATTCCCGCTTGATCCATAAAATTTTCAGAAGGCCACTCACAAGGACGCACTGGAGCGTCTCTTGGTGGTTCTGCGTGAGCATCATGCATTGCAAGCCTGGGTCCTTGCTTCTTTGAAGAACCACCTTGGAACATTTTCCTAAGCATATTTCTTTCTCTGAAAAAATTCTGAAATTTTTTAGTAACTTCAAATAAAAGTAAACCAAACTCAATAATATTGATAGCAACTACTCCTACAAGTGCCTAGAGCCTATATCATGCATCAAAACTACTTTTGGCCATATAAATTTGACATGCAAGCTCAAGAACAGGGTCACCTAAGCAGCAAAAATTTGCAATGAATAAAGCACTAGAACAAAAACTAATTGGACCAATGGAGGAGTCACATACCAAGGAACAATCTCCCCAAGCAGTTTTGTGAGAGGTGCTTTGAGCAAGGAGATCGAAAATGGCAGCAAAGAGGGCTCGAACTCGTGCTTGAGTTGGTTTTTTGTGTTTGGGGGAGGAAGATGGAGTGTGTGGCTGAAAGAATAAGTAGAGGAGGGCCACCGTGGGCCCACGAGGCAGGGGGCGCACCCTAGGTGTGTTCTTTCTTCCATAAATCCTCAAATATTCTATAAAAAATCATATTTAATTTTCAGGGCATTTGGAGAACTTATATTTTCGAGGTATTTTTATATTGCACGGATAATCAGATTATAGACAGAAAATTATTTATTTTTACTTTATTTCAACTAAATAACAGAAAGTATAGAGAGGGTACAGAAGGTTGTGCTTCTAGTTTCATCCATGTCATGCTCGTCAAAAGGAATCCACTAACAAGGTTGATCAAGTCTTGTTAACAAACCCATTCTGATTAACATGAAACCGGAGAAATTTCGAATAACACTAGGTTACCTCAACAGGGATATGCACATCCCCAATAATAAGTATATCATATTTCTTCTTGACAGTAGGAAGAGGAAATTCAAAACCTCAAAATATAATCGATGGAATTTTTCTGATAGAATTGATACTATGAACTTGAGGTTGTTTCCTCGGAAAGTGTACCGTATGCTCATTACCATTAACATGAAAAGTGACATTGCCTTTGCTGCAATCAATAACAGCCCCTGCAGTATTAAGAAAAGGTCTTCCAAGAATAATAGACATACTATCGTCCTCAGGAATATCAAGAATAACAAAGTCCATTAAAATAGTAACGTTTGCAGCCACAACAGGCACATCCTCACAAATACCGACAGGTATAGCAGTTGATTTATCAGCCATTTGCAAAGATATTTCAGTAGGTGTCAACTTATTCAAATCAAGTCTACAATATAAAGAGAGAGGCATGACACTAACACCAGCTCCAAGATCACATAAAGCAATTTTAACATAGTTTCTTTTAATGGAGCATGGTATAGTAGGTACTCCTGGATCTCCAAGTTTCTTTGGTATTCCACCCTTAAAAGTATAATTATCAAGCATGGTGGAAATTTTAGCTTCCGGTATCTTTGTTTTATTTGTAATAATATCTTTCATGTACTTAGCATAAGGATTTGTTTTGAGTATATCAGTTAATCGCATACGTAAAAAGATAGGTCTAATCATTTCAGCAAAGCGCTCAAAATCCTCATCATCCTTTTTCTTGGATGGTTTGGGAGGAAAAGGCATGGGTTTCTGAACCCAAGGTTCTCTTTCTTTACCATGTTTCCTAGCAACAAAGTCTTTCTTATCATAACGTTGATTCTTTGATTGTGGGTTATCAAGATCAACAACATGTTCAATTTCTACATCATTATCATTACTAGATTGAGCATTAATATGAACATCATCATTAACATTTTCATTAGGTTCATGTTCATTACCAGATTGTGTTTCAGCATCAGACATAGAGATATCATTTGGATTATCAGGTGGTTCAGCAATAGGTTCACTAGAAGTTTGCGCAGTTCTATCATTTTTCTTTTTCTTCTTTTTAGAAGAACTAGGTGCATCAATTTTATTTCTCTGAGAATCTTGCTCAATTCTCTTAGGGTGGCCTTTAGGATACAAAGGTTCCTGAGTCATTCTACCAGTTCTAGTAGCCACTTTAACAGCATAATCATTTTTCTTACTATTCATCTCATTGAGCAATTCTTTTTGAGCTTTAAGTACTTGTTCTACTTGAGTGGTAACCATAGAAGCATGTTTGCTAACAAGTTTAAGTTCACCTCTAATATTAGCCATATAATCACCCAAGTATTTAATCATATCAGCATCTTGTTTTAATTGTCTACCAAAATAAGCATTGAAGTCTTCTTTCTTAAACATAAAATTATCAAAGTCGTCCAAGCATTGACTAGCAATTTTAGTAGGAGGGATTTAAGATTTATCATATCTATAAAGAGAATTTACCTTTACTACCTGTGTCGGGTTATCGAGGTCTGGAGGTTCTTCAATAAAGATTAAGATCATATATTTCTTCATCAGGCGGTAAATTGAGACCATGTATTTCTTCAATAGGAGGTAAATTCTTAAAATCTTCAGCTTTAATACCTTTTTCTTTCATAGATTTCTTTGCCTCTTGCATATCTTCAGGACTGAGAAATAGAACACCTCTCTTCTTCGGAGTTGGTTTAGGGATAGGATCATTAATTGGAGCAGGAGCTGGCTCAGGAGCTGGCTCAAGAGGTGCCTAATTATTTTAATTTGTCAACATATTATTCAATAAGATTTCAGCTTCATCTGGTGTTCTTTCCCTGAAAAGAGAACCAGCACAACTATCCAGGTAATCTCTGGAAGCATCGGTTAGTCCATTATAAAAGATATCAAGTATTTCATTTTTCTTAAGAGGATGATCAGGCAAAGCATTAAGTAACTTGAGAAGCCTCCCCCAAGTTTGTGGGAGACTCTCTTCTTTAATTTGCACAAAGTTGTATATTTCCTTTAAAGCAGCTTGTTTCTTATGCGTAGGGAAATATTTAGCAGAGAAGTAGTAAATAATATCCTGGGGACTACGCACACAACCAGGATCAAGAGAATTAAACCATATCTTAGCATCACCCTTTAATGAGAACGGAAATATTTTAAGGATATAAAAGTAGTGAGATCTCTCATCATTAGTGAACAGGGTGGCTATATCATTTAATTTAGTAAGATGTGCTACAACAGTTTCAGATTCATAACCATGAAAAGGATCAGATTCAACCAAAGTAATTATATCAGGATCAACAGAGAATTCATAATCCTTATCAGCAACACATATAGGTGAAGTAGCAAAAGCAGGGTCAGGTCTCATCCTAGCATTTGGAGATTGCTTATTCCATTTAGCTAATAACCTTTTGAGTTCATATCTATCTTTGCAAGCTAAAATAGCTAAAGAAGCATCTTGATCAAATAAATAACCCTCAGGAATAACAAGTGATTCTTCATCATCACTTTCATCTTCATAATTAGATTCAATATTTTCAATCTCTCTAGCCCTAGCAAGTCGTTCCTCGAGAAAATCACTAAGTGGCATAGTAGTATCAGGCATAGAGGTAGTTTCATCATAAGTATCATGCATAGCAGAAGTAGCATCATCAATAACATGCGACATATCAGAACGAATAGCCGAAGCAGGTGTAGGTGTCGCAAGCATGCTCATAAAAGAAGGTGAATCAAGTGCAGAGCTAGATGGCAGTTCCTTACCTCCCCTCGTAGTTGAGGGATAGATCTTAGTTTTTGGATCTCTCAAGTTCTTCATAGTGTCCAGCAGATATAAATCCCAAGTGACTCAAAGAATAGAGCTATGCTCCCCGGCAGCAGCGCCAGAAATTAGTCTTGATAACCCACAAGTATAGGGGATCACAACAGCTTTCGAGGGTAGAGTATTCAACCCAAATTTATTGATTCGACACAAAGGGAGCCAAATAATATTCTCAAGTATTAGCAGCTGAGTTGTCAATTCAACCACACCTAGAAACTTAGTATCTGCAGCAAAGTGTTTAGTAGCAAAGTAATATGATAGTGATGGTAACGGTAACAAAAGAGTAACGAAAGCAAAGTAGTGTTTTTGGTATTTTTTAGTGATTGTAACAATAGCAACGAGAAAGTAAATAAGCGTAAACCAGTATATGGAAAGCTCGTAGGCATCGAATCAATGATGGATAATTATGCTGAATGCGGTTCATCATGTAACAGTCATAACATAGGGTGACATAGAACTAGCTCAAATTCGTCAATGTAATGTAGGGATGTATTCCAAATATAGTCATATGTGCTTATGGAAAAGAACTTGCATGACATCTTTTATCCTACCCTCCCGTGGCAGCGGGGTCCTAATGGAAACTAAAGGATATTAAGGCCTCCTTTTAATAGAGAACCGAAACAAAGCATTAGCACATAGTGAATACATGAACTTCTCAAACTACGGTCATCACCGGTAAGTATCCCGATTATTGTCACTTCGGGGTTAACGGATCATAACACATAATAGGTGACTATATACTTGCAAGATAGGATCTAGAACACTCATATGTTGATGAAAACATAATAGGTTCGGATCTGAAATCATGACACTCGGGCCCTAGTGAAAAGCATTAAGCATAACAAAGTCATAGGAACACCAATCTCAGAACATAGTGGATACTAGGGATGAAACCCTAACAAAACTAACTCGAGTAAATGGTGAATCTCATCCAACCCATCACCGTCCAGCAAGCCTACTATGGAATTACTCACGCACGGCGGTGAGCATCATGAAATTGGTGATGGAGGATGGTTGATGATGACGACAACGAGGAATCCCCCTCTCCGAAGCCCCGAACGGACTCCAGATCGGCCCTCCCGAGAGGTTTTAGGGATTGGCGTTGGCTCCGTATCGTAAAACACGATGATTTCTTCTCTCCTATTTTTTTCTCCCCGAAAGCAGTTATATAGAGTTGGAGTTGGAGTCGAGGGGTCTTCAGGTGGCCCACAAGGTAGGGGGTGCGCCCTAGGGGGCGCCCCCCACCCTTGTGAGGAGGGTGTGGGCCCCCTGGTCTTCATCTTTGGCGAGGATTTTTTATTATTTATTGTAAGATATCCCATGGAGTTTCAGGTCATTCCGAGAACTTTTGTTTTCTGCACATAAAACAACATCATGGCAATTCTGCTGAAAACAGCGTCAGTCCAGGTTAGTTCCATTCAAATCGTACAAGTTAGAGTCCAAAACAAGGGCAAAAGTGTTTGGAAAAGTAGATACGTTGGAGACATATCACCAATCCAGACCCAGAATTACATCCAAACCTTGTGATTCCAAAATGGTTAAATCCGAGGGAAACACATGCCTACCTATACTTAATGGCACTTGAAAACATCCTTTACTGGCCATATACTCCGCTCCTGGTGAGCTTACTAACATAGGTGTTCTAAGAACCTTGGTGGGCAGTTTATACTTATCCACGAATCCCCTTGATATGTATGAATGTGATGCACCAGTATCGAAAATAACGATTGCAGTAAAAGACTTAACCAAAAACTTACCGATTACTGCATCTTGTTGGGCTTCAACCTCATCCACGTTAATGTGGTTCACCTATCCCCTATTGAAAGGGTTCGGCTTCTTCCCAGAGCTTCCATTGCCATTTCCATTCTGGGTTTCAGGACATTCATTGGCATAATGTCCGGTCTTCTGACACTTATAACAAGTGACTTGGCTCAGGTCTCTCTTGGCTGGGGTTGATGGGTTGGTACGGTTCTGACCGTTGCTTCCCCCATTCCCATTACCATTCTTGGGGCCATTATGATTATGCGAACTCCCTCCTCCATGGGTATGCTGAAAATGTCCTCCTGTTTTTGGGGTAAAACGTGGCTTCGGCTGAGCTCCTGAATTGTACTTCCCTTGTCCATACTTCCTCTTGCGGTTCTCAATCTGCCGCTGCTTCCCTTCAATCATAAGAGCACGATCTACCAGTTCCTGGTAGTTGTTGAAGGTTGCTACCATCAACTGCATGCCCAACTCATCATTCAGTCCTTCCAGAAACTTCTCCTGCTTAGCTGCATCCGTAGCAACGTTATCCTGGGCATAACGTGCTAACTTACTAAAGTCATCCACATATTGGCCAACTGTCCGTCCTCCTTGGCGCAAGTTGCGAAACTCACGCTTCTTCATGGCCATAGCTCCTGCCGAAACATGGGCAGTACAGAAAGCTTGCTGAAATTGGTCCCATATCACCGTGGCTATAGGGTAGGTGCTAGTGTAATTCTCCCACCATGATGCTGCTGGTCCATCCAACTGATGTGTGGCCAAGCGCACCTTCTTAGTATCAGTACATCCTGTAGTGGTTAAATCCCTTCCAATATTGCGGAGCCAATCATCTGCTACTATAGGATCGGTGCTACTAGAGAACACCGGCGGATTCAGTCTAAGGAAACGGGTTAAGTGATCAACAGGTGGTGGTGGTGGTGGTGGGTTGTTGTTGTTGTTCCCCTGATTCTGATTCTAGACTAGCAACTGCATCAACGCATTCTGCTGCTAGATCAACCGAGTGAGCTCCGGTGGAAATGCAAAACCATTGTCACGTCTCGGAGGCATCTGATGGGTTTAGAGGGGAGAGATTAGAATAGAATGAGGTCTAATGAGAAAGCACTACCCATATGCACATGAGACAAACACAAACATTTTCACTCAATCAATCAAGGGCATACAGTCGATCTAGAACTATCACGAAAGTGCTCGGACTACTCTATTTACATGGTGGAATACTACTACTGATGTGGTGGTCTACTAGAAATATTCCTCGGTTGTAGACTCCATGATATCTGCTCCAGCTTCGTCAACGTAGTCATCATCGCTCAGGTCTGAGTCGGTGTCATCGATGATGATGTAGTATTCCGGGCGAATTTCCTTGGGTTCTTCGTCTTCTTCTAATGGTGTAGGGTTTCCCATGAATATTCCGATCTTCTTAATCAGGTCGTCATTCTTTTCCACTAGTATGACAATTTCCTCCTCATAATCTTCATGTGTAACCTTGAGTTCTTCCTCCAGCTCCGTGATTCTTGTCATCGCCTTATTCAGATCTATCATGTCTGCGCACATCTGGTTCTCCTGACGTCGAATGTGCTGGTTTAACTCCTGGATAAAAGCTGCGATTGATCTATCCTTCTTGGTGCTAATCATTTCCCAGTGCTCATCTCGGCGCCCACAAATCTGGTAGATAGTATCCTTGAGATCATTGCGGTAACTTCTCCAATACGTCCCATGGCGATGTGGGCTGCCATGCTCTTTTCTAGACTCTAGGTCGGTGCATCAAAGGAAAACTCTATGGGCTCGGTGACTGGCATGAACGTCCTTCCTGGAACTTGAACTTGAATCATCCAACGCTCCTCCTCGGGTAAAGTGGCGTTGTAGGTCCCGGTGAAGCTTGGTACTCCAATGTTCAGGTACTTAGTGACTTCCTTCAGGTGGCATCCAAAGGGTGTATCTTCATCCGGTTGTGTGAACTTGTTCCTTGCATCCGCCATCCTAAAAGAGTAGAAAAAATGAGGAGTCAAAAATGAGAAGAGTGAGTAGTGATCTAGGTCTTTATCCTAGTTGTCATGTCCTACATTCAGCGTGTGCTCTAATACCATCTTGTAGCGACTAGACCTCAAACAGTCCGATCTCTATGCATCAGTGTCATCCCTGGATCAGTAATGCTGACACGCACAATACATGAAGGATTTATAACAGAGTAGCAATCACACACTTATTACAACGAGTGTCTCAAAAGAGAACTTATTACAAAAAATATGGCTTAAGGCCATCTAATTACGATAACAGCGGAAGGCTTGGAAGATAAGTGAGTCCATCAACTCCAACAGCATCACTGAGTATAGAACCACGACCTAAAGCTCTTTACTCGTCGTCTGAAAAGTCTGCAACATGAATGTTGCAGCCCGAAAACGGGTCAGCACATGGAATATGCTGGCAAAGTAACACATAGAGAGTAATGAACAGAAATAGGCTATACTACATGCATATATGGCTGGTGGAAAGCTCTATGGTTACAATTTTGTGTAAAGCCAATTTTTCCCTACTGCAAAGGAATACATTTTATTTAACTATCATGGTAGTTGTTAAACATTGAGAGTGTAGACACCCTCTCAAACCCAATTAAACATCATCATTAAAACCCAACAAAATTAATTAAAGTCACATGATGAGATTCACATGATAATCCAAGTACTAGATACTCAAGATGTCCATAACCGGGGACACGGCTAACCATGATTAGTTTATACACTCTGCAGAGGTTTGCGCACTTTTCCTCACAAGACTCGATCTCCTCCGTTGGGATTTCTCGCACTACAAGGTGTTTGAGAAACGGATGACCGAGACATAGTCTTTCAGAAGCGCTAGCACCTTACGATCGGGTAGACCGTTGCACCTACTTTCCCCTACATCTGCTAGTCTACCACTGTAAGAGTTCGCATGACTTAATCAACTATGCTAGAGCCCATAGTAGCTTGTGGCTGCACATGTAAGTTTCTAGCATGAATAACCTAATGATCCCTTTGAGCCTGGGTGACGGTCCATAAAGAAAAACAGGCAATCGCTGGAATACCCAGGTGCCTCAATCCACCCAGATGTGTGTTAAAGTTGCCACCTTAAATAAATCGTTAATTAGCAATCTCACATCTATCATGGATACACTCACCCATTCCACGTCTACTAGCATAGCATGGCAATATAAGCAAACGTAGAAGTAACTCCCAGGGGTTTGATAATAAAACAGGTAATAGGTACTACCTCATCTACTTCCCAAAACCCACAATTTAATTAGATCATAATCATGCAATGTTTGAGGATTGATCTAATGCAATAAAACTGGGTAGTAAGAGGTATGATCAAAGTGTTACTTGCCTTGCTGATGATCCGTGAAACCTAGAGATTCGAAGTAGCAAGCGGCGCACTCCGGGTACTCTAACGCAAACAAACAAACAAGCATACAATAAGTACTCTTCTAATGCACATGTAAAACTCAAATAAGAGATCTAACCAGAAAGCTCAACTTAAGAACTCCGGTTTGCAAAAAAACAAATCAAACGAAGCGACGAAAGAAACAAGCTTCGTTTACTAATCTGGATCTAAATCAAATTTTACAGAAGAAAAAACTTGTTTGAGTTGGTTAAACGGAAAGAGGGTCTCGAGACGAAACTCTAGGCGCTTGAATCGCCTGATTCCGATAAACGAGCGAAAAGTTAAACTAAAACGAAAATCGGATCAGAAATCGCGATCAGAAATAATCGCGGAAAATCCGAGAAAAAGAAAAATGATGAACTTGCTAACGAACGAACGTTCGCTGTCTACGGCTAAACGACGAAAACCGTTCGTAAAAACGAACGTAAAAGCAGCTGTTCGCTAAATAACTAAACCGAAGAAAATAAACCGAACCGGATCTAGAAAAAAACGAATCTAGGGTTTACGAAATAAAACCGATCAGTTTAAAAAAACCGGCAGCTACTTCGAACTCCGGCGGGATCCGGCGAGTCGGCGGTGGCGGGAGGTCCGGCGGGGCGGCAGCGAGGCGGCACGGGCGGCGGCGGCGGCCTCCGGCACGGGCGGGCTCCGGCACGGGTGGCGGGCGCCGGCGACGGTGGCGGGCTCCGGCGCATGCGGCGGGTGGCGGCTTGGGTTAGGGTTTTCGGGTGGGGTGGCAGTAACGGGCTCGAGGCGGCGGCTTATAAAGGCCTGGCCCGAGAAGTCCTGGTCGAGTATGGCCCTAAGTCGGTTGACTCTTTTTTTTAAATAATATGACATGCAAAAAAGAAAGAAAAGAAATACTAAACGGACTCCAAAAATCCCGAAATAAATTTTTCCCGACTTCTAAAATCAAGCCGGACAAAAGTGCACAGTTATTTGGGGCCTAAATGCAATTTTGAAAAACGCGCATTTTTCCTAAGTTCAAATAAAACAGCGAAAAACTCCAAAACAAAAACCTTATTTGATTTGAATATTAAATCTCTGATATTTCTTTATTTTGAGGAAGTCATTTTATCCTCTCTCTTTCATTTTTTAATAAAATAAATAATTTAGAGAAAAATAATTAAAATCAAATGATCCTGTTTTCATAATTCGAGAAAACCTCAAATATGAAAAGAACGAGATCCCCAACTCTCTCCGTAGGTCCTTGAGTTGCGTAGGATTTCTAGGATCAACCAAAAAGCAAATAAAATATGATATGCAATGATGATCTAATGTATAGCATTCCAAATTGAAAATTTGGGATGTTACATATGTAGAAATAGACCCCATCTTGTTATCCCTAATAGCAACGATACATACGTGTCGGTTCCCCTTCTGTCTTTGGGATCAAGCACCGTAAGATCAAACCCATCAAAAATCACCTCTTCCCATTGCAAGATAAATAGATCAAGTTGGCCAAACAAAACCCAAATATCAGAGAAGAAATACGAGGCTATAAGCAATCATGCATATAAGAGATCAAAAGGATCAAATAACTTTCATGGATAAAAAACATAGATCTGATCATACACTCAAAGTTCACCGGATCCCAACAAACACACCGGAAAAAGAATTACATCATATGGATGTCCAAGAGACCATTGTATTCAGAATCAAACGAGAGAGAGAGAGAGAGGAAGCCATCTAGCTACTAACTACGGACCCGAAGGTCTACAAAAGACTACTCACACATCATTGAAGAGGCACCAATGAGGATGATGAACCCCTCCATGATAGTGTCTAGATTTGATCTCGTGTTTCTGGAACTTGCGGTGGCTAGAATTAATTTTCGTCGACTCCCCTTGGGTTTCTGGAATATTGGGGTATTTGTAGAGCAAAGAGGCGGTGCAGGAGCCACCGAGGTGGGCACAACCCACCTGGGCGCGCCTGGGGGCCCAAGCACGCCCTGGAGGGTTGTGCCCCCTTCGGGGCACCCCCTAGGTGCTTCTACGGCCCATTGGGTGTCTTCTGGTCCATAAAAAATCCAAAAAAAGTTTCGCTACGTTTGGACTCCGTTTAGTATTGATTTCCTTCGATGTAAAAAACAAGCAGAAAACATCAACTGACACTTGGCACTATGTCAATAGGTTAGTACCAAAAATGATATAAAATGATTATAAAACATCCAAGAATGATAATATAACAACATGGAACAATTGAAAATTATAGATACGTTGGAGACATATCATGACGCACAATGTTGTATAGAACCGGATATTGTTCCTGGAGTGTAGCATTATCTAGCCACTTATCCTCCCAGAATCTAACTTCTGAGCCGTCCTTAATCGAGATGGATCCATAGCAGAAGAAATATTTCTTCGTAGCCATTAGACCCGCCCAAAAATGAGAATCCCCAGGCTTCGAGTATACTTGCGATACCACCTTGGAACCCACATATTTTCTCCTTAGGAGGGCTTGCCATACACCATCTTCCTGCAGTAATCTAAACAACCATTTGCCGGGGAGGGCCCTATTCTTAACCTCAAGGTCATGAGTGCCCAACCCGCCTTGGTCTTTGGGACGGCAAACCAAACTCCATTTAGCCAGTTGATATTTCTTTTTCTCACTATCTCCTTGCCAAAAGAATCTTGATCGGAAGTAATCCAATCTATGTAATACTCCTTTTGGAAACTGGAAGAAGGAAATCATATATAGTACCATATTACTTAGTACTGAATTTATGAGGTCCAATCTTCCACCCAAAGATAGCAGTTTACCTTTCCAACTGCTTAGTCTTTTTTGTATTCTCTCCTCGACGTGTTTCCATTCAACATTTGTGAGTCACCGATAATGTATCCGTATCCCCAAATATGGAATTGGAAACTCGCCCAACCCGCATCCGAACAAGTCAGCATACAGATGGGCCTCGTCTTGAGCCTCGCCAAAGCAAAACAATTCACTTTTATGAAAATTGATCTTAAGACCTGACAGTTGCTCAAATGCTGATAAAATTAATTTCAGATTTCTCGCTTTCTTGAGGTCATGATCCATGAAGAGAATTGTATCATCAGCAAACTGAAGGATAGATAGACCACCAACAACTAGATGATCCACCACCCCATAAATTTGGCCATCAACCTTGGCACGCTCAATCATGACCGCTAACATATCCGCCACTATATTAAATAGCATGGGCGATACTGAGTCACCTTGTCGCAATCCCTTTTTTGTTTGGAAATAGTGGCCAATGTCATCATTGACTTTAATTGCCACACTACCTCTGGAAACGAAACTATGGATCATAGCGCGCCACTCAGCAGAAAATCCTTTCATTCTGAGAGCCCATTGAAGAAAAGACCACTTTACTTTGTCATAAGCTTTTTCAAAGTCGATTTTGAATATCACCCTATTCAACTTTTTCCGATGTAATTCATGGACTGTTTCATGAAGGATAACAACTCCATCTAGGATGTGTCTGCCTTGCATAAAAGCAGTCTGTGAAGGACGGACCACATGTTCAGCAACCGAATTTAGCCTAATCGTCGCCACTTTCGTGAAGATTTTAAAACTAACATTAAGGAGGCATATAGGTCTCTATTGTTGTATCCTTCCAGCCTCCTTAACCTTAGGTAATAAAATAATCTCACCAATGTTTAAGCGAAACAATTCTAGTTGGCCAGCATGTAGGCAGCCAAACAAAAAGAGACCCGGTTTGATGACTTCCCAGAAGTTCTGATAAAACTCAGCCGGAAAACCATCCGAACCCGGGGCTTTATTGTGCTCCATGAGGAAAACCGCATTTCTAACTTCCTCCTCAGAATAAGGGGCTGTTAGAAGGCTATTTTCCTCATCCGAGACCTAGGGGATGTCATCTGTTCGGGACTCATCCATTGAAAAGTGGGGCTCCAAACAAATTTTTATAATAATGTGTGATATAAGATTTAAGTTGCTCATGTCCCTCAATCATGCCCTCCTCCTATTGTAGGGAATGAATAAGTTTCTTCCGGTGTCTGCCATTGGCGACACCATGAAAATATCTAGTATTCGAATCACCTTTCAGGATAAATTGAGAGTTAGAATGTTGGTACCATTTGAGTTCCTCTTCACGAAGCATGTTAGCTATTTGTGCATTTGATTGACTCTTGATATCGATTTCTTGCTCAGATAGGGGTCTAACCTCCGCCAAAGCTTCTAATTCATCAATGATAGATGAAAGACAAAGCTTCTCCTTTATGAGGAACCCACCGTATGCCTAGCCCAACCACCAAGGAATTTACGCATTGCATGCATTTTGTTATTCCATTGGTGTATTGGGGTGTGCCCGGCCACCGGTTTCTCCCACACCTCCTTCACCATGTCATGGAAGCCATCCCGATGCAACCAACCAAGTTCGAACTTGAACTTGCGTCTATGTTGTGGTCGTGGCAAGCCAGTGTTGAGGAGGATGGGTGCGTGGTCTGATATAGCCTTAATACGAGGTAGAGCACGAACAGAAACCATAGGGAATTTGGATTCCCAGTCGGTATCCATTAAAACGTGATCTAGTATCTCGTATGTCGGTTGTGGAAGACTGTTCGCCCAAGTGAACTATCTTTCGATCATGGAAACCTCTCGCAGATCTAGACTGTCAATTACATCATTGAAAAGGAAAGGCCAATGACTATCAAACCTGCCACGGCTTTTCTCATTTGATAATCATAGAAAATTGAAATCCCAACCTATAAAAATGGTGTAGGGATTATCCTTTGCTAGATTTACCTGTTCACGGAGAAAATCGGCATTGAACTCATCCTTGGCTGCGCCATACACGGCTACGAGGGTCCATGTGAAGTTGTCAGCTTTGTTGCGAATATGGAGTTTAACATGAAACTCACCATCCGAACTAGCCAAAACATCCATAGTCCCTGTATTTACGCCAAGTAAAATGCGCCCAGAATGACCTCTAGGCGGTCGTGAAATCCAAGTAAAATCCATCCCGCCAGAAAGATGGTTAAGAAGACTTCCTGAGAAATCACGTTTCCCCATTTCAGAGATAGCCAAAAAAATCTAAATTGTATTCCCTATTACATTCCGCAATGAATAGATGTTTAGCCAAGTCACCAAGACTTCTGCTATTAATGAACATGCCATTCATGAGGAAACAATAGGAGATTTAGAAAATTTTGCCCTCTTATGGGACTTACTACATTTTTTCGAACGAGCGGCCTTTGATTTACGCCCGAAGGCTGTAAGCTCAATCAATGAACTAAGCCTGGGTTTATCTAAGCCCACGTCCGAAACTGCTCCTACTAAATGAGAGAGTAGCTGACCATCTAATGGGGCATGCAGCTCCTCCTCATCTATGTGGGAGGCAACAAACTTGTTAGAAACACGTGGAGTAACTTTTAATCGGTCATATTCCAAATGTTTCAAAGCGTTTGCCGAAATAGAAAAATCCTTATCATTCTTTCCTAACTAACACCCACATTATTCAATCTAGAAATGATGGTTGTAGTGGAAAAAGCTAAGAAGGATTTGGGTGACGACATAATACCTTGCTTGTCGAGGTTCTGTGCTGCTTTACGCCTCATGGCCTTTGCCAAGGAGTCCTCATCTGTATCCATTGTTTCGTCCTCGGCAACTGTATGCGGCTACTTCGACATGTAGGTGTCACCCCCAATGATGGATGCCACGTCGGCTTCGCTGCCGAAGGAGGGGGTGATGGTGGAGTAGCAACCCCATCCCCGACAATCTTAGCCGTAGGCGCAAGCGACGAGTCCTCCATCTCAAGTGCATGCGTGGCTGCCGGCGGAGGGGATGGCGTTGGTGTACAGACTCCCTCCCGGGAAGCAATCGCCGGAGATGTGAAGGTCGCTGTCGTAGCGGTCAATGAAGAAGTGGCCCCTATCATCGAAGAAATAACCCTGACCAGCTCCACCAACTCCTATACAACACCGGCTATGTCGGGGTCATGACCTCCTAGGTCCGCCGGCGAGGAGTCAGCCCTGACCGACTCCATCAACTTTAGTGTAGGATCGGTCGTGGGTGCGTGGCGTGACCATCCAGGTCCGGCCGAGCAAGTCCAGTGACTACTAGCCCCACCTGGGCGTACAGTCGATGGGCGTAGACGTCATGTGATTTGCCTAAAGGCTCCTTCAATGTGGTAGGCTCCCGTTCCAATGCATGCATGTGCATTTGATATGCTTGTACTGGCGCCTGAACTACATATTGCACTGTAGTATTAACGTGTAGCTGCACTGGCCTGTGAGACATGTCTGACGATACCTTATGAAGCCGCGCCTCCGGTAATCGTACAAGACAACCGCACAAAGCTGAGCTGAATGCCTCGAGGAGTCTGCGGGTTCTGATTAAAAGGAGTCACCACCTTGACTATAGAACCAGTACCCGGCGTCATTGGAGAAGCAACGCCAAACAGGCCATGTCCATGAACATGTGAGATATGAACATCATTAGCAACTGCAGAGCTGGATGATGCCTGGTTGGATGAAGGGCCGGTTTGCTCCGAGGTATCCATCTCATCGTCCTTCTCCATCCCGGTACTATCATCATCAGCATCATCTCCCTTATGTTTCCAAATAAACGGCATAAAATCCGGGTTCGGAACATAGCCCGCTAGTTCTCTCTTGAATGCGACTGCATATCCTTTTAGTTTAACCACCACATCCATGGAGATAAAAGGCCTAACATCATCTTTCTCCTTCGATAAAATCTGAGTATTCATCATGGCCATAAGAATCCGAACAACCCCACGACGTCTTAGGTTGACGAGATCGACGTCAATGGTCTTTCCTATTAGAGAGCCCACTGCCCACAAGCCCCAAAAATGGCGAACAGTGTGTGGGACACGCTCTACGTGGATCCAAACCTGCTTGAGTTCCAATTTATGTGGGATCTCCTGAGACTTCCATGCAGAGATTGTGATCTGAGCGTTAACCGATGACACATTCATCTGAATTCCATCGACCCTATCCAAATCCTCAAAAGATGGAAAGCTAACAAGATATGCATCCTCCCCATGTGGTATAGCCTCTCACTTCCACTGTGTCTGAACCGGGAATCTCCTTAGGACCTGGCTCTCAATAACATAAGCAGGTACCATAATACCACTAACATGAACACAAGCAATAGGAGACTGAGTTGGTGCCAAGTGACCTTTCACAACACAATCAGGTAGTTGAGCAAAACGAGTCTCTTCAGCTCCTACTCCCGAAACAAAGGCATTGGCCTTAGGAAGTTTCAAGACAGGACATCGCAATGTTGGATGAGCAATCTTATCACAAATGTAGCAATAGTGTTGAACCTTGCAATCTTTGTTGCGTGTGTATCCGCTGCACATTTCCAACATCAAACTCCTTTCTTAGGTCTGCCCTTGGCAATGGAAGTATCCGCCCGCATAGAAGTAGCCACCGTCATTGGTGCATCAACGAGAGGAACTTGGCCTTGCCCCTGCGGTAATTGCAGCTGCTGTGATGTTTGAGCTAACTGTTGCTATGTCCCGAGATGCTGCTATGACCCGTGCTGCTGCACTTGCATCTGTTGTGGCATAGCGTATGGATTGAAAAACTAGTGTTGAACATTCACCTGCTGCTGAGGATAATGATATCCCTTCTGCATAATACCTCTGACTTGTGTCTGTTGATTGTGTGGCTTCTTTTTCTTCTTCCATTTCTGAGTGGTACCATGCCGACCCACCAAAAAAGCAACTTGCTGCTCACGAACCGGAGCACCACCGGGCTGAAACTGAGAATGGGGAGCTGCTCCGGTGATTAGCGCCCCGTACGAAGGTGCTGGCTCTCCACCGTAGTCATCCCGAAGTTCACCGGGACCTGCAACCCTTGGCCTTGCACCAAAACTTGCTGCCCTCCATATGCATACATGGGTATCGACCCACTGAGCTGATGTTGGTGAAGACCCTAAGTACCGGTTTGTGTGACCGAAGGGCGCCTGGATCCAACAGGCGCCGGTCGCACGGCCGAAGTGTCCCGCGGCGGAGGGGCCGCCATCGGACGCGGCGGCGACGCCGCAACAACCGCGAAGGAGCGGGCGTCGCTTGCTGGGTAGTTGGTGGCGCAGTTGATGTCGATGGTGGCTGTAGGATTGCAGACGAAGGCGAGGAAGATGACATAGAAAAAAGGCCCGGTATTGAGGACGATACGTTAGGGTAACCCAACCACAAGGCCTTCATACGTTGACATAGATAGGCCCATGAGAAATCATGCAGGATGGGCCCACCTGCCGAACCATCAAAAATTTGAATCCGCGTTAATCCCGTCTCCTCCGTAATCTTCTCTGATCTTGGCGACAAATCAGGAGTCAGAGAACCACCACGGTCCCCAGTGGGAGCGTGCTTCGCCGCGGCCAAGAACTTGTTGGGGAATGTAGCATGCAATTTAAAAATTATTCCTACGATCACGCAAGATCTATCTAGAAGATGCATAGCAACGATAGGGGGAGAGTGTGTCCATGTACCCTCGTAGACTGAAAGCGGAAGTTTAGGTTAACGCGGTTGATGTAGTCAAACGTCTTCACGATCCAACCGATCTAGTACCGAACGTATGGCACCTTCAAGTTCAGCACACGTTCAGCTCGATGACATCCCTCGAAGTCTTGATCCAGCAAAGGGTCGAGGGAGAGTTCCGTCAGCACGACAACATGGTGACAGTGATGGTGATGTGATCTGCGTAGAGCTTCACCTAAGCACTATAACGCTATGACCGGAGGAGTAAACTGTGGAGGGGGCACCGCACACGGCTAAGAGAATAATTGATGTGTCTTTGGGGTGCCCCCCGCCCCCGTATATAAATAAGGGGAGGAGGAGGCAGCCAGCCTAGAGGGGGCGCGCCAAGGGGGAGTCCTACTAGGACTCCTAGTCCTAGTAGGATTCGCCCCCCTTTTCCTTTCTTGACCGGAGGGAAAAGGAAGGAGAGGGAGAGGGAGAGGGAAAGGGGGGCGCCGCCCCCTCCCCTAGTCTAATTCGGACTGCCATTGGGGGGCGACCCCTTGCAGCCCTCCTCTCTCTCCACTAAGGCCCATGTAGGCCCATTAATTCCCCCGGGGGGTTCCGGTAACCCCTCGGTACTCTCGTAAAATACCCGAATCACTCGGAACCATTCTGATGTTCGAATACTACCTTCGAATATATGAATCTTTACTTCTCAACCATTTCGAGACTCCTCGCCATGTCCGAGATCTCATCCGGGACTCCGAACAAACTTCGGTCACATAAACACATAACTCATAATACAAATCGTCATCGAACGTTAAGCGTGCGGACCCTACAAGTTTGAGAACTATGTAGACATGACTGCGACAAATCTCATGTAAATAACCAATAGTGGAACCTAGATGCTCATATTGGTTCCCACACATTCTACGAAGATCTTTATCGGTCAAACCGCAATAACAACATACTTTATTCCCTTTGTTATCGGTATGTTACTTGCCCAAGATTCGATCGTTGGTATCATCATACCTAGTTCAATCTCGTTACCAGCAAGTCTCTTTACTCGTTCTGTAATGCATCATCCCGCAGCTAACTCATTAGTTACTTTGCTTGCAAGGCTTATAGTGATGTGCATTACCGAGAGGGCCCGGAGATGCCTCTTTGACACTCGGAGTGACAAATCCTAATCTTGATCTATGCCAACCCAACAAACACCTTCGGAGACAATTGTAGACCATCTTTATAATCACCCAGTTATGTTGTGACGTTTGATAGCACATAAGGTGTTCCTCCGGTATTCAGGAGTTGCATAATCTCATATTCAGAGGAATATGTATAACTCATGAAGAAAGCAATAACAATAAAACTTACGCTAAGCTAACAGATGGGTCTTGTTCATCACATCATTCTCTAATGATGTGATCCCGTTCATCAAATGACAACACATGTCTATGGTTAGGGAACTTAATCATCTTTGATTAACGAGCTAGTAAAGTAGAGGCATACTAGGGACACTCTGTTTTGTCTATGTGTTCACACATGTACTAAGTTTCCGGTTAATACAATTCTAGCATGAATAATAAACATTTATCATGATATAAGGAAATATAAATAACAACTTTATTATTGCCTCTAGGGCATATTTCCTTTAGTCTCCCACTTGCACTAGAGTCAATAATCTAGATTATATAGTAATGATTCTAACACCCATGGAGTCTTGGTGCTGATCATGTTTTGCTCGTGAAACAGGCTTAGTCAACGGGTCTGCAACATTCAGATCCTGTATGTATTTTGCAAATCTCTATGTCTCCCTCCTTGACTTGATCATGGTTCGAGTTGAAGCGTCTCTTGATGTGTTTGGTTCTCTTGTGAAATATGGATTCCTTCGCTATGGCAATTGCTCCAGTATTGTCACAAAAGATTTTCATTGGACCCGATGCACTAGGTATTACACCTAGATCGGATATGAACTCCTTCATCCAGACTCCTTCATTTGTTGCTTCCGAAGCAGCTATGTACTCTGCTTCACACGAAGATCCCACCACAATGCTCTGCTTGGAACTGCACCAGCTGACAGCTCCACCATTCAATATAAATACGTATCCGGTTTGCGACTTAGAGTTATCCGGATCAGTGTTAATGCTAGCATTGACGTAACCATTTACGACAAGCTCTTTGTCACCTCCATAAAAGAGAAACATATCCTTAGTCGTTTTCAGGTATTTCAGGATGTTCTTGACCGCTGTCCAATGATCCACTCCTGGATTACTTTGGTACCTCCCTGCTAAACTTATAGCATGGCACACATCTGGTCTGGTACACAACATTGCATACATGATAGAACCTATGGCCAAAGCATAGGGAATGACTTTCATTTTCTCTCTATCTTCTGCAGTGGTCGGGCATTGAGTCTGACTCAACTTTACACCTTGTAACACAGGCAAGAACCCTTTCTTTGACTGATCTATTTTGAACTTTTTCACAACTTTATCATGGTATGTGCTTTGCAAAAGTCCAATTAAGCATCTTGATCTATCTCTATAGATCTTGATCATGCCCAATATATAAGCAGCTTCACCGAGGTATTTCATTGAAAAATTCTTATTCAAGTGTCCTTTCATGCTATCCAGAAATTCTATATCATTTCCAATCAACAATATGTCATCCACATATAATATTAGAAATGCTACCGAGCTCCCACTCACTTTCTTGTAAATACAGGCTTCTCCAAAAGTCTGTATAAAACCATATGCTTTGATCACACTATCAAAGCGTATATTCCAACTACGAGAGGCTCGCACCAGCCCATAAATGGATCGGTGGAGCTTGCACACTTTGTTAGCCCCTTTAGGATCGACAAAACCTTCTGGTTGCATCATATACAACTCTTCTTTAAAAAAATCCATTAAGGAATGCAGTTTTGACATCCATTTGCCAAATTCATAATCATAAAATGCGGCAATTGCTAACATGATTCGGACAGACTTAAGCATCGCTACGGGTGAGAAGGTCTGATCATAGTCAACTCCTCGAACTTGTCGAAAGCCTTTCGCAACAAGTCGAGCTTTGTAGACAGTAACATTACCATCCGTGTCAGTCTTCTTCTTTAAGATCCATTTATTCTCTATGGCTTGCCGATCATCGGGCAAGTCAACCAAAGTCCATACTTTGTTCTCATACATGGATCCCATCTCAGATTTCATGGCCTCAAGCCATTTCGCCGAACCTGGGCTCATTATCGCTTCCTCATAGTTCGTAGGTTCATCATGGTCTAGTAACATGACTTCCAGAACAGGACTACCATACAACTCTAGTGCGGAATGTACTCTGGTTGACCTACGAGAATCAGTAGTAACTTGATGTGAAGTTTCATGATCATCATCATTAGCTTCCTCACTAATTGGTGTAGGCATCACTGGAACTGATTTCTATGATGAACTACTTTACAATTCGAGAGAAGGTACAACTACCTCATCAAGTTCTACTTTCCTCCCACTCACTTCTTTCGAGAGAAACTCCTTCTCTAGAAAGGATCCAATCTTAGCAACAAATATCTTGACTTCGGATCTGTGATAGAAGGTGTACCCAACAATTTCTTTTGGGTATCCAATGAAGACACATTTCTCCGATTCGGGTTCAAGCTTATGAGGCTGAAGTTTTTTCGCATAAGCATCGCAACCCCAAACTTTAAGAAACAACAACTTAGGTTTCTTGCTAAACCACAATTCATATGGTGTCGTTTGAACGGATTAAGATGGTGCCCTATTTAATGTGAATGTAGCCATCTCTTAAGCAAAACCCCAGAATGATAGTGGTAGATCAGTAAGAGACATCATAGATAGCACCATACCTAATAAAGTTTGGTTACGACGTTCGGACACACCATTACGCTGTGGTGTTCCAGGCGGCGTGAGTTGCAAAACTATTCCACATTGTTTCAAATAAAGACCAAACTCGTAACTCAATTATTCGCCTCTGCGATCAGATCGTAGAAACTTTATTTTCTTGTTACGATGATTTTCCACTTCACTATAAATTCTTTGAACTTTTCATATGTTTTAGACTTACGTTTCATTAAGTAGATATACCCATAACTGCTCAAATCATTTGTGAAGGTTAGAAAACAACGATGCCCGCCGCGAGCCTCAACACTCATCGGACCGCATGCATCAGTATGTATTATTTCCAATAAGTCAGTGGCTTGCTCCATTGTTTTGGAGAACGGAGTCTTAGTCATCTTGCCCATGAGGCATGGTTCGCAAGCATCAAGTGATTCATGATCAAGTGATTCCAAAAGCCCATCAGTATGGAGTTTCTTCATACGCTTTACACCAATATGACACAAACGGTAGTGCCACAAATAAGTTGCACTATCATTATTAACTTTGCATCTTTTGGCTTCAATATTATGAATATGTGTATCACTACGATCGAGATTCAATAAAAATAGACCACTCATCAAGGGTGCATGACCATAAAAGATATAAATCATATAAATAGAACAACCATTATTCTCTTATTTAAAAGAATAATCGTCTCGCATCAAACAAGATCCAAATATAATGTTCATGCTCAATGCTGGCACCAAATAACAATTATTCAGGTCTAAAACTAATCCCAATGGTATATGTAGAGGTAGCGTGCCAACAGCGATCATATCGACCTTGGAACCATTTCCGACGCGCATCGTCACCTCGTCCTTGGCCAATCTTCGTTTAATCTGTAGCCCTTGTTTTGAGTTGCAAATATGAGCAACAAAACCAGTATCAAATACCCAGGCGCTATTACGAGCATTAGTAAGGTACACATCAATAACATATATATCAAATATACCTTTCACTTTGCCATCCTTCTTATCTGCCAAATACTTGGGCAGTTCCGCTTCCAGTGACCAGTCCCTTTGCAGTAGAAGCACTCAGTTTCAGGCTTAGGTCCAGACTTGGGCTTCTTCCCGGGAGCAGCAACTTGCTTGCTATTCTTCTTGAAGTTCCCCTTCTTACCTTTGCGCTTTTTCTTGAAACTAGTGGTCTTGTTAAGCATGAACACTTGATGCTCCTTCTTGATTTCTACCTGCGTAGCCTTAAGCATCGCGAAGAGCTCGGGAATTGTCTTTTCCGTCCCTTGCATATTATAGTCCATCACGAAGCCTTTATATCTTGGTGGCAGTGATTGAAGAACTCTGTCAATGACACTATCATCCGGAAGATTAACTCCCAGCTGAGTCAAGTGTTTATGGTACCCAGACATTCTGAGTATGTGTTCACTGACAGAACTATTCTCCTCCATCTTGCAGCTATAGAACTTGTTGGAGGCTTCATATCTCACAACTCGGGCATTTGCCTGAAATATTAACTTCAACTCCTGGAACATCTCATATGCTCCATGACGTTCGAAATGTCTTTGAAGTCCCTATTCTGAGCCATAAATCATGGCACACTGAACTATCGAGTAGTCAACAGATTTAGCTTGCCAGACGTTCGTAACGTCCGGAGTTGCTCCTGCATCAGGCCTTGCACCCAGCAGTGCTTCAAGGACGTAATTCTTCTGTGCAGCAATGTGGATAATCCTCAAGTTACAGACCCAATACGTGTAGTTACTACCATCATCTTTCAACTTAGCTTTCTCTAGGAACACATTAAATTTAAGGGAACGGTAGCACGGCCATTGATCTACAACAACATAGATATGCAAAAACTATCAGGACTAAGTTCATGATAAATTTAAGTTCAATTAATCATGTTAGTAAAGAACTCCCACTTAGATAGACACCCCTCGAGTCATCTAAATGATCACGTGATCCATATCAACTAAACCATGTCCGATCATCACGTGAGATGGAGTAGTTTTCAATGGTGAACATCTCTATGTTGATCATATCTACTATATGGTTCACATTCGACCTTTCGGTCTCAGTGTTCCGAGGCCATGTCTGTACATGCTAGGCTCGTCAAGTTTAATCTGAGTATTCTGCACATCCAAAACTGTCTTACACCAGTTGTATGTGAACGTAGAGCTTATCACACCCGATCATCACATGGTGTGTTGGCACGACGAACTGTAGCAACGGTGCATACTCAGGGAGAACACTTATACCGTGAAATTTAGCGAGGGATCATCTTATAATGCCACCTCCGTACTAACTAAAATAAGATGCATAAAAGATAAACATCACATGCAATCAAAATATGTGACATGATATGGCCATCATCATCTTGTGCCTTTAATCTCCATCTCCAAAACACTATCATGATCTCCATGGTCACCGGCTTGACACCTTGATCTCCATCGTAGCGTTATTGTCATCTCGCCAACTATTACTTCTACAACTATCATTACCGCATAGTGATAAAGTAAAGCAATTACATGGTGATTGCATTTCATACAATAAAGTGACAACCATAAGGCTCCTACCAGTTGCCGATAACTTTTACAAAACATGATTATCTCATACAAAAACTTATATCAGATCATGTCTTGACCATATCGCATCACAACAAGCACTGCAAAAAAAGTTAGACATCCTCTACTTTGTTGTTGCAAGTTTTATGTGGCTGCTACGAGCTTCTAGCAAGAACCATTCATACCTACGCATCAAAACCACAACGATTTTTTTTCAAGTGTGCTATTTTAACCTTCGACAAGGACCGGCCGTAGTCAAATTTGATTCAACTAAAGTTGGAGAAACAGACACCCGATAGCCACCTTTATGCAAAACAAGTTGCATGTCTGTCGGTGGAACCGGTCTCATGAACGTGGTCATGTAAGGTTGGTCCGGCCGGCTTCATCCAACAATACCGCCGAATCAAAATAAGACATTGGTGATAAGCAGTATGACTATTATCGCCCACAACTCTTTGTGTTCTACTCATGCATATCATCTACGCATAGACATGGCTCTGATGCCACTGTTAGGGAACGTAGCACTCAATTTCAAAAAAAAAAATCCTACGATCACGCAAGATCTATCTAGGAGATGCATAGCAACGACAAGGGGAGAGTGTGTCCATGTACCCTCATAGACCGAAAGCGGAAGCGTTAGGTTAACGTGGTTGATGTAGTCGAATGTCTTCACGATCCAACCGATCTAGTACCGAACGTGTGGCACCTCCGAGTTCAGCACACGTTCAGCTCAATAACGTCCCTCGAACTCTTGATCCAGCAGAGGGTCGAGGGAGAGTTTCGTTAGCACGACGGCGTGGTGACAGTGATGGTGATTTGGTCCGTGCAGAGCTTCGCCAAAGCACTACGACGCTATGACTAGAGGGGTAAACTAGGGAGGGGGCACCGCACACGGCTAAGAGAACAATTGATGTGTCTTTGGGGTGCCCCGCGCCCCCGTATATAAAGGAGGGGAGGAGGAGGCGGCTGGCCTAGAGGGGGCGCACCAAGGGGGGAGTCCTACCAGGACTCCTAGTCCTAGTAGGATTCGCCCCCCCTTTCCTTTCTTCACCGGAGGGAAAAGGAAGGAGAGGGAGAGGGAGAGGGAAATGGGGGCGCCGCCCCTCCCCTAGTCCAATTTGGACTGCCATGGGGGCACCCCTTGCAGCCCTCCTCTCTCTCCACTAAGGCACATGTAGGCCCATTAATTTGTGACGCCCCGATTCAATCATACACTAATCATACACACAAATTTGTACGATCAAGATCAAGGCCTCACGGGAAGATATCACAACACAACTCTAGACACAAATAAAATAATACAAGCTTTATATTACAAGCCTGGGGCCTCGAAGGATCAAATACAAATGCCCGAAGACACAAGAGTCAGCGGAAGCAATAATATCTGAGTACAGACATAAGTTAAACAAGTTTTCCTTAAGAAGGCTAGCACAAAAGTAGCAACGATCGAAAAGGCAAGGCCTCCTGCCTGGGACCTCCTAACTACTCCTCGAAGTCGAACTCCATGTAGAATCATCCTCGGGGTCATTTGGTTTCTGGACTCCATCATATGATCACAATAACCGGGAAAAGGGGAAAAAGAAGTAGCAAAGCAACCGTGAGTACTCATCCAAAGTACTCGTAAGCAAGGATCTACACTACATATGCATCGGTATGAATGAAATGGGTAGTATCTATGAACTGAACTGTAGAATGCCAGAATAAAAGGGGGATAGCTAGCCCTATCGAAGACTACGCTTCTGGCAACCTCCGTCTTGAAGCATGTAGAAGAGAGTAGCTGGTAAGTTCACCAAGTATCATCGCATAGCATAATCCTACCTGGCGATCCTTTCCTCGTCACCCTGTGAGAGAGCGACCACGGGATGTATCTGGCACTTGAAAGGGTATGTTTTATTAAATATCCGGTTCTAGTTGTCATTAGGTCAAGGTAAAACTCCGGGTCATCCTTTTACCGAGGGACACGGCTATTAGAATAGATAAACTTCCCTGCACGGGTGCACCACATTACCCAACACGCTTGATCCCTCTGGACGGACACACTCTCCTGGGTCATGCCCGACCTTGGAAGATCAACATGTCGCAGCCCTACCTAGGCACAACAGAGAGGTCAGCGCACTGGTTGAAATCCTATGCACGCAGGGGTCTGGGCGCATAGCCCATTACACACCTGCATGTTGCGTACGCAGCCGGTGAGCAGACCTAGCAACCTCTATTACAAAGGAAGTTGCGTTACGTGGTCCAACCCAGTACGCGCCGCTCAGTCGCTGATGTCGAGAAGGCTTCGACTGATACCACGACGTCAAGTGCCCATAACTGTTCCCGTGTGGTTGGTTAGTGCGTATAGGTGAGTGGCCAGACTCAGATCAAATACCAAGAACTCGTTAAGCGTGTTATTTTCAAGTAACCGCGGACGCCGACCAGGGGCCAGGCCCACCTCTCACCTAGGTGGTCTCAACCTGCCCTGTCACTCCGCCATAAAGTAATAGTAGGGGGCCGTCGGGAACCCAAGCCCACCACTACCGGGATGGAACCACATGTCCTTTTAGCCCCCACATCGGAATCACTTGCGGGTACTCTACAAGCCGACCCAACTTTGGTCACCACAATGTATCATGTATAATAGTGTAGTATGTATAAACCCGTGATCACCTCCCGAAGTGACCACGGCCCGATAATATAGCATAGCAGACAGATAAGAATGTAGGGCCACTGATGGAATACTAGCATCCTATACTAAGCATTTAGGATAGCAGGTAAGGGTAACAACTGTAGCAACAGTGACAGGCTATGCAGCAGAATAGGATTAACTGATAGCGGTATCATGCTACACTACTCTAATGCAAGCAGTAGAGAGAAGGACTAGGCGATATCGGGTTGATCAAAGGGGGGGCTTGCCAGGTTGCTCTGGCAAGAAGAACGAGTCGACGGTGACGTAGTTGTACTCATTGGCATCAGCGCCGGTCTCGGGGTCTACCAGAGAAGAAGAGGGGGGAAGAAACAGTAATATGACGCAAACAAAGGAGCACAAAATATAACAAGGCAATAGGTGGTGCCAGGGATGATCTAACGCAGGGATAGGTGATACCCGCAAAGGGGGAAAACATTCAGGAAAGTATTCCCGGTGTCTGATGTTTTCGGGCAGATGAAATGGAGGTGGATTGTTCCATATTCGCTATGCTAGGGACGTGCGGCGGACAAACGGACTACGTATTCGGACGCGTCACGTTTTTCTAAGCAACTTTCATGTACACGGTATTTTCATCCGAGTTACGGATTATTTTATATTAATTTTAGAAGTTTTATACCTTTTCTCAAAATTCTGGAATTTAATAGTAATTCGAAAATTAAATAGCTAAATGCTAAGTGCACACAGAAAGTGTACACAGCATAACGTATGCGAGGCTGACAGTGGGGGCGTGGGCTGAGTCAGCATGTGAAATGTTGACCAGTTGACTGGACATCTGGGTCAGTAGGGGCCCACCTTTCATTGACTGGGGCAATCCCAATTAGCATTTGACTGGTCAATGGGACCAGTGGGACCCCATTGTAAGTGACAGCTCTATTCACCAGAGTTTTGTTAACGGTTTAATTAATCTAATTAAGTAGTGGGGCCTATTGTCATACTCACATTAGGCTAAAAATAGAAGTTAATTAGCTATCTGATTATTTAATTAGTTAATTAATTTATTATTTTTATCTATTATTTTCTTTTTTACGTTCTTTTCTGGGGGGTCCTGTGGTCAGAGGCACAGGCCAGGAGCGAGGCGCGTGCTCGGACATGAGCATCGTAGGAGCTGCGGGCGCAGGCGCAATAGCGAGCGCTGGGGAGGCGAGGTGGTGGCGCAGCAGGGCGCGCCGGAACGTGGCCATGGCAGTTGGGCGAGCAGGCCGGGCAGGGGCTACATCGGGGCAGGCACGCAAGTGGGTGTCGGTGGGGCGCAGCAGCAGCAGCTGGCCGTGCGTGGCGGTGGCAGGAAGGCGAACATTGGGGTTTGCGGAAGCAAGGCCGAAGTAGCCAGGGCGCGCACGAGCATTGATGGGTGTGGCCGGCGCGAGTGTGGGCGTGCGGTGCGCGGCGACCGCGGTGAGGAGAGCAGGAGGAGGGGAACGGTGACTCACGGCCGTTAACGGGGAGCGGTGGCAGCGAGGCGCGGTGGAGACCCGCGAGGAGGAGGTCGGGGAGGACGTCCGGTGGCGCTGGGTGAAGCAGAGACGGGGGAACGGGGCGGTCTGGTGAGGAAGCGGCACCGGCAAGGGGAGGTGGTGGGTCGGCACCGGCAAGGTGATGCCATGGATGAGGCGGGCAACGGGCGGGGCGATGGGCACTGCCCGATCTAGGCGAGGGCGCGCACGAGGGAGAGGGAGGGCGAGGTGGATTGGTAGGGCTAGGTCTTCGGGAAGGAGGACGGGGACGGGCCGCGATGTCCGGCGAGGGGGCTCTGGGCGGCGACGAGCGCTGGGTGTCGGGGTCGCTGCCCCCGATCCAGATCGGGGGGAAGAGGCAGAGGGATAGGCGTGTCGGGGGGGGCGTGGGTGAGAGCGTGGGGTTATTGGGGGGGGGGGGTGGGGGGGGGGGGGGGGGGGGGGGGGGCCGGCTGGCCACTGGGACACACAGCCAACTGGGCCAAGGCCCAGTCGGGGGGAGGTAAAGTTGTTTTCCTTTTAATTTTTTATTTTATTTTAATTTTAGTAATGTTTCTTTACTATTTTATCTTTATGCTCATTTAATTTTGTTTTACAAAAATATATACAAAAGCACCTAAATTAGCGTGACTAGTTTTACCACTGCCACAGAAAGTTTAAACCTCAAATAAAATAGTTTAATGTTTATAATTAATAAAAGGCATTTATCTAATTTTTAAGTTGTTTATTTATTTATTCTAGTACATTTAAATAATTTATTAAAATGTGGTTTCACCACCATAATCATCTACGGTTTATTCGCTAAAATTTGAACACCTTAGTTTTAATATTTGAAATTTTTTATTGTTTGACTTGATTTTGAATTTGAATTTGAACGAGATTTGAATCATCGTGAAACTAACAACAGTAATCGTGGTGACATGGCATCATTAGCAGAGGTTTACTGCAGCTTAATTATCCGTGCGTCACAATTCTCCTCAACTACAAGAAATCTCATCCCGAGATTTTAAGAGGTGGAGTAAGGGGGATGATCTGGTTATGAAATTCTAACGAATCTTCTCGGCCTTGGTTGCTCTTCTCGAAGAGGTCGATCCATTACGTTGATGTCTTCATTTCTCTGCTTCAGGTCATCATGATGAGGTCGACATCCTTTCTTTGGGAACTCCATCGTACTTACGAAAGAATAAAGGGTGGATATTCCGGGGGAACGAACCTCTGCAAGGTTGACTATCTAGTCGATAAGATCGGGGAAGGTGGAGGAAAGTAACTCTCGAATTGAAACTTAAGAAAATATCAAGAGCAAAGTGAGGAGGTATCATGGGAAGTTTCGAGCGGGCAGGCAACCGTTCAATGCCTGAAACAGGGCGTGAAAGGGGTTCCAAGCAACGGGAATAAGTATTGTGTATGATACCAGAATTGATGATCTCTCAGAAGGTGTCTCATGAATTACATATGAGGCCACGTGCGAGGAAAAACCTTGGGAACAGGGGGTGTACAGGAGAGTCAGGTTTCGATCATGTGGGTTAAAAGTAGGAAGGGCGGTGACGTCTTGCACGATCATGTAAGCAAGGCATGTCAGAGGATAGCCTGTTAGTTATGTCGGCAACAACATCGGTACCAAGGGCGAGGGACGAAGAGAACCATTTTCTTGCTCGTTGAATGAGGCGGGCCATTAGGCAAGGTTCTCGTCCATCGGTGGCTACCGAAATGTCATCAACAATTGTAACATGGTCTTACTGACAGAGGTGTACACCGAGGTGTTTACATAAGCAGTGAATTATAACTGCTTAGATCATATAGATCACAAGAAAGATTAAACAAAACAATGGAAAGGAAAATATGATTATCAGATTAAACAGAACAATGGAAAGGAAAATATGTTTAAACACATATTTCAGGGGTATATCCTTCCCACGGACAAGTAGAGCATGCTATCCATGACATGATATAAAGTAGAAAACCCTTTAGGTAAGGGCAGAGAAACTTCATGACATTACCCATACAACAGTGTTTGGATAGTTGATAAAGAAAATTTAGCATTGTGCTTCAAATGTTCTTATTGAAAATCAGAGTACCAGTGACATGCTTCGAGATAGCATTGACATGGTCTTCAAGCAAAGGTCAGACTCTGGATACACGAAGGATCCATCAGGAACAACTTGTAGAATATGTCTTACAATTTCCTCATGGAAGAATGGATAACCTTGCAGAAAAGGAAACTATAACACTAGGTGCTCCGGCCAGGTGTGCTAGGCATGACATCACCTTATCCGGTCATGTAAAGATGTTATAACTCCTGGAAATATGTTCCAACCATCATATCTGACCGAGATTCAGATCTGATTGGTGTTAGGATACATCAGACTCGGGATGTCAGAGAAGAAGAGGTGCAACAGAAATCAACGAGATGACATTATAAGATTCTCGGGAAATGAACTATAGAAGCAAGTTCCAAAACAAAAGTTTATCATTAAACAAGGAGAAAATGAGGATGTGGCTGATGGAGTCAGCGACAATTCATCCAGATTAACCAAAGATGGATTTCCATAATTATGTGAACAAGGAGGTAACACTTGTCAGATCAACAAATATAATGATGTATGCTCGAGGAAAACATGCACAATTAAATATTGGTTGAAAGGTGCACCCGAAATATGGGCTTTTGTAGCATGATCAATGTTATAATGGTGATTCAATAACCAATAGTCTGAGGATGAACTATCGGCCATTAACTTCAAAGCAATAGGGTTGCTTGAATTACATAATCCAAGCAGCATCGTTCACTTGTCGATATTCCCGGTTAGGCAATATGGGGATCAAGAAAGAATGGTGCTTGTGAGAAGTATCACTACACCAAGAGTTCCTAAGAGGTGGACAAATCCTCACAAGATCCTTGATATAAAAGACCACAATGCTTCAAGGTAGAACATAACATAAGTTTGGATAACAAGGAACTCAAGGTATAACGCAGAACAAGAACAAGTTTTGTGTTGGAGGGAACTCAAGAATGTTGTCGATGTTAATACAAATCATCGAGTGGAAAGGATGGTATTTCCCATCATGAATTCGATTCACGCTTGGAAGAAGGCATATCATTGTTGATGATGATCACGACACATTTGTCGAGAGATTTCATTAAGATGTAATCAATCGGCGATGACATCAAGTCAATTGAATTATGGAGCGAAAGGTTATTGAAACCACTAGTACAATACAAACTTGAAATCAAAGATTGTTGTTCAAGGAGATATGATATGCCGAGGAAGATCGACGTAAGCTTCGCTCATCATCGAAAATTGTGCTCCGAGAAGAAGGACCAGGTAGCATAGTTAACATTTAGCACAATAATGATATAGCCGATCAGGCTAGGAATGACGTGATCGAGTACAAACTCGTAAGTAACGAAGACTACTAATAGTTGTTTAATCACGATGCGGACTTGATTCAGTTATCAGTGTCCTTGAGTGTTTAATGACTTAGAGCCCGTGAAGAAATTGGAATCAGTGAGAATGCAGTACTTGATGGAGAACTCATAAGAAGTCATGCAGTTCCATGATAATCTCGAGATACTGGGGTGTAATACTTGACGAAAGATCAAAGTAAATGTTGGACTGATGTGTTGATCCACAGAAGACAAGTGCTTAAACTTGCCTAAGAAATGAGATCAAAGAAGAACATCTGGTCGGAACCACAATTGCAAAGGATCAAATCACTGATACCAAAGGATATTATATCAAGAAAATAGTTATTATTACAAGAATATTCCACGATAGGATCTACATCGTGTCGATGGGCATGAACACAAAGGTTCAAGGTTGAATCCCACTTCTGCCACGCATAACCTTTCATTCACTTCTCGTTTTCGAAGAAGTTGTAGTGTTGAAATTTTATCTGGCGAAGCACCAGAAGAGTATGACTCGTGAAAACTTCCGGGTTCACATGGTTAAGAGAAGGCATATAGGTTCAACCTATAGGGGCATCTTAGAAACATATACCACAAGTTTCAAAAGTAAATATCACTAGCACGAAAGTAGAGCATGGTTGGCCAAATCAAGGAATAGGATTTACCAATGGAATTATGTATCATGGAAATAACTTCCAAAGTGATTGAATATGAAGGACATTGTTGGATAAAATCCAATAAAGGATCTTGTGGTCCTCAAGGGATCTAATGTGAGCACCAATACTCAACCAGAGGAAGAAAGAATACAAGGAGACCAGATTATAGAAATAACTGACTAATTCAAAGCTCAAATGCAAAGGAATTATGAATTCCAAGTCAAGGGATCAGGAGCAACACTCTGATTAGGGATGGATACGTTGAATAGCCTTAGGGGTACAATCGACGGCAATTTGATTGGTCGAGAACCAGCTCCTGTTCAAACGACGTCTGAGATGGAAGGATGAATCATAGGATCTGATTGAGGATTGCGAGCATTCGCAACTTATTGAATCAATGGACTCAAAATGATAGTGACAAAGGATGCCAATAAGATTGCTATACTTATGGGATCAACCATAATGCAAGCAAGCAAGAATTTCAAGAGCAATAAGCTGCTGAGGATTTTTAGAAGATCGAATAGTATTTTTGAAGATCCTTGTGAAACACATGAACAACTAGGGAGAAACAAACCCTTGGTATGTGTGAGGAATAAGTTGTAGGTGTATTCAGGCGATAAGGAACTGCAAGGCAGTAGGTACAAAGGATTCTCAAAACAACAATGAGTATTTCAGGGTATCTTGTAATAACAATAGCAATTGGGGATGAATGTAAGAATGGCAAGGGCATGCACTTATCTATAGGGGTTGACGGTGAAGGGAATTGCACACACGATGAATACAAGTTCTCGGCATAACATCCGAGAGTAACTTCGGGATCTGCTGATGAATCAAGCCATCATCTGGAATGTAGGGGCTCTCCGGGAGGAAGTAGTCACAAGAACCTAGAGTCAGAGTTAGTAAAATCATTTAACCCGAATAGAAGAGAGATCAGAGCCCCATAGTATAGATGAGAAATAAAAGATCCTAATACCACCCAATGGTGACATGGGCCCATAAGCCACACAGCCATGTTAGTAAAAGTTTTTCAGTGACTAGACTCAACTTCGGCCAAGGAGTTGGAAGGGGGATTCCTACAGGCAGTCGGCTCTGATACCAACTTGTGACGCCCCCGATTCAATCGTACACTAATCATACACACAAATGTGTGCGATCAAGATCAAGGACTCATAAGAAGATATCACAACAAAAATTTAGACACAAATAAAATAATACAAGCTTTATATTGCAAGCCAGGGGCCTCGAAGGCTCGAATACAAATGATCGAAGACACAAGAGTTAGCAGAAGCAAAAATATCTGAGTACAGACATAAGATAAACAAGTTTTCCTTAAGAAGACTAGCACAAACGTAGCAACGATCGAAAAGGCAAGGCCTCCTGCCTGGGACCTCCTAACTACACCCTGAAATTGGAATCCATGTAGAATCATCCTCGGGATCCTCTGGCTTCTAGACTCCATCATATGATCGCAATAACTGGGAAAAGGGGAAAAGGAAGTAGTAAAGCAACCATGAGTACTCATCCAAAGTACTCACAAGCAAGGATCTACACTACATATGGATCGGTATGAATGAAATGGGCAGTATCTGTGGACTGAACTGCAGAATGACAGAATAAGAGGGGGACAACTAGTCCTTTTGAAGACTACTCTTCTGGCAACCTCCATCTTGAAGCATGTAGAAGAGAGTAGCGGGTAAGTTCACCAAGTATCATCGCATAGCATAATCCTACCAAGAGATCCTCTCCTCGTCGCCCAGTGAGAGAGCGACCACCGGGATGTATCTGACACTTGAAAGGGTGTGTTTTATTAAGTATCCGGTTCTAGTTGTCATAAGGTCAAGGTACAACTCTGGGTCGTCTGTAGCGACCCGACCCAAATGGATCAAGTCTACTGTGCTCGGGTGTTATCCCTGGATCAGTAATGCTGACACCACACAGTACATCCAAGGATTTATAGCAGAGTGGCAATCACACACTTATTACATCGTTGTCTCAAAGAGAACTTATTACAATAAATATGGCTTAAGGCCATCTAATAACGATAACAGAGGAAGACTCGGAAGATAAATGGGTCCATCAACTCCAACGGCATCACTGAGTATAGAACCCACGACCTAAAAACACCTTACTCGTCGTCTGAAAAGTCTACAACATGAGAAGTTGCAGCCCGAAAACGGGTCAGCACATGGAATATGCTGGCAATGTAACACATAGAGAGTAATGGAATGAAACAGCTATACTATATGCATATTTGGCTGGTGGAAAGCTCTATGGTTACAGTTTTGCGTAAAGCTAGTTTTTCCCTACTGCAAAGGAATAAATTTATTTAACTATCATGGTAGTTGTTAAACATCGAGAATGGTTGACAGCATTCCGATCCCAATTAAGTGAACAATTAAAACCCAACAACATTAATTAGAAGTAACATGTTGAGATTCACTTGATATTCAAGTACTAGATACTCAAGATGTCCATAACCGGGGACACGGCTAATCATGATTAGTTTGTACACTCTGCAGAGGTTTGCGCACTTTTCCCCACAAGACTCGATCGCCTCCGTTTGGTTTCTCGCACTACATGGTGTTTGAGAAGACGGATGACCGAGACACAGTCTTTCAGAAGCGCTAGCACCTTACAAGTGGGGTAGACCGTACCACCTACAACCCCTACATCTGCTAGTCCACCCCGTAAGAGTTCGCACAACTTAGTCAACTATGCCAGAGCCCATAATGGCTTGTGGCTGCACACGGAAGTTTCTAGCATGAAAGATCTTATGATCCCTTTGAGCCTGGGTGGCGGTCCGAAAAAAACAGGCAAGTCCTGATAGACATCAGGTGCCTCAATCCACCCAGATGTATGTTTAAGTTGCCACCTTAGATAAACCATTAAAATTATCAACTCACATCTGTCATGGATATCACTCACCCAATCCACGTCTACTAGCATAGCATGGCATAATAAGCAAACGTAGAAGTAACTCCCAAAGGTTTCATAATAAACAGGTAATAGGTACTATCTCATCTACTTCCCATCCCACAATTTAATTAGATCCTAATCATGCAATGTGAGAGGATTGATCTAATGCAATAAAACATGGGTTGTAGAAAAGGTATGATCAAAGTGTTACTTGCCTTGCTGATGATCCGCGAGACCTAGGGTTTCGAAGTAACAGGCGGCGCAATCCGGGTGATCTATCGCAGACAAACAACAAGCACACAATAAGTACTCATCTAATGCACAGGTAAAACTCGAACAAGAGAACGAACCAGAAAGTTCAACTTAAGAACTCCGGTTGCAAAGAAAGAAAGAACCGAACAAAGAAACGGAAAACAAACGGCGGAAGAAAAACAACTCGGTTCTAGAAAGTTGAAACTAGGTCAAATTTTACCGTAGCAAAAACTTATTTAAGTTGATTAGACGGAATGGAGGTTTTGAAATGAAACTCCAGGCGCTTGAATCACCTGATTCCGATAAACGAGCGAGAAGATAAACTAGAACGAAGATCGGATCTGAGATCGCGATCGCGGAATAAATCCGACGAAAAGAAAGAGATGAACGGTTAAACGAACGGGCGTCGTTAACCGAGAAAATCGGTGATCACGTTCGTTGAGACGAACGGTCCGGCGAACGGTCCAAAGGCAACTAAATCGGAAAAGAAAATGAATCCGATCAAGGGTTTCGGAGAAGAAAACCAAAACGAAAAACCGATCTAGAAAACGAATCAGAAGAGAAGAAAAGAATCGGAACGATTAGAAGAAACGATCCGAGGAAAAGAGACGCGGGGCAACCTCCGGCGAGGTCTCCGGCGAGGGGCTCCGGTGGCGTGGCGTAGGGCGGCGGCGGCGTGGGCAAGGTGCGGCGGCGGCGCTAGGGCACAAGGGCGGCGGCGCGGGTATGGGGTGGCGCGGCGGCGGTGTAGGGCGCGAGGTGGGGTGCGGTGGAGGGCTTGGGGCTTGGGGCTTGGGGTTTGATTTGATGGGTTTAGAGGGGGGGTGTTGGGGTATTTATATTGGGGATGGGAGGAGAAAACTTGGGGTAGGGGGCAAGAAAAAGAGAAGGAAAAGGAAAACGAAACAAGGAAAGGGGGCTAGCCTAGAGTCCAACCAGACTCGGCTAGGGCAAGGCGAGGCGGCGGCCTACGCCTGGCGCACGCGCGCAGGGAGGCTGGGGTGGTGGCCGGCTGGCTGGGCCTTTGGCCCGACTGGCCTGGCGGGAGGCTCCTTTTTTTTTAAACTGGTTTTCACGCGCAGAAAACAAAAGAAAAAGAAACTAAACGAACTCCGAAAAACCTAAAGTAAATTTTCCCCGACTCCTAAAAATGAGTCGAACAAAATGAACTTTACTCCAGGCCTAGAATGCAATTTTCGAAAACGCGCATTTTTCCCTATCCAAATAAAATGCAAATAAAACTCCGGCAAAACCAAAATTTGATTTATTCATTAAATCTTCATTTTTCCTAACTTTGGGAAAGTCATATTATTCCCTCTCTCATATTTTCGATATCGGAAAAATTATTGAAGATGAAATAAATAAATCAAATGATCCTCTTTTCAAATTTGAGAAAACCCTCAAATATGAAAATAACGAAATCTCCAAAACTCTCCAAGGTCCTTGAGTTGCGTGAAATTTCTATGATCAACCAAAATGCAAGAAAATATGATATGCATGATGATCTAGTGTATAACATTCCAAATTGAAAATTTGGGATGTTACATCGTCCTTTTACTGAGGGACATGGCTATTCGAATAGATAAACTTCCCTGCTGGGGTGCACCACATTACCCAACATGCTCGATCCCTCTGGCCGGACACACTTTCCTGGGTCATGCCCGGCCTCGAAAGATCAACACGTCGCATCCCTACCTTGGCACAACAGAGAGGTCAGCACGCCGGTCAAAATCCTATGCATGCAGGGGTCTGGGCCCATGCCCATTGCACACATGCATGTTGCGTACGCGGCCGGTGAGTAGACCTAGCAACCTCCATTACAAAGGAAGTTGCATTACACGGTCCAACCCGGCGCGCGCCGCTCAGTCGCTAACGTAAAGTAGGCTTCGGCTCATACCATGACGTCGAGTGCCCATAACTGTTCCCATGTAGTTGGTTAGTGCGTATAGGCCAGTGGCTAGACTCAGATCAAATACCAAGAACTCATTACGCGTGTTATTTTGAAGTAACCACGAACGCCGACCACGGGCCAGGTCCACCTCTCACCTAGGTGGTCTCAACCTGCCCTATCGCTCCGCCACAAAGTAACAATAGGGGGCCATCGGGAACCCAGGCCCACCACTACCGGGATGGAACCACCTGTCCTTTCAGTCCCCACATCGAAATCACTTGCGGGTACTCTATGAGCCAACCCGACTTTAGTCACCACAATGTATCATGTATAATAGTATAGTATGTATAAACCCGTGATCACCTCCCGAAGTGACCACAGACCGATAATATAGCATAGCAGACTTACAAGAATGTAGGGCCATTGATGGAATACTAGCATCCTATACTAAGCATTTAGGATAGCAGGTAAGGGTAACAACTGTAGCAACAATGACAGGCTATGCAGCAGAATAGGATTAACTGAAAGCAGCAACATGCTACACTATAATGGAAGCAGTAGAGAGAAGGAATAGGCGATATCGGGTTGATCAAAGGGGGGGCTTGCCTGGTTGCTCTGGCAAGAAGGACGGGTCGACGATGACATAGTTGTACTCAGTGGCATCAGCGCCGGTCTCGGGGTCTACTGGAGAAGAAGAGGGGGGAAGAAACAATAAATATGATGCAAACAAAGGAGCACAAAATATAACAAGGAAATACGTGGTGCCAGGGATGATCTAACGCAGGGATAGGTGATATCCGCGAAGGGGGGAATCATCCGGGAAAGTATTCCCGGTGTCTGATGTTTCCGGGCAGATGAAGAGGTGGATTGTTGCATGTTCGCTATGCTAGGGACGTGCGGCGGACGAACAGACTGCGTATTCGGATGCATCACGTTTTTCTGAGCAACTCTAATGTACAAAGTATTTTCATCCGAGTTACGGATTATTTATATTAATTTTAGAAGTTTTATACCTTTTCTAAAAATTCTGGAATTTAAAATTAATTCAAAAATTAAACAGCTAAATACTAAGTGCACACAGAAAGTGTACACATCCTAACGTATGCGAGGCTGACAGTGGGGGCGTGGGCTGAGTCAGCATGTCAAATGTTGACCAGTTGACTCGACATCTGGGTCAATAGGGGCCCACCTATCATTCACTGGGGCAATCCCAGTTAGCATTTGACTGGTCAATGGGACTAGTGTGACCCCATTGTAAGTGACAGCTCTATTCACCAGAGTTTTGTTAATGTTTTAATTAATCTAATTAAGTAGTGGGGCCTACTTTCATACCGACATTAGGCTAAAATAGAAGTTAATTAGCTAATTAAGTTAATTAGCTATCTGATTACTTAATTAGTTAATTAATTTATTATTTTTATCTATTATTTTCTTTTTTTACGTTCTTTTCCAGGGGTCCTGTGGTTAGAGGCACATGCTAGGAGCGAGGTGCGTGCTTGCACATGAGCATCGTAGGAGCTGCAGGCGCAGGTGCAGCATCGAGCGCTGGCGAGGGGAGGTGGTGGCACGGCAGGGCGCGCCGAAACGTGGCCACGACGGTCCGGAGAGCAGGCCGGGTAGGGGCCGCAGCGGGGCGGGCACGCGAGTGAGCGCCGGTGGGGCGTAGTATTAGCAGCTGGCCGTGCGTGGCGGTGGCAGCACGATGATCATCGGGGTTTGTGGAAGCGAGGCCGGAGTAGCCAGTGCACGCACGAGCGGTGATGGTTGCGGCTGGCGCGGGTGTGGGCACGTGGTAACTGCGGGGAGGAGAGCAGAAGGAGGGGAACGAAGACTCACGACCGTTGACGAGGAGCGGGGGCGGTGAGGCACGGTGGAGACCCGCGGCGAGGAGGTCGGGGAGGACTTCCGGCTGCGCTGGGCGAAGCAGAGGTGGGGGAACGGGGCGGTCCGGCGAGGAAGCGGTGTCGGCGATGGGAGGTGGTGGGGTGGCGCCGAAGAGGTGATGCCCCAGTGGTGGATGATACGTGTCCAACGTATCAATAATTTATGAAGTATTCATGCTATTATATTATCCATCTTAGATGATTTATATGCATTTATATGCTATTTTATATGATTTTTGGGACTAACCTATTAACCTAGAGCCCAGTGCTAGTTTTTCCCTTGTTTTTGAGTATTGCAGAAAAGGAATACCAAACGGAGTCCAATTGACGTGCCAATTTTTGATGATTTTTTATGGACCAAAAGAAGCCCCCGGAGTAAAAGGGTTGGGCCAGAAGAGTCTTGTGCCGTCCACGAGGGTGGGGGCGCGCCCCACCCCCCTGGGCATGGGCCCCTATCTCTTGGACGACTCGGAGACCCCCCTAATGTGAAACCAATGCCAAATTCCTATAAATACAGAAACCCACCAAAAATAACCTAGATCGGAAGTTCTGCCGCCGCAAGCCTCTGTAGCCACGAGAAATCAATCTAGGCCCTCTCTGGCACCCTACCGGAGGGGGCCATCATCACTGGAGGCTATGGAGGAGGATCCCGGAGGGGCCATAATCACCATGAAGGCCGAGGACCAGAGGGGGAACCTCTCCCCTTCCAAGGGGGAGGCCATGGAGGAGGAAGCACAAGGGGGAGAACCTCTTCTCCTCTCTCTCAGTGGCGCCAGAGTTCCATCGGGAGGGGAATCATCGCCGCGGTGATCGTCTTCATCAACATCACCATCATCATCACCATCCTCATCTATTTTACACTTTCCACTCTCCCGCACCCCACTGTAATCCCTACTTGAACATGGTGCTTTATGCCACATATTATGACCCAATGATGTGTTGCCATCCTATGATGTTTTGAGTAGATATCCTTTGTCTATGGGTTGATTGATGATCTAGATTGGTACAAGTTGTATGTTTTATTTTGGTGCTGTCCTATTGTGCCCTCCGTGTCGCGCAAGCGTGAGGGATTCCCGCTGTAGGGTGTTGCAATATGTTCATGATTCGCTTATAGTGGGTTGCTTGAGTGACAGAAGCATAAACCCGAGTAAGGGGGTTGTTGCGTATGGGATAAAGGGGACTTGATGCTTTAATGCTATGGTTGGATTTTACCTTCATGATATTTAGTAGTTGCGGATGCTTTCTAGAGTTGCAATCATAAGTGCATATGATCCAAGAAGATAAAGTATGTTAGCTTATGCCTCTCCCTCATATGAAATTGCAATGATGACTATCGGTCTTGTTAACAATTGCCTAGGACAATTCTGCACACCGATCCATCATTATTCCACACTCGCTATTTATAATATTTAGTAATATATTCTAAATTTATGATAACAGCACCTACTTTTATGTTTTAGCTCTCCGATATCATGCAAAGTTACCCTCTTCATACCAACAACGTAGTTTTATTTCTTGTTTCTAGTTGGAAGCAAACATTCGGTGTACGCAGAGTCGTATCAGTGGCAGATAGGGCTTGAGAGAATATTGATCTTACCTTTAGCTCCTTGTGTGTTCGACACTCCATACTTATCACTTCAACCATTGTGAATTCCTACGATGATTCCCTTCACTTGGGGATTATCAAGCTCTTTTCTGGCGCCGTTGCTGGGGAGCAATAGCGTGGCACTGATATTCTTGTGTATGCTTGTTTGCTTTCTTCACTAAGTAGATTTTGTTTTTCCTTTTTTGTTTCTATTTTTTTGTGGGTGAAACATACATTTTTTTTAAATAATGAAAATACCAAAAAAATTACTTGCCTCTCATACCTAAACATTTTTTTCAATAAGAGAAGTGATTGGAAGGTTATGCATTGGAGAAATGAGGGTCGACCTTGAACACTTGTGTTCATGCTCATGGAAACAATGTAAATTTTTTCATGGAAGCTTCTCTGAAAATAATTATCCCCTTGTATATATCCATTGTATTATAAAAATAATGTGCCAAGCCTTGGTTTTAGGATGATTAGATTGCTTTTTTACTTTGTGCACTACAAAAACAGAAACTTTGGCTGTAGCGCGTGATTTTAATTTTTTTACTGGAAAGTCAAATGGGTCTGAATTTTTTTTCACATTACTTATGTACAATATTTTTAAATTTTAATATTTTATTTAGAATTTTTGGAGTTACAGAAGTATACTAAACTACCAGATTACTACAGACTGTCCTGTTTTTGACAGATTCTGTTTTCTATGTGTTGATCGCTTATTTTGATGAATCTATGGGTAGTATCGGGGGGTACGAACCATGGTGAAGTTGGAATATAGTAGATATAGTTCTAATATGAAATTGGAATGAGTTTGCAATACAACCTAAAGGTAGTGATTTGCGTTATTATAACTAACGGATCTCACAATGTTTTTGTTAAAGTTTTGTGTGGATGAAGTGTTCGAAGAACGAGGAGTTACCGATGTGAGAAGAATAAAGAGAGGCAAGAGCTCAAGCTTGGGGATGCCCAAGGCACACAAAGTAAATATTTCAAGGATACTCAAGCATCTAAGCTTGGGGATGCCCCGGTTGGCATCCCATCTTTCTTCTTCAACAATTATCGGTATACCTTGGTTTTTGTTTTGTTCACATGATTTGTGTCCTTTGTGTTTTTTGTTTTTCCTTTAAGAACCATGCTAGTATGAGATAGACCTTAATTGATTTATAGTATGATTCATGTGCTTCACTTATATATTTTGAGTATGACCTTATAGAATGCTCTTTGCGCTTCACTTAAATCTTTTGAGTATAGTTTTATAGAATGCTTCGTGTGCTTCACTTATATATTTGGAGCTTGGATATTGGTTAGTCTATATTAATTGTAGAATGCTCCATTAAATTCACTTACATCTTTTGGAGTATGAATAATACTATAGTTCTAAAGTGGATTTGGAACAGTGTCAACTTTAGTTAGTAATGATTCCACTATTCCGAATGAGAAGAATTTTGCTTATGTGGAGAGTAGTAAAATATCTATGCTTGTAGATCATGAAAAGAATGCTTTATTTGATAGTTATATTGTTGAACTCATTCACGATGCTACTGAAAATTACTATGAGGGAGGAATGCATGCCTGTAAGAGTTGCAATAATATCAAGTTTCCTCTCTATGAGCTTAAAGTTTTGAATTTATACTTGTTTTGCCTTCCTATGCGAGTTGATTCTTGTTCCTATAAATTGTGTGCTTACAAAATCCCTAGTCATAGGAAGTGGGTTAGTTTTAAATGTGCTAGTCATATTCTTTATGATGCTCTCTTTATGTTTCAGTTCTTATCTTTTATGTGAGAATCATTGAAATCATCATGCCTAGCTAAAAGACATTAAAGAAAAGCGCTTGTTGGGAGACAACCCAATATTTACCCTTACAGTTTTTGTGTGTTTACATGATTAAGCTATTGTATTAATCATGTATTATAGCTTTTGTTTCAATAAAGTGCCAAGTAAGACCTTTGGGAAGACTTGGGTGAAAGTTAATGTGATCTTGCTATAAAAAATAGAAACTTTGCGCTCATGAGATTAGCTGTCATTTTTCACAGAAGAGTGCAATTGAGTTGATTATTTTTTCAAAAGATTAATAGACAAATTCCTCATGTCCACCAATTTAGTTCAGAATTTTTGGAGTATATTTCTCAATATAAATTGTAGAAATGATAGGTTAAAGTAGGAATTGTGTGAGAACAATTATGAATCTTGTCTTTGACAGTACCAAAGTGAATGGTTTACTGTTTATCATACTAACCTATCTCACGAAGTTCCGTTAAGTTTTGTGTGATTGAAGTTTTCAAGCTTTGGGTGAGATATCGATATGAGGAGAATAAGGAGTGGAAAGACCCTAAGCTTGGGGATCCCCAAGGCACCCCAAGGTAATATTCAAGGAAGACTCAAGCACCTTATTTTTATTCAAGCATCTTCAAAACTATCGGTATAACTTACTCGGAGCTATATTTTTATTCGTCACATGATATGTGTTTTTCTGGGAGCATATTTTTAATTTTACTTGTTGTTTGAATAAAATCTTTGGTTCTGAAATCTTGAATGAAAAAGAATCCTCCCATGGCTATTTAATTATTTGACTACTCAGTGTTCTTCACTTATATATTTTTGGAGTAGTTTGTCATTTACTCACGTGCTTCACATATATCCTATGAGTAAAAGGTTGAATGAATTGAATATCATAAATTTGAATTTATATACATTTCATATGCTTACAACATGGGGAGTAATGACTTCACACATAATAAGTATAGGTAGTAAACTTATTGGAAGTTAGCAAACGCAGAATTGGTCACTTGAACAATTCATGAAAGAATATTGAAGGAAGAGAGATTTCACATATAAATATACTATATTGGACATCTTTTGTAATTGTCAGCACTCATTAAAATATGACATGTTGAAAAGTTGATGTTGGACAAGGAATACAACTTAATGGGTTATGTTTTCCTATATTTGAAATGTTATATTGTCTTGGATCATCCAACATGTTGAGCTTGCCTTTCCCCCTCATGCTAGCCAAATTCTTTGCACCAAGTAGAGATACTACTTGTGCTTCCGAATATCCTTAAACCCAGTTTTTCCATGAGAGTCCACCACATCTACCTATGGATTGAGTAAGATCCTTCAAGTAAGTTGTCATTGTTGCAAGCAATAAAAATTGCTCTCTAAATATGTATGATCTATTAATGTGGAGAAAATAAGCTTTATACGATCTTATGATGTGGAAGAAATAAAAGCGACGGACTGGATAATAAAGGTCCATATCACAAGTGGCAATATAAAGTGACATTCTTTTGCATTAAGATTTTGTGCATCCAACCATAAAAGCACATGACAACCTCTGCTTCCCTCTGCGAAGGGCCTATCTTTTACTTTTATCTTCTACCCTTATACAAGAGTCACGATGGTCATCACCTTTCCTTTTTTACACTTTTTCCTTTGGCAAGCACTTTGTGTTCGATCGATCCGGATATATATATCCACTTGGATGTAGGTTCCCATAAATTATTATTGTTGACATTACCCTTGAGGTAAAAGGTTGGGAGGCAGAACTATAAGCCCCTATCTTTCTCTGTGTCTGATTATAACTTTGAACCCATAAATATCACATGAGTGTCAGCAATTGTGAAAGATTAAATGATAGTTGAGTATGTGGAGTTTGCTGAATCAAAGCTCTTACATAGACCCTTCCCAAAAATAAGATGAGTTGCAATTGTTTGATGACTAAGAGCACGGTGTGTTAGTTTTCAAGAAAGTTTATGATCTATACTTTAACATGTGAATAGCTTGTTACTTGATCATGAGAAGTTTCATGAGTTGAGCTACTGTTATGATATATAATGATGCTAGAAAAAGTGATTGGAACTATCATTGATGAGACTTATGCACTTGCTAGCATTCACACTTCATAAATTATTTCTTTTATCATTTACCTACTCGAGGACGAGCAGGAATTAAGCTTGGGGATGGTGATACGTCTCCAACGTATCTATAATTTATGAAGTATTCATGCTATTATATTATCCATCTTAGATGTTTTATATGCATTTATATGATATTTTATATGATTTTTGGGACTAACCTATTGACCTAGAGCCCAGTGCCAGTTTCTGTTTTCCCCTTGTTTTTGAGTATTGCAGAAAAGGAATACCAAACGGAGTCCAATTGACGTGCCAATTTTTGATGATTTTTTATGGACCAAAAGAAACCCCCGGAGTAAAAGAGTTGGGCCAGAAGAGTCCCGAGCCTTCCATGAGCGTGGGGGCACGCCCAACCCCCCTGGGGGTGGGCCCCTATCTCATGGACAACTCGGAGACCCCCTGACGTGAAACCAACGACAAAAATTCCTATAAATACAAAAACCCCTAGAAAATAACCTAGATCGGAAGTTCCGCCGCCGCAAGCCTCTGTATCCACGAGAAATCAATCTAGGCCCGCTCTGGCACCCTGTCGGAGGGGGCCATCATCACCGGAGGCTATGGAGGAGGATCCTGGAGGGGCCATCATCACCATCCTCATCTCTTTTACGCGGTCCACTCTCCCACACACCGCTGTAATCCCTACTTGAACATGGTGCTTTATGCCACATATTATCATCCAATGATGTGTTGCCATCCTATGATGTTTTGAGTAGATATCCTTTGTCTATGGGTTGATTGATGATCTAGATTGGTACAAGTTGTATGTTTTATTTTGGTGCTGTCCTATTGTGCCCTCCGTGTCGTGCAAGCGTGAGGGATTCCCGTTGTAGGTTGTTGCAATATGTTCATGATTCGCTTATATTGGGTTGCTTGAGTGACAGAAGCATAAACCCGAGTAAGGGGGTTGTTGCGTATGGGATAAAGGGGACTTGATGCTTTAATGCTATGGTTCGGTTTTACCTTAATGAACTTTAGTAGTTGTGGATGCTTGCTAGAGTTCCAATCATAAGTGCATATGATCCAAGAAGAGAAAGTATGTTAGCTTATGCCGCTCCCTGATATGAAATTGCAATGACGACTATCGGTCTTGCTAACAATTGCCTAGGACAATTCTGCACACCGATCCATCATTATTCCACACTCGCTATTTATAATATTTAGTAATATATTCTAACTTTATGATAACATCACCTACTTTTATGTTTTATCTCTCCGATATCATGCAAAGTTATCCTCTTCATACCCACAACGTAGTTCTATTTTTTGTTTCTAGTTAGAAGCAAACGTTCGGTGTACGTAGAGTCGTATCAGTGGCAGATAGGGATTGAGAGAATATTGATCTTAGCTTTAGCTCCTTGTGGGTTCGGCACCCCATATTTATCACTTCCACCATTGGGAATTGCTACGATGATTCCCTGCACTTGGGGATTATCAAAGGACAGATGCGCGACGGGGCGGGTGACAGGTAGCGTCGGGCACTACCCGATCCAGGCGAGGGCGCGCTCGAGGGAGAGGGAGGGCGAGGTGGATTGGTAGGGCTAGGGTTTCAGGAAGGAGGACGAGGACGGGCCGCGAGGTCCGACGAGGGGGCTCCGGGCGGCGGCGAGCGCTGGGCGTCGGGGTCGTTGCCCCCGATCCAGATTGGGGTGAAAAGGCGGAGGGATAGGCGGGTCGGGGAGGGGGAGAGCGTGGGGGTTAGGGTTACTGGTGGGAGGGCTAGTAGGCCAGGGGGCGCGGGGGTGGGCCGGTAGGCCACTCGGCCACACGGCCAACTGGGCCAAGGCCCAGTCAGGGGGGGGGGGTAAAGTTGTTTTGCTTTTAATTTTTTGTTTTCTTTTCATTTTAGTAATTTTTCTTTACTGTTTTATCTTTATGTTCATTTAATTTTGTTTTACAAAAATATATACAAAAACACCTAAATTAGTGTGACTAGTTTTACCACTGCCACAAAAAGTTTAAATCTCAAATAAAATAGTTTAATGTTTTATAATTAATAAAAGGCATTTATCTAATTGTTGAAGTTGTTTATTTATTTATTCTAGTACATTTAAATAATTTATTAAAATGTGGTTTCACCACCATAATCGTCTATGGTTTATTCGCTAAAATTTGAACACCTTAGTTTTAATATTTGAATTTTTTTATTGTTTGACTTGATTTTGAATTTGAATTCGAATGAGATTTGAATCATCGTGAAACTAACAACAGTAATCGTGGTGATGTGGCATCATTAGCAGAGGCTTACTGTAGCTTGATTATCCAAGCGTCACAAAATTCCCCTTGGGGGTTCCGGTAACCCCTTGGTACTCCAGTAAAATACCCGAATCACTCAGAACCATTTCGATGTCCAAATACTACCTTCCAATATATGAATCTTTAACTCTCGACCATTTCAACACTCCTCGTCATGTCTGTGATCTCATCCGGGACCCCGAACAAACTTCGGTCACCAAAACACGTAACTCATAATACAAATCGTCATCGAACGTTAAGCGTGCTGACCCTACGGGTTCGAGAACTATGTAGACATGACCCAGACACATCTCCGGTCAATAACCAATAGCAGAACCTGGATGCTCATATTGGTTCCTACATATTCTATGAAGATCTTTATCGGTCAAACCGCAATAACAACATACGTTATTCCCTTTGTTATCGGTATGTTACTTGCCCGAGATTCGATCGTCGGTATCATCATACCTAGTTCAATCTCGTTACCGGCAAGTCTCTTTACTCATTCCGTAATGCATCATCCCGCAACTAACTCATTAGTTACTTTGCTTGCAAGGCTTATAGTGATGTGCATTACCAAGAGGGCCCAGAGATACCTCTCCGATACTCGGAGTGACAAATCCTAATCTTGATCTATGCCAATCCAACAAAAACCTTCGGAGACACCTGTAGAGCATATTTATAATCACCCATTTATGTTGTGATGTTTGATAACACACAAGGTGTTCCTCCGGTATTCGGGAGTTGCATAATCTCATAGTCAGAGGAATATGTATATGTCATGAAGAAAGCAATAGCAATAAAACTTAACAATCATTATGCTAAGCTAACAGACGGGTCTTGTACATCACATCATTCTCTAATGATGTGATCCCATTCATCAAATGACAACACATGTCTATGGTTAGGAAACTTAACCATCTTTAATTAACGAGCTAGTCAAGTAGAGGCATACTAGGGACACTCTGTTTTGTCTATGTATTCACACATGTACTAAGTTTCCTATTAATACAATTCTAGCATGAATAATGAACATTTATCATGATATAAGGAAATACAAATAACAACTTTATTATTGCCTCTAGGGCATATTTCCTTCAGAACTAGCCTAGGACGGCCGACGGTGTCACACGATGCGACGGCAAGGGGCCTCTCCAAGCGCCCATACGAGGAGGACACAACACCCTCAAGACGGACGGCGACGAGGAAGAGTTCTTGCGTGATGGTCCAGCCATCGATGATCCATTTGATGTTTTAGCGCTTGACTGCTCCTTCCTCCTATCTTCCATGACCTCGTCTTGTCTCTCACAAGACAAAGTTACCATACCTGCATGGCCCAAGATGGACTCCGGAGGTGAAGATGAGCGCCTCTCCCAGAACCGCGACGCCGGTGTAGGAAAACTGACATCCTCCCAATATTCCTGGACTATCTGGGCCTCCGTCTTCCTTCTCTAGCGAGCCACCGGAGTCCACTCCCTAGAAGCCTCGCCATCGTCTAACACATCCATTGCCATTCGTATCCTGACTGCTGGTGCGCCCTCCTCGTCGGAAGAGCTATACGCCGAGTCAAGGCACGAGAACCTGGATCCACTTGAGCCCCCTGGTTTGGAGGACGACGTCGGAGAGGGAATGGCCGGCTAGAACGCCAATGTTAGACATCGACCATAAGTTGCCATTCTCTAGCTCACCCCCAGGCTAGACTAATTAAGTGCCTGAAGTTAGCATCCACATGATATATGGGCCTGTCCTTCCTGGTAATCTATTATGGTATCAGACACAGTGCTTATTCTCGTTGCTCTGGACCCCTTTCTCACTTGTTTCAGGCATCGAATGATTTCCTACCCGCTTGAAACTTCTCATGGTACCTTCTTACTTTGCTCTCGAAATTTTCTTAAGTTTCAGTTCGAGAGTTACTTTCCGCCACCTTCCTCGATGTTAGCTACCAGATAGTCAACCTTGCAAAGGTCCGTTCTTCCAGAATAGCCCCCCTTATTCTACCATTAGTACGATGGAGATCCTAAAGAAACGATGATGACTTCATCATCATGATGTGAAATAGAGGAATGAAGACATCAATGTATTGGATCAACCTCATCGATAAGAGCAACCAAGAACGAGCAGATCCGTTAGACCTACGTAACCAGAACTTCCCCCTTACTCCACCTCTTAAATCTCGAGACGAGATTTCTTGTAGTGGAGGAGAATTGTAACACCCAAATAGTTAAGCTACAGTAACCCTCTGCTAATGATGCCGTGTCACCTCGGTTACTGTTGTTAAACTCGTGTTGATTCAAAATCGATTAAAATTTGAATTTAAAATAAAGTCAACAGTAAAAGTTTTCAAAAGCCAAAACTAAAATGTTCGAAATATGACAAATAATTCATAGATATTTATGTTGGAGAAACCACATTTTTTATAAGGTAGTTAAATGCACTAAAATTAGTAAACAATAGTTGAAACAATTTTCTAAACGTCTCTTAAATGATTAAATTATTGAAAACTACTTTTTATAACTACAAAAATAATTGTAGCGGTGGTATAATTACTATTACTAATTTAGGTGGTAGCTATATGTTTTACAAAACTAAAAGAATTTGAAGATTAAATAAACAGAAAATAAATTGGAAAATAAAAGAAAAACAAAATTCAAAAGGATAAAACCCCCACCCCTGGCCTAATTGGACCAGCCGGCCCTGCAAGCCACAATGGCCGGCCCAACCCACCTCACCCCCTGCTTAACCCCTCACCGTGATCGAACCCTAGCCACGATGCCCACTTCCCCCTCTCGATCCACTCTTCTCCCGTTATGGATCTGGGCACCCTACCTCTGCGCCCCCGCCATAGACCGTCCACCCAGCGCCCGACGCCTGCCCCCGACGCCCTGTTTGCCGTTGCCGCCGACCCCGCCCGCCTCCGCCGCCGCCCCCGTGCCTCGATGCCATCTGTGAGCACCCCCTCTGCCCGTACCCACCTCGCGTGCCCGCCCCGCTTGGCCCCTCGCTGCGCTCCATGACGCCCGCTCATGCGCCGCACCCCACCAAGCCCTACCACTCGCCAGGCAACGCCGGCCGGCACTCGTTCGCTCGTGCTCGCAGCCCCGCGCTGCGCCTCGCCTCTCTCTCTGCCTGCGCTCAGCGCCCCCCTGCCTCACCCATTCGTGCTCCGGCTGTACCCTGCTGCTCCCCGTGAGCCGTAGCCACTACGCGCAGGCGCGCGTGTGCCCTCGCCCACCGCGCTCTCACTCGCCCCTGGACGGTGGCCGCCGCCTCCATCGCGACCTCCCGCCCCTCGCCGTGCGCCCCTCTCCGCATGCCTCGTTCGCCCGTGCATGCTCCGCTCCGAGCCACTGCACTGCTGTGGCTGTTGTTAGCCTGCGCGCTCGCGCCGCCGTGACCAATAGGCGCCGTGGCCGTCGGCCTAGCCACTGGCCGCACCCCTTCTTGCCTCCCACGCCCGGCGCTAGCGCGCACCGCCACCCCCCTGTTGGCCTGGGCAAGCGCCTAATCGGGCTGGCGCCCGCACGCCCATACCCGCGTGACCGCTATGGCCCCGTGATCAAATGACAGTGGGGCCCTCCCCTAGAAACTAAATTAAAAAATAATGATTATATTTAATTAACATAATGGCATATTTAGTCTAATTATACCTAATTAGCTAAAATGTGCCTATGACAGTGGGTCCCGCACGTCAGCTTGACCCAGTCAACAGGCCGTTGACTTCTGACATCATGCCGATGTCGTGGTGACGTAGTAAACATATATTTGATTTAAATTAAATCTGATAATTCCAAAATGATTTAAAACTTTGAAAAATCGTATAAAATAATCCCTACCTCGGATGTAAATACTTTGTACATGGAAGTTGCTCAGAACGACGAGATGAATCCGAATACGTAGTCCGCTCGTCTGCCACACGTCCCTATCATAGCAAACATGGAAACGTCCCCCTCTGTTACTTCTGTCCGAAAATGCCAAACACCGGGAATACTTTCCCGAATGTTTTCCCCCTTCGCTAGTAGCACCTAGTACTGCGCTAGATAACCTCTAGCACCGCTTATTGTCATGACATGCATCATCATGCATATGTTTGCATTCTATTCATTGTTTCTTCCCCTCTTCTCTCTGGTAGACTTCGGGACTGATGCCTCTGCTGCCCTGATCGACTACGGTGTCGACGACCCCTCCTTCTCAGTAGTGCTTCCAGGCAAGCAAAACCCCCTTTGATCATCCCGATATCACCCATACCATCTCTCTACTGCTTGCATTAGAGTATTGTTATTGTTGTCGGTATGATCCTATATTGCTGCATGGCCTGTCTTTGATACTACTGTTGATACCTTTACCTGTAATGCTAAATGCTTAGCGTAGGATGCTAGTACTTCATCAGTGGCCCTACATTATTATCTGTCTGCCATGCTATACTATCGGGCCATGATCACTCGGGAGGTGATCACGGGTATATACATACATACATACATACATACGTACATACATACATACTATACTTGATACATGTTGTGCCCAAAGTCGGGTCAGCTCATAGAGTACCCGTGAGTGATTCAAGGACTGGGGGCTGAAAGGACATTTTTCCCGACGACCCTCTGAGTGGATCTTTCTGGCAGAGCGAAAACGCAGGTTAAGACCACCTAGGAGACAGGTGGACCTGGTCCCTGGTTGGCGTCCGCGGTTACTTCAAATAACATGCTTAATGAGATTGGGTGTTTGGTCTGAGTTGGTTTTGACCTATACGCACTAACCGCCACGTGGGACAAGATATGGGCAACCGGCGTTGTAGTATCAGCCGAAGCCTTCTAGACGTCAGCGACTGAGTGGCGCGCGTCGGGTGGGACTGGAACGCCTGCTCTTATATAAGGGGGCTAGGTCTGCTCACCGGCCATGTTTGCAACGTACAGGAGTGCAAAGGGCGATGTGCCCAAGATCCCTGCGTGCTTAGGATTTAGACCAGCGTGCTGACCTCTCTGTTAGGCCTAGGTAGGGCTGCGACGTGTTGATCTTCCGAGGCCGGGCATGACCCAGGAAAGTGTGCTCGGCTAGAGTGACCGAGCATGTCGGGTAATGTGGTGCACCTCTGCAGGGAAGATTGATCTACTCGAATAGCCGTGTCCACGGTAACAGGATGACCTGGAGTTGTATTCCGACCTCATGACAACAAGAAACAGATACTTGATAAAACACACCCAGATAAGTTCCAGAGACAACCCGATGATCGCTCTCTCACAGGGTGACGAGGAGAGGATCGTCAGGGTAAGTTTATGTTATACAATGTTACTTGGTTAACTTACCAGCTACTCTCTTCTATATGCTTCAAGATGGAGGCCACCAGAAGCGCAGTCTTCGATAGAACTAGTTATCCCCCTCTTATTCTGGCATTCTGAAGTTTAGTCCACAGATACTACCCATTTCATTGACACCGATGCATAGGTAGTGTAGATCCTTGCTTGCGAGTGCTTTGGATGAGTACTCACGGTTGCTTTGCTCCCTCTTTTCCCATTTTTCCTTTCTTCTCAGATGCCGCAACCATAAGGTGGAGCCGAGGAGCCAGACACCACCATCGATGATGACCAGGAGTAGTTTAGGAGGATCCCAGGTAGGAGGCATGTGCCTCTTCGATCTGTATACCTGTTTGTCCTAGCCATCTTCTAGCAACTTGTTTAACTTATGTCTGAACTTAGATATTGTTACTTCCGCTGACTCGTTTATGTTCGAGCACTTGTATCGGAGCCCTCGAGGCCCCTGGCTTGTAATATGATGCTTGTATGACTTCTATTTGTGTTTAGAGTTGTGTTGTGATATCTTCCTGTGAGTCCCTGTTCTTGATCGTACACATTTGTGTGTATGATTAGTGTACGGTCAAGTCGGAGGCGTCACAGGTGGTTTTATGTTCAAATACCCGATGCCCAACTTTGACGTGGCACCTGTCTCACAAAGCACACAATATTGCTAGTCCCCCCACTTCGTGTCAGCGGCAGGGGAATCCTAACTATGAACGCATGCCCCCAAATAGTAAGGTCTAACATGTCACCCTACCATAACGCTAAACCTATAGGAGTCCATCATGGTCAAATCACGACCCTTCCGCTTCCAGTGAAAGGCCAACCATGTGCGGGCACACAAATGTGTGCTTGTGGTGCAAGATGGGTGAGACCTCATACGAACCACCTACGGGTAGCCCAGCTATATGTATGAAAAGGGTGGTGTGATATTTAAATACCCAATTCACAACTTTGATGTGGCGCATGTGCCTCGCAAATTAATCGTACACCCCCAACCTCATGGAGGTTTAGGAAGTGTGAAGTAGCCCCCCACACACTTTGAGTCGGTGGGAGAGATCATCTTATCAAGATGTACCATGACATGGACCAAGAAGAATCCACCTTGGTCGTATAACCTCTCTCTTATTGTTGGTCAAAGTGATGGATGTCCACGCGACCCCACAGATGGGCTAGCTCGCTGATAACCACGCAAGGGAGTAGTGCTGAAGACAACCACTGCCTGCATGTGGCCCAAACATATGTATTGACTGTTGTGTGATGTTTGAATACCCAATGCACAACTTTGATGTGGCGCCGTGCTTTGGAACCGGGAAGTCCCCACACGGAGCGAGGGTTCACGACGCGTAGTATGTATGTCACTCCACTTTGAGCCAATGACAAGGATTCATGTGTATGTACGTATGCGCTCAAACTTAGGTCTGGATTCTTCCCATGACGTAGTATGGTAACACGAACCAAAGAAGAAGAATCCCCCATGGTAACCTCTCTTGTTGTTGGTCAAAGTGATCATGGACGTCCACGCGAGCCCACAAATATATAGGCTTGCCGCCGATAACCACGTGAGGGAGAGTACTGTCCGAAGACAATCACTACATGCATGTGTTCCAATATATATATATATATAATATGAAAATGGTCGTGTACTCCTGGGAGTACGTATTCTTGCACCTCATATACCACACAGAAGAATCTTTCATACCTTTTTATTATTTTTAATATACTTCATTAATAATTACTAGATACCCCAAAATGAGTCTCATGAAAAAAATCTTGTGAGTCTACATATTTTTGAAGGTTTACATATATATTGATTTGTTCATACATGTAACGCCCCGAGACCGATGTGCCAGGTGTCCTCCAGTTATTCGCTGTTGTTGCCTTGTCATTGCTTGCGTGTCATGCATTGCATATCATGTCATCATGTGCATTTCATTTGCATACATGTTCGTCTCATGCATCCGAGCATTTTCCCCGTTGTCCGTTTTGCAATCCGGCGCTCCTATGTCACCCGGTGTCCCTTTCTACCTCTTTTCATGTGCGGGTGTTCAATGTTCTCGGATTGGACCGAGACTTTCCATGCGGCCTTGGTTTACTACCGGTAGACCGCCTGTCAAGTTTCGTACCATTTGGACTTCGTTTGATACTCCAACAGTTAACCGAGGGACCGAAAAGGCCTCGTGAGTGTTGCAGCCCAACACCCTTCCAAAGTGGCCCAAAATCCACCTAAACCCCCTCCATAATCTCGGTCGTTCGATCACGATCGCGTGGCCGCAAACCGCACCTCATTTGGACTCTCCTAGCTCCCTCTACCTATAAATATGTGTTCCCCTCCGAAATTCGTGCAGATGAAACCCTAAAAACTCCTCCGCGCGCCGCCGGACACTTCCTCCTGCGCCGGCCGGACATGTCCACCCCGCCGCCATATCACTCCGGCCCACCAGAGGCTGCCACGTCAGCTCGGCCGCCCCTCTCATCCACTCACGCGCTACCATCTGTCCCTGCCTCCCTCTCTCTCCACCGACGCCGCCAAGGCCCGCCGTGGCCCGCGGGAGGCCCGCCCGAGCCAACCCGGGCCCGAGCGCCCCGCACCCTGGCCGGATTCGCCCCGCCGCGCCTCTTCTTCGTCCCCGCCGCCTCGGGAGCTTCGCGCCGCCACCGCCATCGCCGGCAGCCGCCTTTGCTCGCCGGAGCACGCCCCGTCGCCCGAACGCCTCCTGCCGTTCGTCCGGGCCGAGCCGCCCCCGAGCGCCTGCCTCAGCTCCTCGCCCGCGCCTCGCCTCGACGGCCGCTGTCGTCGTCAGCTCACCATCGCCGTCTCCTCGTCGAGCCCTCGTCGCCGGCGGCCTGTGCCTCCTCCTTCCTCCGCCGTGGTCAATGCCGGCGCCTGCCGGACCTGCCCCTGTTCCTCGATCCAGATCGGATCGGGAGGATGACCGCAAGCGCCCCCGTGGGCCGGCCCAATCGTCCTCGCCGCGGCCCAGCTCCATCCCTGCCGGCCCACTTCCTCCGGCCCAGTTTATTTTTTCGCGAGGTTATATTTCACTAAGTCCCCGAAATTTCCTGATTCATGTGCCCATGTTCATCATGTCATAACTTTGCATCCGTAGCTCCGTTTTGCGCATGTAGCATATCAAAATGTTCGTATCGACGAGTACATCACTTCATCTCATTGCATCATTTTCATTTAAGCTCATATTGATGCCCGAGATGCTGTTGGAAGAGGGCTATGTGATGAATTTGTCAGATCTGTTTCAGCAAATGGCATTTTGTCATTTTTGCCATGATTAATGTGTGCATGCTATGACCCCGAGCTCTACATGTGTTTTGTTATATGCCATGCCATATTTACAGGGGTTCTTTCCATGTATTTTTGTGATATTTTTGGTGACTAGCACAAGCTTGCAAAGTAGCGTAATCGTTAATGTTGATTTCAGGGACTTAGGATTTCACAAAGTCCTTGTCCTGATTTTGTTGTTATGCCATATGTTCATGTTGGTTCCTAGTGATCCGTGCCTCTTATGAGGATGATCAGTAAGGATGATTTGTTAACATTGTGGCGCTCTATCCACCCATGTCTTTGTTTGCATTTATGGAGCACCCTAGCTTGAGTCAATCAAGCTTTACTTTTGCTATATCGTGAATCCTGGCAGATTGTTGACATGTTTAGCGATTTTGCCGAGGATGTTGCTATTGATCCGTGCATGCTATGTTGTTTTTCTTGCCATGTCTAGCTTCTATGCGATGTATTCTCGATGGGTGTATGCTTAGTTTGTCATGCCATGCTCTGTAGTGATTGCACTGAGCTCGTAAACATGCCTACGCGTTAACTGATTTGCATGCTCCAGTTTTTCACTAAGTCTGAGATCTGTTTATATTTTTGCCATGTTCACATGCTTGCAATTGTTTTTTCTGATCACTTTTGGCTCAAGGTCACTAAGGGACTTCCGTTAAATGCTTTGAGTATCTTCATGCCATGCCTTGCTTTGCCATGTTAAGTTCCTGTAGCTCGTAGTTTTCATACTCTAAAGTGTGCTTCCTGAAGATAAATTCCAGACTTGCGTTAATTTCACCAAGTCTGAAACCTGTTATCATTTGCACTTTTGACATGCTTGTTTGAACGTGTTAATGAGTGAATTAGCCGTAGCTTAGTGTTCATATTTTGTCAAGCATCATGAGTGGATCCCTGCCATGTATTTTGTTGCCATGTTTTAGTACTTTAGCATATTTATCTTGATTCATTTAGTTGGTCACTTGCTGTTTATCGCAGACCGGTGCCATATTTGTTTTGCTTGCCATTTCCAAACCATGCATCCGATTCCGGTGATCTTTATATCGATTTCAACCGAAATCACCTCACTTTTCTAGTGGCACTCTTGGATTTCCAAGTTGAGGCCAGGTCCAATCATTCTTTTGCAAATCATGTATATGCATCGCATACCGCATCCCGCATATCATACCATGTTCATGTGTTGGTTGTTTACTATGTTGTGTGCTTCTTTCTGGTGTTGCTTCTTCGGGTTGGTTCCGTTATCGTCGCGTTTGTGAGGACCCGTTCGACTACGTCCGTTTGTCTTCTTCATGGGCTCGTTCTTCTTCCTTGCGGGATTTCAGGCAAAATGACCATACCCTCGAAATCACTTCTATCTTTGCTTGCTAGATGCTCGCTCTTTTGCTATGCCTATGCTGCGATACCTACTACTTGCTTATCGTGCCTCCTATATTTTTGAACCAAGCCTCTAACCCACCTTGTCCTAGCAAACCGTTGATTGGCTATGTTACCGCTTTGCTCAGCCCCTCTTATAGCGTTGTTAGTTGCAGGTGAAGATTGAAGTTTGTTCTTTGTTGGAACATGGAGATGTTGTTCCTTGTTGGAACATGGTTGCTTATTGGGATATCACTATATCTCTTATTTAATTAATGCATCTATATACTTGGTAAAGGGTGGAAGGCTCGACTTTATGCCTGGTGTTTTGTTCCACTCTTGCCGCCCTAGTTTCCGTCATATCGGTGTTATGTTCCCGGATTTTGCGTTCCTTACGCAGTTGGGTTATAATGGGAACCCCTTGACAGTTCGCCTTGAATAAAACTCCTCCAGCAAGGCCCAACATTGGTTTTACCATTCGCCACCTAGCCTTTTTTTCCCTTGGGTTCTGCAGACTCAAGGGTCATCTTTATTTAAACCCCCCCGGGCCAGTGCTTCTCTAAGTGTTGGTCCAACTAAGCGATGTCCGGAGCTACCAGGGGCAACTCTGGGCTGGCCCACCCGACGTCTTGCTCATCCGGTGTGCCTTGAGAACGAGATATGTGCAGCTCCTATCGGGATTTTTCGGCACATCTGGGTGGCTTTGCTGGTCTTGTTTTACCATTGTCGAAATGTCTTGTAACCGGGATTCCGAGCCTGATCGGGTCTTCCCGCTAGAAGAATATCCTTCATTGACCGTGAGAGCTTGTGATGGGCTAAGTTGGGACACCCCTGCAGGGATTTGAACTTTCGAAAGTCGTGCCCGCGGTTATGGGCAGATGGTAATTTGTTAATGTCCGATTGTAGAAAACCTGAAGTTGATCTTAATTAAAATACATCAACCGCGTGTGTAACCGTGATGGTCTCTTTCCGGCGGAGTCCGGGAAGTGAACACGATGTTGGAGTTATGTTTGACGTAGGTTGTTCTAGCATCACTTCTTGATCATAGTTGTTCGACCGTGCTTTTGCCTTCTCTTCTCGCTCTCATTTGTGTATGTTAGCCACCAAATATGCTAGTCGCTTGTTGCAGCTCCACCTCATACCTTTTACCCTTCCTATAAGCTTAAATAGTCTTGATCGCGCGGGTGTGAGATTGCTGAGTCCCCGTGACCCACAGATACTTCCAAAACCAGCTTGCAGGTTCCGAGGTTACCGTGCAGATGACGCAACCAAGCTCAAGCAGGAGCTCTTTGAAGATCTTGTCCTTTGTGTCGTTTCATTCTAGTTGATCAGTAGTGGAGCCCAGTTGGGGTCGATCGGGGATCTGTGTAGCTTTTGGGGTAGTCTTCTTTCATTTTGGTTCCGTAGTCGGACCCTGATTGTATCTGGTTGATGTAATGCTTTATTCATGTATTGTGTGAAGTGGCGATTGTAAGCCAACTATGTATCTTTTCCCTTATGTATTACATGGGTTGTGTGAAGATTACCTCACTTGCGACATTGCTTTCAATGCGGTTATGCCTCTAAGTCGTGCTTCAACACGTGGGAGATATAGCCGCATCGAGGGCATTACAAGTTGGTATCAGAGCCTTCCCCGACCTTAGGAGCCCCCAGCTTGATTGAATCGCTGGCGTTATTGAGTCTTGAAATGTTTTGAGTCTTTTAGGAATTATATATATCGGAGAGTTAGGAATTCTTTTTACTCCTCAGTCCCTTCGTCGCTCTGGTGAGGCATCCAGACGTAGAGTTTTGACTCTTCTCTTCTCAAATTTCACTAAAAAAATTTAGGATCACGCGGGTATCTTGGAATCGTTCCGATGGTTTTGTGACGAGAACATTGTTCTTGGTGCCTCCTGTCATTTAGGGGTTGTGGCAGTGTCCCGGGGAGTTGAGCTCCGAGGTGTTGTCATCACAATTTTATCATTGCAGTTCTGGAATACCTGAGTTTAGTTTCGCCGACATCGAAAATCTCTTTTATGCAGTTTTTGGTGAGATAACCTCGACGCCACCTAGTACTAGGGCGGGAGTTCGGGAGTATTGCCATAACTCGTATAACGGATGCTTTTTGAAGGTTGAGGTAAATGATTTCCGAAGGTTTCTTGGTTATGTGTTGAAGGATGGATACAGCTGGATGTAGGATTTGCTAGTTTTGGGTGAGATATTATGCTTCCCCTGTATCCCCAACACCTGATTGCATAACCGGAAAAATTTCGAGAGTTTATAAGTGGGAATTCAAGTAGCTCTTAGGATATCTTTCCGACAGATGTATGATATGAAATTGGGGTCCGACATCTAGTGGTCAGCCTATTCACGGTTGGTTTTACAGTGGTCTCATTGTGTCTTAAAGAGTCCTTGGCTATGCCGACTCGGGGACGCTTCGTATGTCATGTGCACTGCCTTGTACATGATGGTGTTGTACGATCGAGCCCGTGTAGGCCCCACCACAAAAACTTTGGACGAAATCTCTATCATCTGTTTTTTCCGGCTTATTCTGCAAGCCAATCCTTTGTTTTGTTTTTGAGTTGTGGTATTCGAGTTGCTTCGAAGTCAAATGTTGATTCCATACCTTTTCCTAAACGATGTTCTCATACTCCTACGTGAATACCAAACCTTCATGATAATCGAGACTGTCATGTCAATTCTTTTCAACCGGTGTGTCTCTCTTCAAGTGGATCCGATCACTTCAACATTCGCAAGATCAATTATCAGTTCTTCTCAACAGTGTTTGTTTCATCCGTCTCCAAGTTGCCTTTGTTTTTCCCGCCCACCCACCCTTTTTCTTCAAGGATTCAGATTTGTTACTCACTATCCATTTTATTGATGGAAGTCTCTCCATTCTTTTTCCTTCATGTTTTTACCCGGTGTTTCTCATGAAGATGCTCTACTCGTTCTTCATTCTCCATTCTTTTCTTCTTCGGTGGTTTCAATTCAAGCTTTTGGTGTTGATCATATCCTTTCCTCGTTTCAGAAGTTTTATCATACCGGTGCACCTCATAATCATCCACTCTTCGCTATTCATTTGTTCCGAAGTGCTCAAGAAATCTCAGAAGATTCGTGTTTCCACTCTGCTTTTGTAATCCTTTCAAGCTCTTTCGAGATTGTTAGCTCATTCTAGGCATTTAATTCAACCAGTGCAACCTCTCTTTTAAATCTTTTCAATGGTGTATCTTTTGAGTGGGCCCTAATCCACAGGTCTTTTCCTAGGATCTTACCTGACTCTTCTTATTTTCCCGGCGTTACTCTCAAATTCGTTTCGAAGTTTGACGTAAGAATGAGTTATCATCAGTCAAATGCCTTTCTCCAAGATCTTTCAATTCTTTCATCATTGGTTCAACCTTTCTAATTTTCATTCCGGAGTGCCTCAACAATTTGGTGGTGTTTCTCGTCGTTTTTCTTGGATTTTGAAGATCGAAGAAGAGTTTCTCTTTAATCTTGCTCCAATCTCTTCACAGATTCGTGATTCTAGCTTGTTCCATCCTCTCATAATTCTCTTCGGTTGTGAGACTTCTTTTCACCTATCCGGAGCATTTCAAGAGTTTTTTTCAGTTTGTTTATCCGAATGCCATCATTTCGGGATTATCCATTTCAGCTTTCAGCTCTCGTTCTTCAAAAATCTTACCGGTACTTCGTTCAAGTTTTCTCTAATCAATTCGCGATCTCTTTGTTCACTTGCATCTAAACTCTCTCAAGCATCGTCGTTCATTTGCAAATTCTTCCCGGTGTTTCGTTATCTTTTATTCGTTCATTTTCAATCCTTACGGTGGTTCGTTTAAGATTTCTCTCCCTTCTTTATCATAGCTATTCATTCGTTGTTTCGATTCCACCGGTGGTTCGTTGGAGACCTTCTCAAGTTTTGCGCTATATCTCTCTTAATCCTTGCTACAAGAATAAGTTGTGTGCCAAATCCATTTGCTCGTCATCAATTAAATTGGTGAAGGATACACATAACATAATTCTTATTTTTGCTTCATCCAAGTGATCTTATTCTTCTTTCCGAAGTGGTCCATCATATCAATTCTCGGTTTCAATTGTTTCATCTTTTCTTTTCCGGAGTTCCATGTTTTCCGCATTATATCACCACGAAGATCCATCTAAATCATTGCAAGGCTGCAACCTTATTCTTTTTATCCTTCATTTTGATGGTTCTTTATTTTCTTACCGGGGTTCTTCATGGAGGCTCTACATGAGGGTTGATCAATGATTCAATTTCTTCTCGAAGTGTTCATCAAGATTCTTTTCTAAGGAGCTCAAGCATTCTTCTTCTCGCTATCCAGAGTGCAATTCCTTCTTCCATATCATTGGAGGTAGTATTACGTCATTCTTGATAATTTGAGTTCATGCTTCATGATTCACATATTGTTAATAATGAGGTATTTTAAATCCATCAACCTCTTCATTGGAGTTATATTGGGTTATATTTCACCGAAAGTCTTCCCTGAGGATTGTTGCTATCATGGTGTTTATAAATGACCCAAGTTCTTCTTTTGTCCTGGCGGTGAAATAATTTTCTCGTCTCCTCGTTCATATCAATCCAATTCTTTTCCCATGAGAGCGGGTGGTCACCTCATAATTTGAGACGTTTTCCATAAGCCCACAACAAGCATAATCCTTTCGTTGTTGGTTTTCCAACAACTCTGTTTAACTTTCTTGGAAGGGTGATCTTCAAGCTCTTTTGTGGCAGAAGTTGGCATTTTCTTCCCCATTCGCCTATTTCAATTATTTATCGTCTATTCTTTTCTTCCGGAGGCATTGTGATGTTGCTATTTTCAATCATCATCTCGAAATGGTGAGGATCGTGTTCTTTTCGTGCTTATCCATTTAACCGGAGTGTTGTGTCATCTCTTCTAGTGCTTTTCATCTTATCAAGTTGCTTATCACTTTTCAACCGGAGTGCTGCCCGAATTTGTTCTTCCTCGTTCCTCTTTTCCAACGGAGATTGTCAACTTCATTCATCTCCGTTGTATTCTTTTCTCGAAATGGCTTAACCTTTGCAAGGTTCTTTGGTTTCACTCGTTTGTCAAGAAGCAACTTAGTTTTACCCCTTCTCTTTCTCTTCCGTTTTTCCCTCCGGTGCCATTCTAGATCTCGGGACAAGATCCTCTCGTAGTGGTGGAGTGTTGTAACGCCCCGAGACCGATGTGCCAGGTGTCCTCCAGTTATTTGCTGTTGTTTCCTTGTCATTGCTTGCGTGTCATGTATTGCATATCATGTCATCATGTGCATTTCATTTGCATACATGTTCGTCTCATGCATCCGAGCATTTTCCCCGTTGTCCATTTTGCAATCCGGCGCTCCTATGTCACCCGGTGTCCCTTTCTACCTCTTTTCGTGTGTGGGTGTTAAACGTTCTCGGATTGGACTGAGACTTGCCATGCGGCCTTGGTTTACTACCGGTAGACCGCCTGTCAAGTTTCATACCATTTGGACTTCGTTTGATACTCCAACGGTTAACCGACGGACCGAAAAGGCCTCGTGAGTGTTGCAGCCCAACACCCTTCCAAAGTGGCCCAAAATCCACCTAAACCCCCTCCATCATCTCGGTCTTTCGATCACGATCGCGTGGCCGCAATCTGCACCTCATTTGGACTCTCCTAGCTCCCTCTACCTATAAATATGTGTTCCCCTCGGAAATTCGCGCAGATGAAACCCTAAAAACTCCTCCGCGCGCCGCCGGACACTTCCTCCCGCGCTGGCCGGACATGTCCACCCCGCCGCCACATCACTCCGGCCAACCAGAGGCTGCCATGTCAGCTCAGCTGCCCTCTCATCCACTCACGCGCTGCCACCTATCCCTGCCTCCCTCTCTCTCCACCGGCGCCGCCGAGGCCCGCCGTGGCCCGTGGGAGGCCCGCCCGAGCCAACCCGGGCCCGAGCGCCCCGCACCCTAGCCGGATTCGCCCCAGCTGCGCCTCTTCTTCGTCCCCGCCGCCTCGGGAGCTTCGCGCCGCCACCGCCATCGCCGGCGCCGCCACCGCCATCGCCGGCGCCGCCACCGCCATCGCCGGCAGCCGCCTTCGCTCGCCGGAGCACGCCCCGTCGCCCGAACGCCTCCCGCTGTTCGTCCGGGCCGAGCCGCCCCCGAGCGCCTGCCTCAGCTCCTCACCCGTGCCTCGCCTCGATGGTCGCTGTCGTCTTCAGCTCGCTATCGCCGTCTCCTCGTCGACCCCTCGTCGCCGGCGGCCTGTGCCTCCTCCTTCCTCCGCCGTGGTCAACGCCGGCGCCTGCCGGACCTGCCCGTGTTCCTTGATCCAGATCGGATCGGGAGGATGACCGCAAGCGCCCGCGTGGGCCGGCCCAATCGTCCTCGCCGCGGCCCAGCTCCGTCCCCGCCGGCCCACTTCCTCCGGCCTGGTTTATTTTTTTTCGCGAGGTTATATTTCACTAAGTCCCCGAAATTTCCAGATTCATATGCCCATGTTCATCATGTCATAACTTTGCATCCGTAACTCCGTTTTGCGCGTGTAGCATATCAAAATGTTCGCCTCGACGAGTACATCATTTCATCTAACTGCATCATTTTCATTTGAGCTCATCTTGATGCCCGAAATGCTGTTGGAAGAGGGCTATGTGATGAATTTGTCAGATATGTTTCAGCAAATGGCATTTTGTCATTTTTGCCATGATTAATGTGTGCATGCTATGACCCTGAGCTTTACATGTGTTTTTTTATATGTCATGCCATCTTTACAGGGGTGCTTGCCATGTATTTTTGTGATATTTTTGGTGACTAGCTCAAGCTTGCAAAGTAGCGTAATCGTTAATGCTGATTTCAGGGACTTAGAATTTCAGTAAGTCCTTGTCCTGATTTTGTTGTTATGCCATATGTTCATGTTGGTTCCTAGTGATCCGTGCCTATTTTGAGGATGATCAGTAAGGATGATTTGTTAACATTGTGGCTCTCTATCCATCCATGTCTTTTTTTGCATTTATGGAGCACCCTAGCTTGAGTCAATCAAGCTCTACTTTTGCTATATCGTGAATCCTGGCAGATTGTTGACATGTTTAGCGATTTTGCTGAGGGTGTTGCTATTGATCCGTGCATGCTATGTTATTTTTCTTGCCATGTCTAGCTTCTATGCCATGTATTCTTGATGGGTGTATGCTTAGTTTGTCATGCCATGCTCTGTAGTGATTGCATCGAGCTCGTAAACATGCCTACGCGTTAACTGATTTGCATGCTCCAGTTTTTCACTAAGTCTGAGATCTGTTTATGTTTTTGTCATGTTCACATGCTTGCAATTGTGTTTTATGATCCCTTTTGGCTCAAGGTCACTAAGGGACTTTCGTTAAGTGCTTTGAGTAGCTTCATGACATGCCTTGCTTTGCCATGTTAAATTCCTGTAGCTCGTAGTTTTCATGATCTAAAGTGTGCTTCCTGATGATAAATTCCAGACTTGTGTTAATTTCACTAAGTCTGAAACCTGTTATCATTTGCACTTTTGCCATGCTTGTTTGAACCTATTAATGAGTGAATTAGCCGTAGCTCAGTGTTCATCTTTTGTCAAGCATCATGAGTGGATCCCTGCCATATATTTTGTTGCCATGTTTGAGTAATGTAGCATATTTATCTTGATGCATTTAGTTGGTCACTTGTTGTTTATCGCAGACCGGTGCCATATTTGTTTTGCTTGCCATTTCCAAACCGTGCATCCGATTCCGGTGATCTTTATATCGATTTCCACCGAAATCACCTCACCTTTCCAGTGGCACTCTTGGATTTCCATGTTGAGGCCAGGTCCAATCATTCCTTTGCAAATCATGCATATGCATCGCAAACCGCATCCCAAATATCATACCATGTTCATGTGTTGGTTGTTTACTATGTTGTGTGCTTCTTTCCGGTGTTGCTTCTTCGGGTTGGTTCCGTTACTGTTGCGTTTGTGAGGACCCGTTCGACTACGTCCGTTTGTCCTCTTCATGGGCTCGTTCTTCTTCCTTGCGGGATTTCAGACAAGATGACCATACCCTCGAAATCACTTCTATCTTTGCTTGCTAGATGCTCGCTCTTTTGCTATGCCTATGCTGTGATGCCTACTACTTGCTTATCGTGCCTCCTATATTGTTGAACCAAGCCTTTAACCCACCTTGTTCTAGCAAACCGTTGATTGGCTATGTTACGGCTTTGCTCAGCCCCTCTTATAGCGTTGTTAGTTGCAGGTGAAGATTGAAGTTTGTTCCTTGTTGGAACATGTTTACTTGTTGGGATATCACAATATCTCTTATTTAATTAATGCATCTATATACTTGGTAAAGGGTGGAAGGCTCGGCCTTATGCCTGGTGTTTTCTTCCACTCTTGCCGCCCTAGTTTCCGTCATATCAGTGTTATGTTCTCGGATTTTGCGTTCCTTGCGCGGTTGGGTTATAATGGGAACCCCTTGACACTTCGCCTTGAATAAAACTCCTCCATCAAGGCCCAACATTGGTTTTACCATTCTCCACCTAGCCTTTTTTCCCTTGGGTTCTGCAGACTCAAGGGTCATCTTTATTTAAACCCCCCCTGGGCCAATGCTTCTCTAAGTGTTGGTCGAACTAAGCGATGTCCGGAGCTACCAGGGGCAACTCTGGGCTGGCCCACCCGACGTCTTGCTCATCCGGTGTGCCTTGAGAACGAGATATGTGCAGCTCCTTTCGGGATTTGTCGGCACATCTGGGTGGCTTTGCTGGTCTTGTTTTACATTGTCGAAATGTCTTATAACCGGGATTCCGAGCCTGGTCGGGTCTTCCCGCTAGAAGGAATATCCTTTGTTGACCGTGAGAGCTTGTGATGGGCTAAGTTCGGACACCCTTGCAGGGATTTGAACTTTCGAAAGCCGTGCCCACGGTTATGGGCAGATGGGAATTTGTTAATGTCCGGTTGTAGAAAACCTGAAGTTGATCTTAATTAAAATACATCAACCGCGTGTGTAACCATGATGGTCTCTTTCCGGCGGAGTCCGGGAAGTGAACACGGTTTTGGAGTTATGTTTGACGTAGGTTGTTCTAGGATCACTTCTTGATCATAGTTGTTCGACAGTGCTTTTGCCTTCTCTTCTCGCTCTCATTTGTGTATGTTAGCCACCAAATATACTAGTCGCTTGCTGCATCTCCACCTCATACCTTTTACCCTTCCTATAAGCTTAAATAGTCTTGATCGTGTGGGTGTGAGATTGCTGAGTTTCCGTGACTCACAGATACTTCCAAAACCAGCTTGCAGGTTCCGAGGTTACCGTGCAGATGACGCAACCATGCTCAAGGAGGAGCTCTTTGAAGATCTTGTCCTTTATGTCGTTTCGTTCTTGTTGATCAGTAGTGGTGCCCAGTTGGGGTCGATCGGGGATCTGTGTAGCTTTTGGGGTAGTCTTCTTTCATTTTGGTTCCGTAGTCGGACCCTGATTGTATTTGGTTGATGTAATGCTTTATTCATGTATTGTGTGAAGTGGCGATTGTAAGCCAACTATGTATCTTTTCCCTTATGTATTACATGGGTTGTGTGAAGATTACCTCACTTGCGACATTGCTTTCAATGTGGTTATGCCTCTAAGTCGTGCTTCGACACGTGGGAGATATAGCCGCATCGAGGGCGTTACAATACATGAAAAAGGTATATTACAAAAAGTATGTCACAAATGATATTTTTTCAACCAAACCCATATTGGGGTATCTTTGAATATTTAATTAAGTATATTGAGAATGATAGATGGGTATAATCAATGCGTATGAGAGATATATTGAGGATGGAAGTACATACTCCCAGGAGTACAGAAAATTAGTCCCAGGAGAATGACACACACACACACATAGGACTGGACTATTCTGTTAATAGTAACGGAATAATATTCTTTTACTATAGGGCCCTATAGAGGAGCGGTCTGCAATTTGCCAAATCTGAGAAAAGGCTACGACCCGATAGAGAAAGGTTCTTAATGAGAAAATAACCACCCCGACCGTCCTACCTCCGCGCAAGCGTCGCCGCCCCCGTCGCCCCCTCGCGCCACCGCCCCCCCCCCCCCCCCCCGCCGTCCTCCCCCCTGCCGCACTGCGCCGCTGCCCCCTCTGCCCCACCCTGTCATCGTCCCCTCTGCCCCATCACGCTGCCGCCCTCTGCCTGACCGCATTGCTGGCTTCTCTGCCCCACGGTGCTGGCCCGCCAGCCATTGCACTCCAAGAGGCCGGCCGAGTCATGGCGCCGGCCATCTCCCCCCATTCTCCCTCGGAAATAGGTCCTCCCCTCGCCTCCTATGTAGTCCCGCCATGATCTCCGCTCAGTTCAACTTCGCTCCCAACACTCCATATCTCCTTGATCCAGCCACCATCCCGCCCCCATCTCTTTCGGTGCCACCCCCGCCTCACCCTCATATCCTCCCCGACCCTCGTGGTTGTCCAACTCGCCTCCTCCCCCATGCCAGCGGTCTCCTTCCACTGCTTGCAACCCTCCTGGTCCCCCTTTGCTGGCCTCCTCCTGGTTCAGTTTGATATCGAACGAGTGGGCAGGCCAGCTCCCCGATGGTGGTCAGTAAGCCATGCACCACCACCAGGCTTACCTTCTACCCCTGTTGCTGCATCCCATGCAGGCCACCGCTGACTCCTGTGTAGGCCGCCAATGCCCCTGTGCAAGGTTCAAAGGCCATGGAATTCTACGACCATTTGAGCTAGGCGACGGACCTATAAAACATCCAACATGTCCTCGTACTACACCAAGCATAACCACAAGATGACACATACGACCGACATCTTTGCTCAAAAGATGTTCAAATTGATTAACACATGCACTTGTATGTTCTTTTTGGTTTTCGTGGCTGAAATTTATGGAGTTTATATAAATGCTAGTGAGATGAATAGCTATAGAAGTGCTTTGTGCTGATAATAGACGACTCATATTTTTCTTAACGGATACTTATGCAGAACACTCGTGCCACAGCAGGGCCCAGGCCATTCACCATCGGCACCATAGTCAGTTCATGATGACCCACAAGTATAGGGGGTCTATCATAGTCCTTTCGACAAGTAAGAGTGTCGAACCCAACGAGGAGCAGAAGGAAATGACAAGCAGTTTTCAGCAAGGTATTTTCTGCAAGCACTGAAATTATCGGTAATAGATAGTTTGTGATAAGATAACTTGTAACGGGTAACAAGTAACAAATATAACAAAGGTGCAGTAAGGTGGCCCAATCCTTTTTGGAGCAAAGGATAAGCCTGGACGAACACTTATAGAAAGCAAAGTGCTCCAAATGACACATGGGAATTATTGTAAAGTTAGTTTTCAGCATGCTCACATGATTTGCGTTTGTTACTTTGATAATTCGATATGTGGGTGGACCGGTGCTTGGGTGATGCCCTTACTTGGACAATCCTCTCACTTATGATTAACCCCTCTTGCAAGCATCCGCAACTATGAAAGTAGAATTAAGATAAATCTAACCATAGCATGAAACATGTGGATCCAAATCATCCCCTTACGAAGCAACGCATAAACTAGGGTTAAGCTTCTATCACTCTAGCAACCCATCATCTACTTATTACTTCCCAATGCCTTCCCCTAGGCCCAAATCATTGTGAAGTGTCATGTAGTCGATGTTCACATAACAACACTAGAGGAAAGACAACATACATCTCATCAAAATATTGAACGAATAGCAAATTCACATGATTACTTATAACAAGACTTCTCCCTTGTCCTCAGGAACAAATAACTACTCACAAAACATACTCATGTTCAAGATTAGAGAAGTATTGAATATCATTAAGGATCTGAACATATGATCTTCCACCAAATAAACTAACTAGCATCAAGTACAAGGAGTAATCAACACTACTAGCAACCCACAAGTACCAATCTGAGGTTTTGAGACAAAGATTGGATATAAGAGCCGAACTGGAGTTTGAGAGGAGATGGTGTTGGTGAATATGTTGATGAATATTGAACTCCTCTCGATGAGAGGATTGTTGGTGATAACGATGGCTTCGATTTCCCCCTCCTGGAGGGAAGTTTCCCCGGCAGAACAGCTCCGTCGGAGCCCTAGATTGCTTTTGCCTAGGTTCCGCCACAAGAAGGCAGCGCTTCGTCCCGAAAGCTTCCTTTTGATTTTTCTAGGTCAAAAACACTTCATATTGTAGAAGATGGGCGCCGGAGACCTGCCAGGGGCCCCACAAGCCCTGGGGGCACGCCTTGGGGGATAGGGCGCGCCCCCAGGCTTGTGGCTACCTGGTGGGTCCCCCTCTGGTATTTCTTCGCCCAATATTTTTTATATATTCCAAAATAATTTTCTGTAATTTTTTAGGACTTTTGGAGTTGTGCAGAATAGGTCTCTCAGATTTGCTCCTTTCCGTTCCAGTATTCCAGCTGTCGGCATTCTCCCTCTTCATGTAAATCTTGTCAAATAAGAGAGAAAAGGCATACGTATTGTACCATAATGTGTAATAACATCCCATAATGCAATAAATATCAACATAAAAGAATGGTGCAAAATGGACGTAGCAACTCCCCGAAGCTTAGACCTCGCTTGTCCTCAAGCGAAAGCCGAAATCGATAATCATGTCCACATGTTTGGAGATAGAGGTGTCGATAAAATAAAATACGAACATGAGGGCATCATGATCATCTTTAGAACAACAACATACATTGGCATATAATTTCTTATGCTAAAGTAACAATTCGTTCACAAGGTAAAGTATGAGTCAAAAACTTCATTGAAAACTAACAAATTATGATCTCGATCATTGAAGCAATTGCAATTTATCATAATATCGGAAAGAGTCAATGTAAGAGCTTTTGTATAGCAAGTCCACATACTCAACCATCTTTTAGTCTTTCACTATTGCTAACACTCATGCGATACTTATGAGATCAAAGCCTCAATCGGACACATAGAAAGATAGGGGCTTATAGTTTCGCCTCCCAACCTTTTACCTCAAGTGTAATGTCAACAATAATACTTTATGATAACCTACATGTGAGTGTGTATATATATATCTGGATCTTTCCCCAACATACAGTGCTTGCCAAAAAGAAAAAGTGTAAATAGGAAAGGTGAAGATCACCATGACTCTTGTATAAAGGTAGAAGGTAAAATTAAAAGGTAGGCCCTTCGCAGATGGAAGCAAAGGTTGTCATGCGCTTTTTATGGTTGGATGCACGAAATCTTAATGCAAAAGAATGTCACTTTATATTGCCGCTTGTGATAGAGAACTTTATTATCCAGTCCGTCGCTTTTATTTCTTCCATATCACAAGTTCGTATAAAGCTTATTTTCTACACACTAAAAGATCATACATATTTTAGAGAGCAATATTTATTGCTTGCACCGATGACAACTTACTTGAAGGATCTTACTCAATCCATAGGTAGATATATTGGACTCTCATGGCAAAACTGGTTTAAGGGATGTTTGGATGCACAAGTAGTATCTCTACTTGGTGCAAAAGATTTGGCTAGCATGGGATGAGAAGCAAGCACAACATGTTGGAGGATCCATGGCAATATAACTTCTATTCGGATATAAGAAAGCATAACCCATTATGTTGTCTTCCTTGTCCAACATCAACTTTTTAGCATGTAATATTTCAATGAGTCCTCACAATCACAAAAGATGTCCAATATAGTATATTTATATGTGGAACCTATCTTTCTTTATTACTTCCTATTAATTGCAGCAATGACCAAAACTATGTCTGTCAACTCTCAACAAATTTTGTTCATCATACTCTTTATATGTGAAGTCTCCACTCTCCATAAGATCATTATATAATATTTTTACTTCTTTTATTCTTTATCTTTTTCTCAAGATCTAAGTAAGAAAGTATAGCCCTCAATTCAAAACTAATTTTTATTATATAACTCACAGACTCGATTACATAGATAGATCACAAAGCAAAACTCAAAGACTAAATCATACTAAAAACAAAAACTTTATTCTACTAAACCAAGATATAACTAAAAGGATCAAACTAAGAAAAACGATAAAGGTAAAGATGTGATGGTGATACGATACCGGGGCACCTCCCCCAAGCCTAGCACAAGCCAAGGGGAGTACCCATACCCATGTACTCATGTATTCTTCTTCAGAGGTGGTGATGAAAGTGTAGATGATGCGTCTGTCAGCTTCATTAAGGTACCCTTCAGGTCCTACAATTCTTGGAGTACAGGTCGGAGCATATTTGCATTCTTCTGAATTTCCTCCAAAAGATGCTTATTTTTAGGCCACCAGGAACTTTTTCCCTGCATCACTTTCACTTGGACGGGATACATCCCAATTGGAGGGTATATGTGCACGAGGAGTATTCTCCACCCCATAGTTATGAACGAAATTATGAAAGTTGTTCCGATGTAAGATGTGTAAGGGCCTCCTAGGGGGAAGCCCTTCTCGTATCTCTTGGATTTGATGGTTGCTTGTAGTCCTTATTGCTTGATGGCGATTTGGAATAGTGGATATTCCGGCCACGGTACCTCTCTCTGAAGCCGGAGGCTGAACTTCAAGCGAACATCCTTCGTCCTCCTCCATCGTGACTCCCTCGGCATCCTCCCTCCTGAGTTTCATCTACATTGTTACGGCATATCTCTCTCAAGGTAGTTTTGGTGATTGATGACAACATGTTTGCGGACTAATCTTGTGCGTTGAATTATTCTCAGATTCTCCCCTGGCACGAGACGCTTTCTTCCCCTCGGAGTGTATTTCAAGACGGTGTAGCTCTTTCATTTCTTTCTAGGTGGACTAGTTGCGTAGAGGGCACCGTACTATCAAGAGGGGGTCCGCTGGGGTTTTGCTTGGGTGGAATCATCACGTACACTTCAGCTTCTCACCCTCCGAGCTTTTCCTGTCCATTGAAGAGATCTCTCCTCTCTTCCTTGTTCTGTCTAGGTCTAAGCGGCAGTACCGCGCACCCAGCCGTAGTACCGCTGAGAAGCCACAAGCGGCAGTACCGCTTCACAGCGGTAGTACCGCCGTGGCTCCACAGCAGTAGTACCGCTGGGGGCCTGGCACCTCAGCTGGTCCTCAGCTTATTTGAGAGATCCCTTCTCTCTCGTGCGCGCGCCCCAGCGGTAGTACCACACTGCCTGCGGTACTATGGCCGAAGGGTCACAAGCGGCAGTACTGCTCCACAGTGGTACTACCGCCCTTGACCCCACTGCCGTAGTACCGCTGGGTAGTTTGTCTCCTACCGCCTCGATTCGAGAGGTCTTTTTCTTGTGTCGGGTTTTGCGGCACTAGTCACGGTTGTAGTGGCGGTAGTACCGTTCCAGGAGCGGTAGTACCGCCCTACCACCGCGGTAGTACCGCATTTGGGTCCGTTCCCTACTAAGTCTCCTCAACGCGGCAGTACCGTTGGTTGGCGTGGCAGTACCGTCGCCTGCGGTAGTACCGCCCCCTCTCAGCGGTAGTACCGCCCTGTGCGGGGCTGGTTGGTGGGGGGCAACGGGATTGTTGCCCCCACTATAAAAGGGAGTCCCCTTCCTCCTTCTCACCCACCTCTTCCTCCCCCAAGCTCCATTTATTGCTCAAGCTCCATTAAATACTCCAAGCTTCATTTCCGCCCGATCTATCTCTCTAGCCACTCAAATTTGTTGATTTGCTCGGGAGTGGTTGAGAAGGCCCCGATCTACACTTCCACCAAGGGATTTTCGATTCCCCCACTCATCCCTAGCGGATCTTGTTACTCTTGGGTGTTTGAGCACCCTAGACGGTTGAGGTCACCTCGGAGCCATATTCCATTGTGGTGAAGCTTCGTGGTCTTGTTGGGAGCCTCCGATTAAGTTGTGGAGATTGCCCCAGCCTTGTTTGTAAAGGTTCGGTCGCCGCCTTCAAGGGCACCAATAGTGGAATCACGGCATCTCGCATTGTGTGAGGGCGTGAGGAGAATACGGTGGCCCTAGTGGCTTCTTGGGGAGCATTGTGCCTCCACACCGCTCCAACGGAGACGTACTTCCCCTCAAAGGAAGGAACTTCGGTAACACATCCTCGTCTCCACCGGATCCACTCTTGGTTATCTCTTACCTTTACTTGTGCAAGCTCTTTATTGTTTCTACCCTTGCTTGCTTGTATGCTTGTTGTTATTGCATCATAGTGGTTGCTCACCTAGTTGCATATCTAGACAACCTACTTTGATGCAAAGTTTAATTTGGTAAAGAAAAGCTAAAAATTGGTAGTTGCCTATTCACCCCCCCCTCTAGTCAACCATATCGATCGTTTCAATTGGTATCAGAGCCTCGTCTCTTTATTAAGGACTTTACCATCCAAAGAGTATGGTTGATACTGTAGACGGTGTGGAGGAACACTCTGGTGTGAATCCGATCTCGTCTACGGCAGATGGGGGAACTTCGGTCTCTCGTGAGGAGTTCAATGTGGCCTTGGAGACATTGAAAACCTCCATGACGACTGAAGTTGAAAGCATGTTTAATAAATTTCTTGAGGGGCTTAAACTATCCACCGCACCGTTGAAAGTGGGTGATTTCGCCAACAAGGTGTCGGATGCTATCCCCGACAAGGGGGAAGCTAGTAGTGAAAAGGCTCCTTCTTCTAGTGGCAAGAATGGCACCGGCATCTTTGCCCATGTGGAACCACCACTTGTTTATGGTGGACCGGTTCCTTCCACTCATTTGAATCATGCCGGTCCTCCCCCTAAGATTGTGAAAAATGAGGATTTTGATTCTTGGGTTTACCGCTTTAAACGTCATTTAAATCATGTGAACACTAACCTTTGGAGAATCATTGAAGAAGGTTTCTATCCACATGATCCAAGCAACTTCACTCCTCGAGAAGCCGCGGACAATCAATTCAATGAGAATGCTCTCTTCATCATTCAAGATGCAATTCCACCCGAAGACCTACCTCATCTTCGTCCCTTCGCCTTGGCCAAAGATGCATGGCATTGTGTCGTGTCTCTCTACCGGGGAAGCGTAAGCATTCAACGCTCCAACTATGAAGTGGTACAAGATGAGGCCGATGAGTTTGCAATGAAGGAAGATGAAGAACCTCATGAGCTTTATCGGAGAGTAACCAAACTCGCGGTCTCACTACGAGATCACGGGAGCAAGGACACGGATGACAATTGGATCAAGCGCAAATTCCTCAAGGCAATGATGCCCTACCAGAAGGCCATGTCCTCTGTCATTCGTCAAAGACCGGACTTCCACACTTTGACCTCAAGCGAAGTGTTGGATGAGTTTGTGCCCATGAACATTTTGGACAAGACCGCCGACAATGCGGTGCTCCGTTCTCAATGAACAAAGAAGCCTAACCTTGCATTGAAGGCCAAGCTCACCGTGGAAGAAGAAGAAGAGGAAGAAGAGGAGAGCAACCCCGAAGATACGAAGTATGCATATCATGAACACATGGCACTTGCTTCAAGGCAATTTGGAGCAAGAAAAACTCGAGGCCCAACTTTAGCAAAAACAACTCGAGTGGCACAAGGGGCAAGCAACGTGTAAGAACTTGCTACAATTGCGGCAACGTGAGTAATTTCGTTGCGGAATGCCCGTATGAGAAGACGGAAGACAATGGTGGCAAACTCATCCGAAAGGACAAGGCCAAGTCGTTCCCCAACAAGAACAAGAAGACTCCTCCCAAGGCTTTGGTTGTGCAAGAAGAGTACAATGAGGATGATGACGATGATGAAGATGATGAGTCGGTTGCCATGGCCTCCGTTGCCATTGCAACAACGTCACGGGTGTCTCTCTTTGACTCACCCAATGAGAGCATCACCGCCAAGTGCCTCATGGCTAAAGCCACCAACAAGGTAACCTTCAACATCAAAACCACCATCATTAATCATCCTTCCCAAACGGATAGCATTAATGAGCTTGAGGGAGTTAATGTGGAGGCTAACGAGTTTGAGGCTTTTATGGGCAAACTCAAGGGAAAATCCAAGAAGCACTTTGTTGCTCTCTTGGAACAACTTGGTGAGGCCAATGACATGATCGAGGCTCACGAAGACACCATCTCTAAGATGGAAGGGCATAGTCGTGACTATGCCGATGAGATTTCAGATCTTTCCAATGCTCTTGAGGAAGAGCGTGGTCTTCGTTTGGCTCTTGAGGAGTCACACAACGTTGATCATGCTAAGTTAAAGAAAGATTATGATCATGCCCTCATTGTTTCTCGTGTGCTAAATTCCGAGAAGGCCAAACTCGGGGTTGATCTTGCTAGACTCAAAGAGGAGTTTGATATACTTGACAAGGCCCACAAGGCCTTGAAGGGTATTCACGCTAGTCTCAAGGAGTCTCATGATCAACTCCAAGTGAAGCTAACTAAGGAGAAAGCAACTTTTCCTCATATGGTTTTAATTGATAATGCAAATGCTACTAACCCGTGTTGTGAGCATATACATCTTGTTGAGGAAAATGCTAAGTTGAAGGAGCAACTTGAGATAGGTCTTGCGACTTGCATACAAGGCAAGAAGAACCTCAACGATCTCTTGATCAACCAAAAGGGAGGTGTGGCCAAGGAAGGGGTTGGGTACGTGCCCGACTCCAAGAACAAGAAGAAGAATGACAAGACCAAACGACCTCCTCCCCTCATGCAAACCTTTGTGAGGGAGGGAGAGAGTGCCCCCGAGGAGAAGAAGAAGAACAATGTCAAGAAGGGCAATGTCATCCCTCCTAACAAAGCCGGCGATTTTAATCCTTCTTATGTGTTATGCCGTGCTAGTGATGGGCATGTTTATGCCAAATTTGTTGGTTCTCTTCATGAGTACATTGAATGGTCTATTTGGGTTCCTAAGACCCTTGTTACTAACATCAAAGGACCCATTACAAAATGGGTACCTAAAACCAAGCATTGATCTCTTGTAGGTGTTTGCTTCCGGTGGTGGATCATAGTTGCTCGATAGCGGAGCTACAAATCATATGACCGGAAGCAAGGACTTGGTGGTGGACGTGCACAAAGTTCCATCTATGCCCACCAATGTCGAGTGGGGTGACGCCTCATCCTCTAAGGTATTGGGACTTGGCAAGGTGGTCATCTCTCATGATCTCACGATCAAGAAGGTCATGCTTGTTGAGTCCCTTGCATACAATTTACCTTCCATTCATCAACTTGCAATCATGGGCTTTGCCACTTTCTTTGATATCGATACCGTGGCCCTCTTGTGGAGCAAGACTCTTAAAGTAGCTTTTGTTGGGCATGTTGAGAATGGTCTATATGTGATTAACTTTTCGGAGCGACCCACTAAGACCGCAACATGCCTAATGGCTAAAGTTGATGTGGGATGGCTTTGGCATCACCGTTTAGCTCATGTCAATATGAGATCTTTGCAAAGTCCTCTCAAGGGGGACCATGTCCGTGGACTAACGAATGTTAGCTTTGTTAAAGATCATGCTTGCAGTGCCTGTATCGAAGGAAAGCTACATGAGAAGGCTCACCCTCCCACCACTATCATTTATTAAAAGAGGCCCTTGGAGCTCCTTCACATGGATCTTTTTGGGCCCCCATCCTTCGATAGTCTTGGAGGTAGGAAGTATTGCTTGGTGATTGTGGATGACTACTCAAGGTACACATGGGTGTATTTCTTCAAGAGGAAGAGCGAGACCCAACAAACCGTCATTGACTTTGCAAATGAAGCACAACGTCAACACAATGCAAAGATCTTGACAATAAGAAGTGACAACGGCACCGAGTTCAAGAACTACACCTTGGATGAATTTCTTAGTGATGAGGGAATCAAGCATCAATATTCCGCACCATACACCCCTCAACAAAACGGTGTTGCGGAGAGGAAGAACCGGACGTTGATGGATGCGGCAAGGACCATGATGGCGGAGTTCAAGTCTCCATACAACTTTTGGGCCAAAGCCATCAACACCGCGTGTCATGCATCCAATCGGCTCTACCTCCGCAAGGGCTTGAACAAGACCCCATATGAGATACTCACCGGTAACAAGCCCAACCTCAAGTACTTCCGGGTATTCGGGTGTAAGTGTTTCATTCTCAAGAAAGGTGTTCGGTTGTCTAAATTTGAGGTTAGAGCTTATGAGGGCATATTTGTTGGTTATGCTACAAACTCTCATGCTTACCGTGTCCTCAATAAATCCACGGGACTTATTGAGGAGACGTGTAACATGGAGTTTGATGAGAATAACGGCTCCCAAGTGGAGCAAAGTGGCACTTGTGATGGAGGTGATGAAATTCCTCCTCAAGCCTTAAGAAGGATGGGTGTTGGTTTCATCCTACCCATTGAGGAACCCCTTGTGGCCGAAGGAGAAGGACAATGCTCCACTCAAGTGGAGCCATCACCAACCCAAGGCCCACACGCTTCTGAAGAACAAAGTGAAGGCCCTCAACCTCATGAACAAGACCAAGGGCAAGATCATACTCAAGACGGTGTTGACACACCAAGTGATGCCCAAGGTAAAGTTCTCTCCCCCGAGCAAGTTCAAGATCAAGAACAAGTTCATGACGGCGCTCAAGATGATCAAGTAACCGCTCCTCAACTCACCACCGAGGAGGAATTAGAGCGTCGTGCCGCCAAGGTTGCTTCCAAGCTCTCCACCAAGGATCATCTCATGACGAATGTGCTTGGAAGCTTAAGAAAGGGGGTAAGCACTCGTAGACAATTAGCAAATTATTGTGAGCATCACGCGTTTGTCTCTTGTGTGGAGCCCCACAAGGTCTATGAGGCGCTAGAAGATCCGAATTGGCTCAATGCCATGCACGAAGAACTCAACAACTTCGAGCGCAACAAAGTGTGGAGATTGGTGCCAATGCCAATGGGGAACCATAATGTCATTGGAACCAAGTGGATATTCAAGAACAAGAAAGATTCCCATGGGATTATCATTCGCAACAAGGCTCGTTTGGTAGCACAAGGCTACTCCCAAGTCGAGGGTATCGACTACGGTGAAACCTTTGCTCCCGTTGCTCGTCTTGAATCCATTCGCATGTTGATTGCATATGCTTCTCATCATAACTTTAAGTTACAACAAATGGATGTGAAGAGTGCTTTTCTTAATGGTCCCATTAATGAATTGGTTTACGTCAAGCAACCCCCCGGGTTCGAGGATCCCTACTTTCCCGATCATGTGTATCAACTCGATAAGGCACTCTATGGCCTTAAACAAGCCCCACGTGCGTGGTATGACCACCTTACCGAGTTGTTACAAGACCGTGGTTTTGAAGTTGGGCTAATAGACCCCACTCTTTTTACTAAGAAGGTCAAAGGGGAGTTGTTTGTGTGCCAATTATATGTTGATGATATTATCTTTGGTTCTCCTAACAAAGCTTTCAATGAGGAATTTGCCGCTCTCATGACCTCAAAGTTCAAGATGTCCTCCATGGGAGAGTTGAAGTTCTTTCTAGGGTTCGAAGTGAAGCAAAGAAGAGAAGGAACTTTCATCAATCAATCTAAATACACTCAAGACATGCTCAAGAGATTCAAGCTAAGTGACGTCAAGCCGGCTTCCACTCCAATGCCCACCAAGTGCCAACTTGACTTAGATCCCAATGGTAAAGTGGTGGATCAAAAGGTATATCGTTCCATGATTGGATCCTTGCTTTACCTTTGTGCATCTAGACCGGACATCATGTTGAGTGTGGGAATTTGTGCACGGTTTCAAGCCGCACCTAAGGAAAGTCACTATGTGGCGGTCAAACGAATCTTTCGATATTTGGCTCATACCCCAAACTTTGGCTTATGGTACCCAAGAGGATCAAACTTCAAGCTTATAGGGTACTCAGATTCCGATTGGGCGGGAGACAAAGTGGATAGGAGGTTCACTTCCAGAGGGTGCCAATTCCTTGGTTGCTCTTTGGTAAGTTGGTCTTCCAAAAAGCAAAGGTGTGTGTCTCTCTCGTCCACCGAAGCGGAGTATGTGGCGGCCGGTAGTTGTTGTGCACAACTCTTATGGATGAGGCAAACTTTAAAGGATTACGGTGTCACTTGTGACAAAGTGCCTCTTTGGTGTGACAATGAAAGTGCCATCAAGATCTCTCTCAACCCGGTGCAACACTTCAAGACGAAGCATATTGAGATCCGGGATCACTTCATCCGGGATCACATTAGGCAAGGAGAGATCGAGCTCAACTACGTCAACACTCATGATAACCTTGCAGATATCTTCACGAAGCCCTTGGATGAAGCAAGATTTCGCAAGTTAAGGCATGAGCTAAATATCATTGATTCAAGCAATGTTGCTTGAACTCGCGCACACCATATCACGCTCAACTTGTTGTCTAGTTTAGGTGTAGGCATGGACATAGGGGGAGTGTTGTTCTCTCAATGAACTCTCCCTCCCCCATTATGCATAAATTGATCAAGTCTTTCACCTTAGCCATTATTGATGGCACTTGTGCTTCAAAGACGAGTTTTGGTCATGGGCCCAAGGTTAAAATCTTCGCGGTGCCATACCTTTTGACTCAAACATAGGTGGCCTCGGCCACCGCCCTCTTTTGAAGAGGTGTGTCTTGGTCGTTTGCTGTTGTGCTTTGTTGTTTCTCTCTTGCCGTTTTTGTCGTTTCGTCGAGCTAAAGCCGTGTTTGTTTAGTTGTCGTGGCGTGCTGGGCGGTACTACCGCCCCCCAGCGCGGTACTACCACTTATAAGCGGTACTACTGCCCCCAGCGCGGTACTACCGCTGAGGGACAGGACCTGAGGGTTAAGTCGAGGCAGGGGGAGGTTTCTTCTCCCCCATACCCATTCACTTCGCCCCTCTTGTCTCTTCCTCTCTCCAGCCTCCTCTTGCCACGGGAGGGCTCCGGTGGATCTCCGTCTCCGGGGCGTCCCTCTCCATTTCCTTTGGTGGAGTCGATCCCCACCTCGTCCTCTTGCCATGGATGCCGGTATTGCCCCCGTTCCTTCTTTCGTTTTGTCTCCTTTTAGTTCTTGTTTCTTAGGGGCAATGGTGGTTGCATCTCTAGATTTTTGGCGAAATCTAGGCATGAGTTGGTTGGAGAAGGCAACTAGACTTTCTAGATTAGAGTTTGGTAGGATTATTTTTGAATTTGGTAGGCCGGTAGTGCCGGATCTGACCACGGTAGTAGGAAACCACTATTTCACCGCCTCGTGCTATGAAACTGCTGTTTATCCGCCTCAAGCCGTACTACCGCTCCCTTTGGAGCAGTACTACCGCTTGACCTAGAGCGTTACTACCGCTCCCTTTGGGGCGGTACTACCGCGGGTAGGTCACGGTACTACCGCTGCATGCTAATTTCCATCATTCTCCTGCCTTACCTTGATCTTTTTGTTGTGTTTGTTGGCTTATGCTCGTTCTTTCTGGTTGTTTCGCGTTGTTCTTGTGTTTGGCTCCAGGTGATGACCATTCCGAGCAGCAAGGTCGCCGTATCAACCCCGGGCGTGCCACATCAAAACTCTACCGCACCTCTGAGCCTGCCAGTGGTTCCTCGAGCACCCAACCGCCTCCAGCAAGTGCTTCTGCAAGTGTTCCTCCACCTCCTCAGCAATCGAAGCGAGCCGCCAACAAGCCAAAAGGGAAGACTGTGACTGAGATGACCAACAAGGAGTTTTGGGAGAAGCGTCGCCGCAACCCCTATGCGGTGGACCAAGAACCCACTTTGGTCAACCGCCCGTTCTGGAACCGTTTTCACTTTGCCGTCTACTTTGATGTGATCAAGGCCAAGAAGAATCTTTTTGTTGATGTTTGCTCCATTGACACTGATGCTATGGAGAAGGATCCGGAGTACTTTGGCGAAGCTCTTCAGATGTGCACTCAGCTAAACATTCTCAGGATCATGCAATTCAATAAGGATTTCAATGCGGATTTGGTGGCTCAATTCTATGCCACCGTCCACCTTGGGACGGATGTCGACAGGACTCTGACATGGATGACCAATGGCAAGCTGCTTTCTATCAAGTGGAAGGCTTTCATGGAGTTACTTGATGTGGTGGATACCGGGCTTGAGACTCCTGTCGGTTTCCGTCCTCACCGCAATGCTACATCCACCCACAAGCAAGCCCTTTGGCCCTACTGCACTTTGAAGGTTCACCCAGTCACTCAGAAGAAGACCTATGAGCTGTCTCCGTATCTGGACATTCTTCATCGCATATTCCGTGAGACTCTCTTCCCTCGGATCGAGAATCTGGATATGGTCCACTCTTACCTCGTGGACATGCTCCTTTTCTGTCAGCATGAGAAGGAAGCAAGCACTAGAGAGAGCCTGGATATCTCTCATGTCATGTGGTCTGAATTTCTATCTACCGTGTCTGAGCGCAAGTGTCCTATCTATGGTCCATTCATCATGAGGCTCATTGAGAGGACCTGGGCACAGACTTATCCCAGAGTGCTGCTAGAGACTGGAGACTTGGTGTCTCATGAGATCAAGCGTCTGAGGAAGAAGGACAACTGGACAGCGCCTCACACAGGGGGTCCATCTGCTACTGCTGCCACAGGGGGTCCATCTGCTGATGCTGCTGCTGCTGCTGCCATGGGGACCGAGGGTGAGGCTGCTACTGATGATCATGAGGAGAACTTTGGCCCCTCTAGTGCAGAACCGTTGTGGGCACAGAAGCTTAAGCGCAAGATGAAGAAGCTTTTCTGCATGGAGTCTCATGGTCAGTACATGACTCATGTGGCGGAGAAGCATGCCAGGACGCGCCACAAGGAGCTCATGCGTCAGATGGGAGCAACTGTTGTCAGTGGGTCTGAGGGTCAGATCACTGAAGAGGAGGACTGGATTCATCAGAATTGCCACTGGACCGACTCCGATGCCGAGCAGTTTTCGACCCACGATGAAGATGCAGAGATGTGATGTTCGAGACCTTCCCCTCCCATCACCTGGAGTCGTAGTGTCACTCTATGCCCTTTTTGATGTCTCGCTGCCAAAGGGGGAGAGAGTGTAGGGATTTGCTTCTTGTGTCGTGCTTTGAGTCATCTTGTGTTTTCTTGTGTGTTCCTTCTTTGGTTTGGTTTGGTGTGAGACCTAAGTCCTAGTCATATGGTGTAAGACATATGCTCCCTATCGCTACCTTATTACTTATGTCACTTCAGACTACTGTAGTTTATATTGAGATGCATGCTTGTCCTGTTTATTCTCTTCTCTCATATATCTTGTGCTTAGTGTTGTTGGACTATAAAATATAGGGGGAGTGTTGATCCGAATGTGTGTGTCGTGCCTTATCTTGGTGCACACATTTTGGGGGAGCCCGTCTATATTTTGTAGTTCTTAGTTTTATTCGTTTTAATTCTTTTCCTTGCGCAAATCCCTTGTTGTCATCAATCCACCAAAAAGTGGGAGATTGTTACGGCATATCTCTCTCAAGGTAGTTTTGGTGATTGATGACAACATGTTTGCGGACTAATCTTGTGCGTTGAATTATTCTCAGATTCTCCCCTGGCACGAGATGCTTTCTTCCCCTCGGAGTGTATTTCAAGACGGTGTAGCTCTTTCGTTTCTTTCTAGGTGGACTAGTTGCATAGAGGGCACCGTACTATCAAGAGGGGGTCCGCTGGGGTTTTGCTTGGGTGGAATCATCACGTACACTTCAGCTTCTCACCCTCCGAGCTTTTCCTGTCCATTGAAGAGATCTCTCCTCTCTTCCTTGTTCTGTCTAGGTCTAAGCGGCAGTACCACGCACCCAGCGGTAGTACCGCTGAGAAGCCACAAGCGGCAGTACCGCTTCGCAACGGTAGTACCGCCGTGGCTCCACAGCAGTAGTACCGCTGGGGGGCTGGCACCTCCGCTGGTCCTCAGCTTATTTGAGAGATACATTCTCTCTCTCTCTCTCGCCCTAGCGGTAGTACCGCACTGCCTGCGGTACTACGGCCGAAGGGTCACAAGCGGCAGTACCGCTCCACAGCGGTACTACCGCCCTTGACCCCACTGCCGTAGTACCGCTGGGTAGTTTGGCTCCTACCGCCTCGATTTGAGAGGTCTTTTTCTCGTGTCGGGTTTTGCGGCACTAGTCACGGTTGTAGTGGCGGTAGTACCGCCCTAACACCGCGGTAGTACCGCATTTGGGTCCATTCCCTACTAAGTCTCCTCAGCGCGGCAGTACCGCTGGTTGGCGCGGCAGTACCGTCACCTGGCGGTAGTACCGCCCCCTCTCAGCGGTAGTACTGCCCTGTGCAGGGCTGGTTGGTGGGGGGCAACGGGATTGTTGCCCCCACTATAAAAGGGAGTCCCCTTCCTCCTTCTCACCTACCTCTTCCTCCCCCAAGCTCCATTTATTGCTCAAGCTCCATTAAATACTCCAAGCTTCATTTCCGCCCGATATATCTCTCTAGCCAATCAAATTTGTTGATTTGCTCGGGAGTGGTTGAGAAGGCCCCGATCTACACATCCACCAAGGGATTTTCGATTCCCCCACTCATCCCTAGCGGATCTTGTTACTCTTGGGTGTTTGAGCACCCTAGACGGTTGAGGTCACCTCGGAGCCATATTCCATTGTGGTGAAGCTTCGTGGTCTTGTTGGGAGCCTCCGATTAAGTTGTGGAGATTGCCCCAACCTTGTTTGTAAAGGTTCGGTCACCGCCTTCAAGGGCACCAATAGTGGAATCACGGCATCTCGCATTGTGTGAGGGCGTGAGGAGAATACGGTGGCCCTAGTGGCTTCTTGGGGAGCATTGTGCCTCCACACCGCTCCAACGGAGACGTACTTCCCCTCAAAGGAAGGAACTTCAGTAACACATCCTCGTCTCCACCGGATCCACTCTTGGTTATATCTTACCTTTACTTGTGCAAGCTCTTTATTGTTTCTACCCTTGCTTGCTTGTATGCTTGCTGTTTTTGCATCATATAGGTTGCTCACCTAGTTGCACATCTAGACAACCTACTTTGATGCAAAGTTTAATTTGGTAAAGATAGGCTAAAAATTGGTAGTTGCCTATTCACCCCCCCTCTAGTCAACCATATCGATCCTTTCATACATCAACCAAGCATCCTCTTCCACATTGTTGGAGGAGGAAGAAGACATGATGCCTGGTCTTGAAAACTCTGGCAGAAAATAGCTGGAAACAAGAACAAAGGATATTGCCGTGGAAACCTTCGGGAGATTATATAATTAATTTTTACCATGCAAAACAAGTAATCTAGGATAAAACGGAGTCTGGAGGGCACATGAGGTGGGCAGAAGCCTGGGAGGCGCGCACAGGGGGGTAGGGCGCGCCCCCACGGCTTGTCGCCTCCTCGTGCGCTTTTCGGACTACTTTTTCTATTTTTTTAAATTCCAAAATGGAGTAAAATTGCTATTGGAAATCTTTTGGAGTCGGTTTACTTACCGTATCACATACCTATTCCTTTTCAGGAGTCTGCAGCGTTCTGGTAGGTTTCCCTTATGTACTCCTCCGGTGTTATGGTATTAATAATATTGGCTTCAACATTTATGGGAGTAACTGATATATAATGTTTCATTTTTTGCCCGTTCACCACCTTCGGGTTATTTCCCTCGGCATTGTTGATCTTGATGGCACTGGAACGGTAAACTTTCTCGATAATGTAGGGCCCTTCCCATTTAGAGAGAAGTTTTCCTGCAAAAAATCTTAAACAAGAGTTGTATAACAAGACATAGTCACCTACATTAAATTCACGCTTTTGTATCCTTTTCTCATGCCATCTTTTAACTTTTTCTTTAAACAACTAGGCATTTTCATATGCTTGGGTTCTTGAAAGGATCGAGAAGAGGTGTCTACAAAGGGGTGATTAGACCCTCAACAAAGAAAAGTAGCAGTTTTTAAGTTCTTCAAGTCAAGGTGGAGTTTTAGCACAAGTTTAAACATTCACAATACATTTCAAGCAAGAATGGAAAGAGTATACGAGCAGCGGAAAGTGAAGCATGCAAGTTGCAAGAAAGTAAAGGGATGGGATGGGATTGAAGTGTGCAAACGCAATAGGAGACACAAAGATTTTTGGCGTGGTTCCGATAGGTGGTGTTATACGTCTCCAACATATCTATAATTTTTGATTGTTCCATGCTGTTATATTATCAATTTTCGATGTTTTATAATCATTTTATAGTCATTTTATATCATTTTTTGGTACTAACCTATTGACATAGTGCCAAGTGCGAGTTGCTGTTTTTTGCATGTTTTTTACATCGCAGATAATCAATACCAAACGGAGTCCAAACACAGCGAAACTTTTTGTGGATTTTTTTGGACCAGAAGACAACCAATGGGCCGAAGAAGCACCTGGGGCTGCTCTGAGGGGAGCACGACCCACTAGGGCGCGCCTGGAGGCCGAGGCGCACCCTGGTGGGTTGTGCCCACCTCGGGTGCCCCCCGGACCGCCTCTTTACTCTATAAATACCCCAATATTCCAGAAACCCTAGGGGAGTCAATGAAAATCAATTCCAGCCGCCGCAGAGTCCAGAACCACCAGATCCAATCTAGACACCATCACAGAGGGGTTCACCACTTCCATTGGCACCTCTCCGATGATGAGTGAGTAGTTCTTTGTAGACCTTCGGGTCCATAGTTAGTAGCTATATGGCTTCCTCTCTCTCATTTGATTCTCAATACAATGGTCTCTTGGACATCCATATGATGTAACTCTTTTGCGGTGTGTTTGTTAGGATTCGATGAACTTTGAGTTTATGATCAGATCTATCTCTTTTTATCCATGAAAGTTATTTGAGTTTCTTTGATCTCTTATATGCATGATTGCTGATAGCCTCATATTTCTTCTCCGATATTTGGGTTTTGTTTGGCCAACTTGATCTATTTATCCTGCAATGGGAAGAGGTGCTTTGTAGTGGGTTCGATCTTATAGTGCTTGATCCTAGTGACAAAAGGGGGACAAACACGTATGTATCGTTGCTACTAAGGATAAAATGATGGGGTCTATTTCTTCATAAATAGATCTTGTCTACATGATGTCATTGTTCTTATTGCATTACTTCATTTCTCCATGAACTTAATACATTAGATTCATGCTGGATAGGGGTCGATATGTGGAGTAATAGTAGTAAATGCAGGAAAGAGTAGGTCTACTAATCTTGGACATGATGCCTATATAATGATCATTGCCTGGATATCGTCATGTTTATTTGAAGTTCTATCAATTACCCAACAGTAATTTGTTTACCCATCGTTTGCTATTTTTCTCGAGAGAAGCCACTAGTGAAACCTACGGCCCCCGGGTCTCTTTCTCATATTATTAGCCTTTGCAATCTATTTTATTTGCCTTTTATTTTCAGATCTATTAAACCAATAATAAAAAAATCCCTTGCTGTAATTTATTCTTATTTATTTTATTTGGCGTTCTATCTATCAATCTACTACAATTTGTTCACGTCTGTTTGCCAATTTCTGGCGCCATTACCCGAAAGGGATTGGCAGCCCCTTTAATACGTTGGGTTGCGAGTATTTGTTATTTGTGTGCAGGTGCCGTTTACGTGTTGTTGCTTGGTTGTCCTACTGGTTCGATAACCTTGGTTTCATCACTGAGGGAAATACCTACCGTCGTTGTGCTGCATCATCCCTTCCTCTTTGGGGAAATACCGACGTAGCTTCAAGCCACATCATGGTGCTATCGTACATCCACGTTGATGGAGACGTCAACCCACGAAGGGTAACGGTTGCGCGAGTCCACAGAGGGCTCCACCCATGAAGGGTCAACGAAGAAGCAACCTTGTCTATCCCACCAAGGCCATCGCCCACGAAGGACTTGCCTCACTTGGGTAGATCTTCATGAAGTAGGCGATCTCCTTGCCCTAACAAACTCCTTGGTTCAACTCCACAATCTTGACAGAGGCTCCCAAGTGACACCTAACCAATCTAGGAGACACCACTCTCCAAAAGGTAATAGATGGTGTGTTGATGATGAACTCCTTGCTCTTGTGCTTCAAATGATAGTCTCCTGTAACACCCAATATGCGACTATACTCCATACGTGTTAAGGCATGACTTGGGGCATAAGCGCATATTGGTACGGTCGCAAGAGTGGTTGTATCTTTGCACATCTCATGTACTGAATAGATAGAATATGAGTTTTGTCTTACAATCGCCACAATGTCACACAATATCATCAAGTTATACAATCATTCAAGATGGACACATAGTCCGGCTACATACGAAATCAAACAAATAAAAGACAACCACCCAAGCTAAGTCCCGATCGTCCCTACTGGGCACCACTACTAATCATCCGGAAAGGAAACATAGTAATAACTAAGGTCTTCATCGAACTCCCCACTTGAGCTCAGTGGAGTCACCTGCATCAGACTCATCGGTACCTGCAACTATGTTTGTAGTATTATGTGAGCCACGGGGACTTAGCAATCTCAACACCCTTGGTAGCAAGACTATCAAAGCTTAAAGGTAAGGTATGGATATGTGGTTGAGTTGCAGCAAGCACTAAGCATTGTATGGTGGCTAGCTCACGATTACAAGAATAAGATGAGAAACTACACAATGGTCGTAATCTAGTAATGATCAAGAAGTGGTCCTGATCTACTTACGTTCAATCATAACCCCACAGTGTTCTCTTCCCGAACCTCATAAAAAAGAGGCCATCACGGTTACACACGTGGTTGATGTATTTTAAAGAGTTTGTTTCAAGTTCACTACAACATGATATTAAAAACTCCCATCTGGCACATAACCGCGGGCACGACTCTCGAAAGTTTAAACCCTGTAGGGGTGTCCCAACTTATCCCATGACAAGCTCACGATCCGCTGAGACAATCCTCCATCGCGGGACACCCCGAGTATTCTCCGAATCCCGATGCACAAGCTCTTCGAAGAAAGGAAAACTATCCCAAGGAAATCCCCCGGTGAGTCAGACCGTGTCCAGAGCTGTGCGCTCTCTATCTATGGACTCATCCGTCTATGCTAAGTGGACGATAGCCAAAAGACCTCGAGTTTCCGCGAGGCGACACTGCCGACTGCTAGGTAGGTAGACCAACACTCATGAGGAGCACTGGCCCGAGGATTGATTAAGAATCCTCGAGTTAATTACTCCCTATGCAAATTTTAATTGTTATTAGGAAAATGGTAAAACCAATGTTGGATCTCCTCGGGAAAGCTTTACTTTAGGCGAAGAGACAAGGGGGGCCCATAAACCCTGACTGTGTTAGGAACGCAAAATTCAAGGAACATAACACCGGTATGATGGAAACTAAGGCGGCAAGAGTGGAACAAAACACTGAGAAAAAAGGCCAAGCCTTCCACCCTTTACCAAGTATATAGGTGCATTAATTAAATATAAGAGATATGGTCGTATCCCAACATAACCATGTTCCAACATGGAACAACCTGCACTGCACCTACAACTAGCAACGCTATAAGAGGGGCTGAGCGAAAGCGGTAACATAGCCAAACAACAGTTTGCTAGGAAGGTGGGTTAGGGGCTTGACATGGAAATTTGAGAGGCTGTATAACAAGTGGTAGGTAGCGCGACATGGCGATAGAACGAAAAACTAGCAAGCAAAGATAGAAGTGATATCGGGGGTAATGATCATCTTGCCTGCAATGTTTTCAGAGGTGTCAAATCCTTGCTCCTCGTGAACGTACTCGACAGGGTCCTCGAACACGAACTCGTCTCCCGGCTCTACCCAAAGCAAGAACACAAGCAACGGAACAACAATCAATCATGGTGCAATGCGCAAGCAACATGATGCAAGACATGGCATGGAATGCAAGATAAGATGTCTAATGTGTATGAGGTGCTTCGGAAGGGGTGCAAACGAGACGGAAGGAGAAGCGATGAATCATGGCATAAACTTGGTAACCCAAGCATGCCACTGGATAGATTGATAGATTTCAGTTGAAATCCATATAAAGATCACCGGAAATGGATGCATGGTTGGAAATGACAAGCCAAACATGATGCAATGCAATCTGTTGAAAGCAGCAACATGACCACTTGGATGCATAGTTTAAACATGCTACAACACCCAAACAAGAAGACAAAAGGCATGGCACTGAAGTACAGGTGAAGCTCTACAGATCATGAGCACTGAGCTACTGCTAGAACTCACTTGAACAACTCTAAAACATCATGGCAAAAATGCAAATGATATCAGTTTAACAGACTTAGCAGAAATTCACTGAACATGGCAGAAACAACATCAGGTTGCAAAGTTTAGGACTAGTAAACTGTATGCCACAGGAACATACTATAGCAAACAAGAGCATGGAATGTTAGAACTAAATGCACTTAACAAAACTCCCTTATTGAACTTGTGCCAAAGATCTACATAAATGATGATAGCACTGATGCAAACATGACAAGTGATATGACTGATTTCAGACTTGGAAGAATTACATGGCATGACAGAAACAGATTCATGATAGCATGTTTACAAGCTTGTGGCACTCATCACAGTGCACTATATGGCATGAAATAAATTCTAGCATGAAGTATACATGAGAATGAAGATGTACATGTACCAAACTACCACATAGCATATTTGAATTTAATCACACAAAAATGACAAAATGACAACATGATGTAAAATGACATGTGTGCAAACTTGATCGAATGCAGAAACTAATGCCACCACTGGATTCATTGGATTTTTCTAGCCCAAAAACATATATAATATGTTGGGGTCTCTATAAAAAAATCACCACAAATGCTTAGAATGAAATTACTACCCAAAATGGAAATATGCAGAAATGGCAACTGCCAGATCTAGAATGTCCAGATCTGTACGTGCCCGAAATGGAAAGAGGGCCCTTTCCACAAATGAAAATCGTGGGATAACATGAACAAAATAAAGAAAAGGAGGGAGCTATGTGCGTGTTTGTATAACAGCGGGCCTGTGAGGGTGTGTGTATGACAGTGGGGCTGACGCATCAGTGTCACACTGAAAGAATAAAAGGCCACAACAAAAATATGCAGTGTCTGGACTTGCCCGAAATGGAAAGAGGGCCCTTTCCACAAATGGAAATCGCGGGATAACATGAACAAAATAAAGAAAAGGAGGGAGCTATGTGCGTGTTTGTATAACAGCGGGCCTGTGAGGGTGTGTGTATGACAGTGGGGCTGACGCGTCAATGTCACACTGAAAGAATAAAAGGCCACAACAAAAATATGATATGTGCGTGTTTGTATAACAGTGAGCCTGTGAGGGTGTGTGTATGACAGTGGGGCTGACGCATCAGTGTCACACTGAAAGAATAAAAGACCACAACAAAAATATGCAGTGTCTGGACTTGCCCGAAATGGAAAGAGGGCCCTTTCCACAAATGGAAATCGCGGGATAATATTAACAAAATAAAGAAAAGGAGGGAGCTATGTGCGTGTTTGTGTAACAGCGGGCCTGTGAGGGTGTGTGTATGACAGTGGGGCTGACGCATCAGTGTCACACTGAAACAATAAAAGGCAGGATAACATTAACAAAATAAAGAAAAGGAGGGATCTATGTGCGTGTTTGTATAACAGCGGGCCTGTGAGGGTGTGTGTATGACAGTGGGGCTGACGCGTCAGTGTCACACTGAAAGAATAAAAGGCCACAACAAAAATATGCAGTGCCTGGGACTCGAACCCGGGTCTCCCTGGTGCTGCGCATGAGCGGCGACCAGTTGGGCAGTGCGCGTGTTTGTGACAAGATGGGGGATCTGGTATCTTTTTTACACGCTCTAGGCCTGGGCTAGAAAGATCTACTCGTATAGAGAAGAAACAACGACGATGCCGGCGAGCAAGGCTGCCATGTTTGGCGATGGCAAGTGCCAGCAGAGTAGTGAGCTTGGGAGAAGGATGCTGCTGCAGGTAGTGGGCGTGCATGTGCGTATGTGTGGGTGTGCACAGGCTGGAGCTCACCAAGCCTGCGGTCATTGCGACGATGGCGCCGACGAGGCAGTGAGCGACACGGACACGGGAGAGCTGCAACAAGAGACACGGTGAAGCAGGGCATGCAAGCTGCAGGCACGACAAAGGGGATTCAGAGCGGGGACACACAGCCATGCTACGGCAGCAACAACATCTAAAAAAATACAGGCTTCGCCAGAGCATCAGGAACACAACGAATACATGGCTATAGCAACTCCTACACGGAGAGTTCGACGATAGGGAAGAGCAGGGAGGGATCTAGGTATACCTAGTATACACATGACAAGAAGATGATTCCGGGACGCAGCAGGTCAGCGACGACGAGGCGAGGAACTTCGGTGGACTTGTTGTCCGAACGCGGGGAAGAAGATGACGACAGAGAGGGGGCTCCGGGGGCACTGGGCTCGCGGTCATGGATGGTGATGAGGACATGACTACCTTGGATACGACCAAAATATTGCATACATGTATATTTGTGAGGTGTATGGGATGCTTGTACAATCCACATATGAAGATAAGGGGAAAAGAGAAGTTTAGGGCTGTTCAAAAAGTCTTCTCACGTCACTTTTGGGCCAAGAGAAGATAGAGTCCAAGTCTCTCATGTTGTGGATTCAGATTGCACAGACATATCTGACTCAAAACGCCAATAACTATTTCATACGGACTCCGAATTGAGTGATTCTTTTTTGTTGGAAAATAGATTTCGTGCTCTTTCCAACAAAATTGGATTCACCTTAAAATACGCCCGGAGCGTTGAGTTATCGACGAAACAATCTGACGTTGCAGCAGAATCTGAGTCAAACTACAAGTCCAAAGGTGTTGCATCATCTCCACTTGGGCCCATGAGCCTTGTACGACATAGGGTTCGTTTTAGGCTGCCTTGGGACGTCCTCCCACCTCCTTGGCCGCCACCCCTTGCTCCTATATAAGTAGATCCATCTAGTAGCTTTTCCCTTGGGATTTGTTTAGTTAAAAGTTAGCCAACGCAACTTCGTGTACTTCGTTTGTGTCCAACGACTAGACCAAGACCGCTTTTGGATCCTCACCATTATCAATACTTCATCTATATTCGCCATATTCAGATTGCTTTATCATATTCTTGCTTGTTCTTCGATTGCTTGCAGGAATAGACCTTCGTGGTCAGGTTGATCGTGCTCCGGCGTGGTCAATAACCTCTCGGAGTTGGTTCAGCGATTGCTAAGGCGCAACGTCGTGCACGTTTGTAGTTGGATCGTCAAAGTCGTCTCCACCAAATCGATAAATATCATCTCATCGAAAGATCGGGACCTTCGCCTCTATCAAGGTGTATCAGTTTTTAGGCTGTTCGGTGAGAATTTCCAGTTTTTTCCTAGATTAGATTTATTTTCTTACGTATTGTCCAAGAAAAAGCCACAAAAAAGTTAGATATATTCATCCTTTGTCCAAGCCAGTCTGAGCCTTTGCAATTTTCTTTTCATTGCTTGCATAGTTGAATTATCGGTTGCATAGTCGTGTCGAGTTGCTGGTCTTAGTGTCTAGTTCATTTAGAGTTTCGAGTTCTGTTCACATTAGTCACGCCGCCGCTGCATCGTTATCCCTTCCGCTGTCCACCACCCATCTATCAATTCCCACCACGTGCTACCCACCGTTCATTTTCATAATCATAGTTGAGATCGTTCACATCTTCGCTTGATCCAATCTGCATCTTATATAGTTTGTTTTGGAAAGAGGGAGAGAAAAAAAAGACAGAGAAAAAAGTAAAAAAAGTCAGAGAAGAAAAACGAGAAAGAAAAAGAAAAAAAGTGTGAGGAAAAAAGAGAGAAAAAAACAAAATTCGGATCTATCTAGACTCAATCTCGTAGTTGAATTCGGATTGAAATCTGTTTTGTGCACTGTTCGGTAAAATAGGCATAACTTCCTCATACGAAGTCCGTTTTAGCTCTGCGGGTACTCAAATGAAAGCTAGCGACGAGATGCATATAAATAGTTGCAGAAGTTAATTCAATATTTGGCACCTCAAAATCGGCTTCTAAATAGGTCTTTTTTCCCTCCGAAGTTCGTGAACATAGCTTATTCCAGTTTTTCAGGTCAGTTTTAGAATTTTTTGACTCCTGATATCAACTCATAACTGAGTGATTCCTTTTGCATTTCAAAGCTTGAGTCAGTACTATTCTTGAAAAAATTCATTAAAAAAATTGGGACAAACTTTTCCAGAGGAAAGTTGGAGAGAAAGTTGTTGATATATCGTGTTTGGCTGTTGTTTCACATCATTATCTTTACTGCCATCGTGATCTTCACTTATATCTTCCTATCCAGAGCTTGTTCATATCCTTTATTGATGCTAATTGTGCTACGCCGTGACCTCATTAGTGTTTTAGGCTCGCGTCTCTAGTCCGGTCTAGCCTAGGACCAGCACAGTACCGTCGTTGAGTGTTTATTCAACATTGCATCTCTTAATTGATTATTGCTAATCTTTTGCTACCATATACTTAAGCCTTCCAAGGTCCACTTATTTCTACACCGGGTATACATACATTCCCCTGGCAATCGCTATACTCAATCTTCGAAGTTACTTAACACCACTGGTTGCCTGTCACCACCTGCTGCATGGTAAGAACTTGTAAGATATTGATATTTGCCATACTGTGAGCGTTTTACCACCACATCCTAGTAGTTCATAGGAACATTATTCTCGGATTTTGTTTCTTGTTTTCTACTAACTATGGCAGGTTCCGGAGTTGTTAGTTATTGGGCTTTATTGATCGTGGGAGATTTGCCATCACCTAAGAAAATACATCAACTGTCACAAGAGGAGCAACAACATCAGAATGCACATAATCAGGTTAATGTTTCCATGCCACCATTTACTGGTCGTTTTAAGCCTGATTTATATATTGAATGGGAGTATGAAATAAATGCTATTTTTGCTTCCCATAATTTTGATGAGGGTGGAAAATGTCAAGCTGCGGTTAGTACTTTTAGTAGCTTTGCTTTAGTTTGGTGGAGTGAATATTGTCAGTTAAACCCTGATTTGATACCTACTACTTGGGATGATTTAAGACTTGTCATGAGAGATAGATTCTTTGATGATTATTATACTCGTGGCATGATTAAAAAATTACAACGTTTAAAACAAGGCACTCACACGGTAACAAAATATTATGATGATTTACAAACTACATTGTTGCACTCATTTTTAGAAGAAAGTGAAGAAGATTTTATCGATAGATTTTGGGGAGGATTAAACTCAGATATTCAGGAGATACTTATTCATGAAGAGTGTTATCCTATGGACCATTTGTTTCGTCTTGCTTGCAAAGATGAACAGAAAATAAAACAACGTGTTGCCCATAAGGAGAACAAGCGCGTGGTGCACATTCCAAGAGTTGATACAGATGTTTCTTCAGCTACTAGGCATACTATGACAACCACATCCGTTGTTGTGAGGACTACATCATCTCCACCATGTGACACATCACCACCAAAAGTGCCTACATCGTCGGAGTTAATCATAAGAGGTAATGACAAAGGTACAGATTTTCCACTTTCACATGAGAATGATGCATGCCTAGTTAACTTGAATACATCATGTGTTGAGTTACCTATTGATTTGAGCGCACCAGCTATTTTAGAGAATCGTGTTACTATCATGAATGTGTCATGTGATCAAACACCTGAAATACAAACAATTTTGAGTGCGCCCATTGAATTAATTGTTGATGCAAAAGAACCAATGTTTAATCATTTTGATATGACCTCTAATCTTGGTGATGATTCTGTGTCAAATGACTTGTTGCATGTTTGCTTATTTAAGCATGTTGTAGCATATAAATTTGATGCAAGTAAGGTTTATTCACCAATGATGGGATGGTTTAATGATGAACATTGTCAACCTTTTGAAATGAATACGAGCTTCACTTATATATGCAAACTGAGTTGCAATATTTTCATGCCTTCCACTTCTTGTGATAATATTTTGGCTTCAGATTTTATGAACGATGAAGGTTACTCATGTATACATGTGTCATATGTGCAAAAACCAAGGGAAGTAAAAATGGATGACATATACATATACAACATGTACACCTTGTCTCTTTTGATAGCAACATTTCAGATTAAGCAACGCCGAGGACGACTTTGTTTTCAGGAAGGGGAGGATGATGAGGACATGACTACCTTGGATACGACCAAAATATTGCATACATGTATATTTGTGAGGTGTATGGGACGTTTGTACAATCCAAATATGAAGATAAGGGAAAAATAGAAGTTTAGGTGCTGTTCAAAAAGTCTTCTCATGTCACTTTTGGGCCAAGAGAAGATAGAGTCCAAGTCTCTCACGTTTTGGATTCAGATTCGGACTGCACAGACATACCTGACTCAGAACGCCAATAACTGTTTCATACGGACTCTGAATTGACTGATTCTTTTTTGTTGGAAAGTAGATTTCGTGCTCTTTACAACAAAATTGGATTCACCTTAAAATCCGTCCGGAGCGTTGAGTTATCAACGAAACAATCTGACGTTGCAGCAGAATCCAAGTCAAACTACAAGTCCAAAGGTGTTGCATCACCTCCACTTGGGACCATGAGCCTTGTACGACCTAGGGTTAGTTTTAGGCTGCCTTGGGACGTCCTCCCACCTCCTTGGCCGCCACCCCTTGCTCCATCTAGTAGCTTTTTCCTTGGGATTTGTTTATTTAAAAGTTAGCCAACGCAACTTCGTGTACTTCGTTTATGTCCAACGACCAGACCAAGACTGCTTCTGGATCCCCACCATTACCAATACTTCATCTATATTCACAATATTCAGATTGTTTTATCATATTATTTCTTGTTCTTCGATTGCTTGCAGGAACAGACCTTCATGGTCAGGTTGATCGTGCTCCGGCTTGGTCAATAACCTCTCGGAGTTGGTTTAGCGATTGCTAAGGCGCAATCTCATGCATGTTTGTAGTCGAATCGTCAAAGTCGTCTCCACCAAATCGATAGATATCATCTCATCGAAAGATCGGGATCCTTGCCTCTATCAGATAGGGACGAAGAGCGGCTGCGTCTTGGTACTCTCCACGGCGACAGAAGGGTCGGAGGCGCGACATGGGGGCTACGCCGTGCTCGATCTCGAGCTCGGCCAGAGCATGGCGGCCAGGGTGATGGCGTGGTGTGGCTAGCCTTACCTGGCGGTGTCAGGGGAAGGAGAGGGTCTGAATCGGTCGAGGGGAGATCTTAGGGCACCAGGGCAACTTATATAGGGCCAAAGGAGCTTCTCCGACTGTCAAATCAACCAGACGACGATGTGGCATGTCAGGATGAGCTGCTGTGCATGGAGACGATGCTCCTGTCGCTAGCGGGCTAGATGGGCTGCTGCGTGAGTTGGGCTGCAGGCGCTGGTGCGCTGGGAGGCCGGCCTAGGTAAGTTCCCCTTACTTTTCTTCCTGTTTAATAATAAACAGTCCCCAAAGGAGAATGTCCAGGAGGTTTGGGGAAGAATATGAATGAAGTAGAGATATACTTGTACTCTTGGAATTATGGGCCATTTGATTAAATTGCTCTGGGGACTTTTAGAAGAAGAAAATTAAATCAAGTTTGAATTAAATTCAAACTTGAGTTAATTTTTAACCCAACCAAAACATATTCAAATGAACTGAAAATTGGCATAGAGGACGTAGGCAAGGTGCAAGATTTACAGGGAAAATATGAACATTTATGGAGGCAGGAAAAAATGTCACTTGCATCAAGGAAGGACTAAGAAGGAAAGGGGAGGTGAGATGCATGGGCAAATGCATCGGCAAGCAAAAAATGTCACCCATGAAGCACAATGCACATGATGACTATGAGAATGCAAAAAATAACATGATATGAAATGCATGATATGAACAAAATGCAAAACGAGAAAACCCAACCACAGATGTTTTGATATAGCAATGCCGAAAATGGCAAGAGTTGGAGGTAAAATTATGGAATGTTACAACCGGGACGCTACAACTCTCCAACACTACAAGAGGATCTCGTCCCGAGATCTAGGACTAAAAGAACTCCGGATATTCGAAATGGAGATGATCCTCGCGCTCCCAAGTTGCTTCTCGATTGGAATGGTGAGACCACTTAAATTTCAGGAACTTGATCGACTTGTTGCGAGTTTTGCGCTCGGTTTCTTCAAGAATGGCAACGGGATGTTCATGACAAGACTAGTCCTCTTGGAGGTGAATCTCTTCAAAGTTGATAGTGCGCTTAGGCATCTTGAAGGACTTGCGTAGCTGTGACATGTGAAACACATCGTGCACATTTGAAAAGTTGGAAGGGAGCTCAAGTTGGTATGCAAGGTTGCCTCTTTTCCCAATGATCTTGAAAGGACCCACATATCTTGGGGCAAGCTTCCCTTTGATGCCGAAGCGTTGAATGCCTTTCATTGGAGAGACTTGGAGATAGATATGGTCTCCAATCTCGAAAGCCAAGTCACGGTGCTTGCTATCATAGTAACTCTTCTGGCGCAATTGCGTGGCTTTGAGATTTTCACGGATGACTTTGCACATTTCTTCAGCTTCTGTGATCAAGTAATTTCGAAGGAGTTGGCGCTCGCTGGTTTTGGACCAGTTGAGAGGAGTACGGCAATTTCTGCCATATAGGATTTCGAAAGGGGCCTTGCTCGAACTTGCTTGATAGTTGTTGTTGTAGGAAAACTCAGCAAATGGGAGATAATCTTCCCACTTCATGCTGAAGGAGATGACACAAGCTCTGAGCATGTCTTCAAGGATTTGATTGACTCTCTCAACTTGGCCACTTGTTTGAGGATGAAAAGCCATGCTGAAATGAATGTTAGTGCCCATGGCCTTCTGGAAGGAGTCCCAGAACTTGGAAGTGAAAATGCTTCCACGGTCTAAGGAGATCAATTGAGGAATCCCGTGCAACTAGACAATTCTGTAGGTGTATAGCTCTGCCAACTGAGCTGCGTTGATAGATTCTTTGACTGGAAGGAAATGAGCCACTTTTGTAAGCTTGTCAATGACAACGAAGATAGCATCATTCCCTCGCTTGGACTTGGGAAAGCCGGTGACAAAGTCCATATCGATATGATCGAACTTCCATTGTGGAATAGCAAGAGGTTGGAGGAGACCAACTGGTCATTGATGTTCTACTTTCACCCTTCCGAAGACATCACATTCATTCACGAATTGAGCAATCTCTCGCTTCATACGAGTCCACCAATACGACTGCTTGAGTTCATGGTACATCTTTGAACTGCCTGGATGGATGGAAAGAAGAGAATCATGAGCTTCATTCATTATGACCTTCCCGAGATCACCTTTTGGAACCACAATCCGGTCCTGAAAGAACAAAGTGTCTCTATCATCAATGTGATAGCACTTGTATTTGGGTAAGCCCTTGGCAACACCATGTTTCACCTTCTTCACCATGGTATCAAGGAGTTGTGCCTCACAGATTTGGTCTTCCAAAGTTGAGTGACTTGAAGGTTGGCAAGAAAACCTTGAGGAACAACTTGGAAATTGAGCTTTCGGAATGCTTCACAAAGATTAGGTTGGAAAGGCTTGAGAATTAAGCTGTTGCAATGAGCCTTTCTGCTCAAAGCATCTGCAATCACATTCGCCTTTCCTGGAGTGTATTCAATGTTTGGATTGTACTCTTGAATCATTTCGACCCAGTGAGTTTGCCAAAGGTTGAGGTTGGGTTGAGTGAAGACATATTTGAGGCTCTTGTAATCGGTGAAAATGTCCACTTGCCTACCGAACAAGAGATGTCTCCATGTGATTAATGCATGGACAACTGCCGCCAACTCAAGATTGTGAGTGGGGTAGTTCTTCTCGTTTGGCTTCAACTGACGAGAAGTGTAAGCCACCACTTCCCTTTCTTGCATTAATACAACACCGAGACCTTGCAACGAAGCGTCATAGAATACTTGGTAGGGCTTGGACTCATCAAGCGGATTCAAGACCAGAGCTGTGATGTGTTTCTCTTTGAGAGTATTGAAGGCAACGTCACACTCAGGAGTCCAGGAATACTTGACATGCTTCTGGAGGAGGTTGGAGAGAGGCTTAACAATCTTTGAGAAGTTCTCGACAAATCTTCAGCAATAACATGCAAGCCCAAGGAAACTATGGAGCTGCTTGACGTTCTGAGGAGGCTCCCAGTTGACAATTGCTACCTCTTGAGCACTGTGTTGGTTTTCCCTTGAAGAGGAAAGGGTGATGCAGCAAAGTAGCGTAAGTATTTCCCTTAGTTTTTGAGAACCAAGGTATCAATCCAGTAGGAGGCCGCACGCAAGTCCCTCGTACCTACACAAACAAATAAGAACCTCGCAACCAACGCAATAAAGGGGTTCTCAATCCCTTCACGGTCACTTACGAGAGTGAGATCTAATAGAGATAATAATGATAAGATAAATATTTTTGGTATTTTTATGATATAGATTAAAATAGATTAGAAACTTATATGATGGAGAATAGACCCGGGGGCCATAGGTTTCACTAGTGGCTTCTCTCAAGATAGCATAAGTATTACGGTGGGTGAACAAATTACTGTCGAGCAATTGATAGAAAAGCGAATAATTATGAGAATATCTAGACATGATCATGTATATAGGCATCACGTCTGCGACAAGTAGACTGACTTCTGTCGGCATCTACGACTATTACTCCACACATCGACTCCTATCCAGCATGCATCTAGAGTATTAAGTTCATAATAATAGAGTAACGCATTAGGTAAGATGACATGATGTAGAGGGATAAACTCAAGCAATATGATATAAACCCCATCTTTTTATCCTCGATGGCAACAATACAATACGTGTCGTTTCCCTTTCTGTCACTGGTATCGAGCACCGCAAGATTGAACCCAAAGCTAAGCACTTCTCCCATTGCAAGAAAGATCAATCTAGTAGGCCAAACCAACCTGATAATTCGAAGAGACTTGCAAAGATAACCAATCATGCATAAAAGATTTCAGAGAAAAATCAAACATTTTTCACAGATAGGCTTGATGGTAAACCCACAATTCATCGGATCTCCACAAACACACCGCAAAAAGAGTTACATCAATAGATCTCCAAAAAGAACAAGGAGAACTTTGTATTGAGATCCAAAGAGAGAGAATAAGCCATCTAGCTACCAACTATGGACCCGAAGGTCTGAAGTAAACTACTCACACATCATCGGAGGGGCCATGGAGTTGATGTAGAGGCCCTCCGTGATCAATGCCCCCTCCGGCGGAGCTCCGAAAAAGGCCCCAAGATGGGATCTCTTGGGTACAGAAGGTTGCGGCGGTGGAAATAGGGTTTCGTGGTGCTCCTAGATGTTTTCGGGGTATGTGAACATATATAGGAGGAAGAAGTAGGTCGGTTGAGCCACGAGGGGCCCACGAGGGGGGAGGGCACGCCCCCTGCCTCGTGGCCACCTCGTTGGTTGCTTGACGTCCACTCCAAGTCCTCTGGATCATGTTTGTTCCAAAAATCACGCTCCCGAAGGTTTCATTCCGTTTGGACTCCGTTTGATATTCCTTTTCTGCCAAACACTGAAATAGGCAAAAAGCAGCAATTTTCATTGGGCCTTGGGTTAATAGGTTAGTCCCAAAAATAATATAAAAGTGTAAAATAAAGCCCATTAACATCCAAAACCGATAATATGATAGCATGGAACAATAAAAAAATTATAGATACGTTGGAGACGTATCAGCATCCCCAAGCTTAATTCTCGTTCATCGTCGAGTAGGTAAATGATAAAAACAGAATTTTTGATGTGGAATGCTTTCTAGCATGTTCTTCAATGTATTTTTCTCTATTGTGGCATGAATGTTCAGATCCGAAAGATTCAAGATAAAAGTTTATTGTTGACATAAAAATAGTAATACTCCAAGTATGCTAATCAAACAATCATGTCTTATGAAAATACTATAGCCAAAGAAAACTTATCCCTAAAAGTCATATAGTTTGGCCATGCTTCATTTTTGTCACACAAAATGCTCCCCTCATGCACAACTCCGATGACAAGCCAAGCAATTGTTTCAAACTTAGCCTTTTCAAACTCTTTCAACTTTTACGCAATATATGAGCACGAACCATGGACATAGCACTATGGGTGGAATAGAATATGATGATTGAGGTTGTGTGAGAAGTCAAAAGGGAGAAAGTCTCACGTTGACACGGCTAATCAATGGGCTATGGAGATGCGCACCGATTGATGTCAATGCAAGGAGTAGGGATTCCCATGCAACGATGCACTAGAGCTATAAATATATGAAAGCTCATCAAAGAAACTAAGTGGGCGTGCATCCAACTTGCTTGCTCACGAAGACCTAGGGCATTTGAGGAAGCCCATCATTGGAATATACAAGCCAAGTTCTATAATGAAAAATTCCCACTAGTATATGAAAGTGATATCATAGGAGACTCTCTATCATGAAAATCATGGTGCTACTTTGAAGCACAAGTGTGGAAAAAGGATAGTAGCATTGTCCCTTCTCTCTTTTTCTCTCATTTTTTTATTTGGTCCTTCTTTCTTTTTTTTTTCTTTTTGGCCTCTTTTCTCTCTCTTTTCGTCCGGAGTCTCATCCCGACTTATGGGGGAATCATAGTCTCCATCATCCTTTCCTCACTTGGGACAATGCTCTAATAATGATAATCATCACACTTTATTTACTTACAACTCAAGAATGACAACTCGATACTTAGATTGCGATGAATCAAGAGTGACATGTATGAAAAATTAAGTATGGTGGCCTTGCCACAAATACGATGTCAACTACATGATCATGCAAAGCAATATGACAATGATGATGCATGTCATAATAAATGGAACGGTGGAAAGTTGCATGGCAATATATCTCGGAATGGATATGGAAATGCCATAATAGGTAGGTATGGTGGCTGTTTTGAGGAAGATATAAGGGGGCTTATGTGTGATAGAGCGTATCATATCACGGGGTTTGGATGCACCGGCGAAGTTTGCACCAACTCTCAAGGTGAGAAAGGGCAATGCACGGTACCGAAGAGGCTAGCAATGATTTGAAATTTATTAGAATACTCTATGTGCTTCACTTACATCTTTTGATCTATATAGTTTTTGCTCTAGTTCTTCACTTATATCTTTTAGAGCATGGTGGTGGTTTTATTTTATAGAAATAGTTGATCTCTCATGCTTCACTTATATTATTTTGAGAGTCCTTTAGAACAACATGGAAATTTGCTTTAATATAAAAACTTTCATAGAAGTGCATTGAATACTATGACAAGTTTGATACTTGATAATTGTTTTGAGATATGGAGATGGTGATATTAGAGTCATGCTAGTTGAGTAGTTGTGAATTTGAGAAATACTTGTGTTGAAGTTTGTGATTACCGTAGCATGCACGTATGGTGAACTGTTATGTGATGAAGTCGGAGCATGATTTATTTATTGATTGTCTTCCTTATGAGTGGCGGTCGGGGACGAGCGATGGTCTTTTCCTTCCAATCTATCCCCCTAGGAGCATGCGCGTAATACTTTGTTTCGATAACTAATAGATTTTTGCAATAAGTATGTGAGTTCTTTATGACTAATGTTGAGTCCATGGATTATACACACTCTCACCCTTCCACCATTGCTAGCCTCTCTAGTATCGCGCAAATTTTTACGGTACCATAAACCCACCATATACCTTCCTCAAAACAGCCACCATACCTACCTATTATGGCATTTACATAGCCATTCCGAGATATATTGCCATGCAACTTTCCACCATTCCGTTATTATGACACGCTTCATCATTGTCATATTGATTGCATGATCATGTAGTTGACATCATATTTGTGGCAAAGCCACCATTCATAATTCTTCAAACATGTCACTCATGCATCATTGCACATCCTGGTACACCGCTGGAGGCATTCACATAGAGTCATATTCTGTTCTAAGTATCGAGTTGTAATTCTTGAGTTGTAAGTAAATAAAGTGTGATGATTATCATTATTAGAGCATTGTCCCAAGTGAGGAAAGGATGATGGAGACTATGATTCCCCCATAAGTCGGGATGAGACTCCGGACGAAAAGAGAGAGAAAAGAGGCCAAAAAGAAGAAAAAAAGAAAGAAGGACCAAATAAAAAAATGAGAGAAAAAGAGAGAAGGGACAATGCTACTATCCTTTTTCCACACTTGTGCTTCAAAGTAGCACCATGATTTTCATGATAGAGAGTCTCCTATGATATCACTTTCATATACTAGTGGGAATTTTTCATTATAGAACTTGGCTTGTATATTCCAATGACGGGCTTCCTCAAAATGCCCTAGGTCTTCATGAGCAAGCGAGTTGGATGCACACCCACTTAGTTTCTTTTGTTGAGCTTTCATATACTTATAGCTCTAGTGCATCCGTTGCATGGCAATCACTACTCACTCACATTGATATCTATTGATGGACATCTCCATAGCCCGTTGATACACCTAGTTGATGTGAGACTATCTTCCCCTTTTTTGTCTTCTCCACAACCACCATTCTATTCCACATATAGTGCTATATCCATGGCTCACGCTCATATATTGCGTGAAGATTGAAAAAGTTTGAGAACATTAAAAGTATGAAACAATGGCTCGGCTTTTCATCGGGGTTGTGCATGATTTAAATATTTTGTGTGGTGAAGATAGAGCATAGCCAGACTATATGATTTTGCAGGGATAACTTTCTTTGGCCATGTTATTTTGAGAATACATGATTACTTAGTTAGTATGCTTGAAGTATTATTATTTCTATGTCAATATTAAACTTTTATCTTGAATCTTTCAGATCTGAACATTCATGCCACAATAAAGAAAAATTACATTGAGAAATATGTTAGAAAGCATTCCACATCAAAAATTCTTCTTTATCATTTACCTACTCGAGGACGAGCAAGAATTAAGCTTGGGGATGCTTGATACGTCTCCAACGTATCTATAATTTTTTATTGCTCCATGCTATTATATTATCTATTTTGGATGTTAATGGGCTTTATTTTACACTTCTATATCATTTTTGGGACTAACCTATTAACCGGAGGCCCAGCCCAAATTGTTGTTTTTTGCCTATTTCAGTGTTTCGCAGAAAAGGAATATCAAATGAAGTCCAAATAGAATGAAACCTTCGGGAACGTGATTTTCTCAACAAACGTGATCCAAGAGAATTGGAGTGGGCGTCAAGAAACAATCAAGGAAGCCACGAGCCAGGGGGCGTGCCTCCCCCCTGGGCGCGCCCTCCACCCTCGTGGGCCCCTCGTTGCTCCACCGACCTACTTCTTCCTCCTATATATATCCACATACCCCCCAAACATCCAGGAGCACCACGAAAACCTAATTCCACTTCCGCAACCTTCTGTACCCAAGAGATCTCATCTTGGGGCCTTTTCCGAAGCTCCGCCGGAGGGGGCATTGATCACGGAGGGCCTCTACATCAACTCCATGGCCTCTCCGGTGATGTGTGAGTAGTTTACTTCAAACCTACGGGTCCATAGTTATTAGCTAGATGACTTCTTCTCTCTCTTTGGATCTCAATACAAAGTTCTCCTTGATCTTGTCGGAGATCTATTCGATGTAATCTTCTTCTGCGGTGTGTATGTCGAGATCTGATGAATTGTGGGTTTATGATCAAGTTTATCTGTGAACAATATTTGAATCTCCTCTGAATTCTTTTATGTATGATTGGTTTATCTTTGCAAGTCTCTTCGAATTATCAGTTTGGTTTGGCCTACTAGATTGATCTTTCTTGCAATGGGAGAAGTGCTTAGCTTTGGGTTCAATCTTGCGGTGTCCTTTCCCAGTGACAGCAGGGGCATCAAGGCACGTATTGAATTATTGCCATCGAGGATAAAAAGATGGGGTTTATATCATATTGCATGAGTTTATCCCTCTACATCATGTCGTCTTACTTAAAGCATTACTCTGTTCTTATGAACTTAATACTCTAGATGCATGTTGGATAGCGGTCGATGTGTGGAGTAATAGTAGTAGATGCAGAATCGTTTTGGTCTACTTGTCACGGACGTGATGCCTATATACATGATCATACCTAGATATTATCATAATTGTGCTCAATTCTATCAATTGCTCGACAGTAATTCGTTTACCCACCGTAATACTTATGCTCTTGAGAGAAGCCACTAGTGAAACCTATGGCCCCCTGGTCTATCTTCCATCATATTAATCTTTCAACACTTAGTTATTTCTATTGCCATTTATTTTACTTTGCATCTTTATTTCTCTTTATCATAAAAATACCAAAAATACTATCTTATCATATCTATCAGATCTCACTCTCGTAAGTGACTGTTAAGGGATTGACAACCCCTTTATCGCGTTGGTTGCGAGGTTCTTATTTTTTTGTGTAGGTGTGTGGGACTCGAGCGTGATCTCCTACTAGATTGATACCTTGGTTCTCAAAAACTGAGGGAAATACTTACGCTACTTCACTGCATCACCCTTTCCTCTTCAAGGGAAAACCAACATAGTGCTCAAGAGGTAGCAAGTGCCCATACTTGATGGAGAGTTCTTTAATGCTTGGAAAAATGAGATGCTTGAGATTTTCAATGAATATCACTTGAACAAGTACATTACTAGTTCTTGTGCGCCCCTTGTTGATCCTTTGCATCCTACCCCCGATGAGTCTCTCGACATGATTCACAATCTTAGAACTGTCAATGTTATTACTAGAGGTTTGCCTAGAAATTTGATAGGATGCTTGCCTACTCTTGATTGTTCTTACACCATGTGGAGATTTCTTGAGGAACGCTTTCCAGACTATTCCTTGAAAAATCTAGATGTGATTCTTCAAAAGTCCATTGCTTTAAATAAGATGAACCCTAAAGATCATATGTTTGGTGATTGTCTATTTGAGCTTCGTGACCTTATGTGTGCCAAAGGAGATGTTGGAATCATTAGTAATATCATTTTGGAAGTCATTAGAATTCATAAAGATGAACATTGTCATGAACATAAATCTAATGAATCACTCTCTCTAGGTGATGATCAATCACAAGACGATGTTGAACATAGATACTATGATGAGGATGATGATCTCGATGAATGAGACACTTTGGTCTTATGGCTAATCTTCGTGGCTACATGGTTGGAGGAAAGGAATGGGTTCTTGATAGTGGATGTACCGATCACATGACCGGAGACAAGGATATGTTTCATGAGCTTGCTGAAAACAACGGCCCTCGAAAATATGTCACTTTTGGTGATAACTCAAAGGGTAAGGTGGTTGGCCTTGGTAAGGTGGCCATCTCACATGACCGCTCCATCCAAAATGTTATGCTCGTTGTATCTCTTGGTTATAATTAACTTTCTGTATCCAGACTAGCCGATTTTGGTTTCAATGTCCTATTTACTGAAGTAGATTGCCAAGTGTTCCGAAGAGATAATCATAAAATGGTCTTTACCGGCATACGTAGAGGTGATATATACATTGTTGATTTCACTAAAAAGGCTCAACCTAGAACTTGCTTAATTGCTAAATCTTCTAAAGGTTGGTTGTGGCATAGAAGGTTAGGTCATGTGGGCATGCAAAATCTTGATAAGCTTATTAAAGGTGATCATATCTTTGGAGTGAAAGACGTTATATTTGACAAGGATAGATTCTGCAGTGCTTGTCGAGAAGGAAAGCAGGTTGGAGGAAGTCACCCCGTGAAGAACATCATGACCACAAGAAGACCACTCGAGCCGCTTCATATGGATCTTTTTGGTCCAAATGCCTATAAAAGTCTTGGTGGAAATTCGTACGGTTTAGTCATAGTTGATGATTTTTCAAGATTTACATGGGTGTTCTTTCTTGATGATAAATCACAGGTCCAAAAGATCTTCAAGAACTTCTCTAGGAAGGCCCAAAATCAATTTGAAGTGAAGATCAAGAAGGTTTGCAGCGACAATGGAACGGAGTTCAAGAACACAATTGTGGACACCTTTCTTGACGAAAAAGGGATTTCACATGAGTTCTCGGCTACGTACATGCCTCAACAAAATAGAGTTGTTGAGAGGAAGAACTGGACTCTTGTTGAGATGGACAGAATGATGATTTATGAGTACAAGACGCCAAAACACTTTTGGGCAGAAGCGGTTGAGATAGCTTGTCATACAACAAATCGTCTATATCTTCACAAGCTACTCAGTAAGACGGCATACGAGCTTCACACCGGTAACAAACCCCAGGTTGGATACTTTCGAGCATTCGGCTCAAAGTGCTACATTCTTGATAAGTATCATCGTTCGAAATTTGCTCCTAAATCTCATGAAGGTTTCCTACTCGGTTATGGCTCAAACTCTCACACTTACCATGTCTACAATAATTTCACCCGAAAGGTTGAAGAGACGGTAGATGTGAAGTTTGATGAATCTAACAGCTCGCAAGTAGAGCAATTGCCAATTGATGTAGGAGACAAAGACCCTTCAGAAGCAATCCAAGACTTGTCTATTGGCAAGATTCGTCCAACGGAGGTGAATAAGAGTACCTCGTCCGTCCAAGTGTAAGTGAGGGAGTCCTGGATTAGGGGGTGTCCGGATAGCCGGACTATACCTTCGGCCGGACTCCTGGACTATGAAGATACAAGATTGAAGACTTCGTCCCATGTCCGGAAGGGACTTTCCTTGGCGTGGAAGGCAGGCTTGGCGATACGGATATGTAGATCTCCTATCATTGTAACCGACTCTGTGTAACCCTAGCCCTCTCCGGCGTCTATATAAACCGGAGGGTTTTAATCCGTAGGGACAACAATCAGACCATAGGTTAGCTTCTAGGGTTTAGCCTCCTTGATCTCGTGGTAGATCTACTCTTGTACTACCCATATCATCAATATTAATCAAGCAGGAGTAGGGTTTTACCTCCATCGAGAGGGCCCGAACCTGGGTAAAAACATCGTGTCCCTTGTCTCCTGTTACCATCCGCCTAGACGCACAGTTCGGGAACCCCTACCTGAGATCCACCGGTTTTGACACCGACATTGGTGCTTTCATTGAGAGTTCCTTTGTGTCGTCGCCATCAGGAAGGATGCCTCATCCCGTCTTTAAAGACGGTACCGTTGCTAAGGGAGCTTTGGCTGTCGGCCAAACTCTCCGGCTAGGTGGTTTCCTTATGACCGCCATTCGGCTGCTGCGCCGACGATGACCTCTCGGGTCATCAAAAGCAATCTTCACGTCAGCTCGAAATTCGCCGAGCAGCTAGATCCAATGGAGCTCTCTTCCCTAAACGAGCTCTTGGATCGCATCGCCGCCCTGGGAGTCGCTACGGGTTACGACCAGATTGGGCCTAAACCCGATCTGAGAGAGATTAACTCTCCACAGGTCACCCATCACATTGCCGTGGTAGAGGGACAGTGCGGCGACCCTTCATCTATCTTAAGGACTAGCTATGTCCGAATTCCCGATCCCTCCAAGACGGATACCCGCGGAGGGGAGGATATCACTCAAGACCTGAACTTAAAGTCAGGCGACAGGCTTGATTCATTGGACAACATCCAAGAATCCAAACTTCCGAGTTCGAAAACTCCTTGGCCTCTGGGTCTCAGATTGGGTGAGGTTTCAGATTTGATTCCACCCACCCACCTGTACATAAGTGATCTATCCCAAATTAGGCAACAGCCCGAAGAAACAGTACATCATTACAGGGCCAGATTCCTCCTGGTTATGAACAGGATAAAGGACTGCCGCGAGGAAGATGCAATTTCATTCTTCTGCAATAATTGCACGGACAAGGGAATCCTCAACGCCATAAGTCGCCGTGATATTACACGCTTCGCTAACTTGGCGTCCATAGTACGAAAGTACTGTGCAATGGAAAGCGCCTGGAAAACCGAAATAAAATTTTGGGACAATCCGGCCCTGAATACAAACCCAGTCCGAAATAAAAGGGTGCATCATCGCCAGACACCCAGGTTCAATACCAAAAAGCAAAAGCCCTCTACAGGGCACGAAACCATATTGGAAGGATGGCTTAATAGACCTTGTAAAATTCACAGTGCAGAGGGCGCCACACCAACTCACAGCCTTAGAGCATGTTGGATACTCCGGCAGGTGGCAAAAATTGGCGAAGATCTTCTAATTCCAGAAGCCACAGAAAGCCACCCCAAAGACACCAGTACGGTATTAACAGTCTTTGAGACTTTCGCATCAAATAATATGCGAAAAAGAACACTCCACAGCCTTGCCGAAGTCTACCAAGTAGCAACAATAAACCCATGGAGTGACACGGCTATTACTTTTAACGCCAGTGATGAACCTAAATTCCGAACAGCCCGAGCACCAGCCGCATTGGTCCTCAGTCCAATAGTGGACGGCTTTCGTCTTACCAAGGTACTCATGGATGGCGGCAGCGGATTGAACCTCATTTATGAGGAAACCCTTCAAAAAATGGAAATAGACTGGAACTGCATTGAGCGAAGCAGTACAACCTTTAGAGGAATAATCCCCAGTCGGGAAGCGCGTTGTACAGGAAAAATCACACTAGATGTGGTGTTCGGCACGCCGGATAATTACAGGTCTGAAGAGGTCACGTTCCAAGTGGCCCCGTTCAGTAGCGGATACCACGCTCTGCTAGGGCGGGAAGCGTTTACAAGCTTCCAAGCAATACCCCATTACGGGTACATGAAGCTCAAGATGCCCGGGCCTAACGGAATCATCACTCTCGCTAGTGATCAGGACATAGCACTCCGCGCCAAAAACAAGACAGCCGCACTGGCCCTCGAGGCGCTATCCGAAGCCCTAGCGGCCGAGGAACTGACTGCATTGCGCTCCACGGTGAATAGGGACGATGTGATACTCGACAAAAGATCCAAGTCCACCTCCTTTAAACCGGCGGACGAAATAGTAAAATTCCAGGTCCATCCAACGGACCCCAATAAAACAGCTTCCATCGGGGCACAGTTAAACCCTGATGTACACGCCGCACTGCGAGAGTTCCTACGAGAGAACTGGGACATATTCGCCTGGCACCCTTCAGACATGCCAGGAATCCCACGCAGGCTGGCCGAACACAGCTTAAATATCCTAAAAGGATTCAAGCCAGTCAAACAGGCTCTCCGGCGTTTTTCCGAACCTAAGAGACATGCCATGGGAGAGGAACTAGCCAAGCTATTGGAGGCCGGATTCATCAATGATATAAAACACCCAGACTGGCTAGCAAACCTGGTGATGGTACCAAAGAAGGACAAATCCTGGTGCCTGTGCATTGATTTTAAAGACCTTAACAAGGCTTGCCCAAAGGATCCCTTCCCCCTCCCCCACATCGATCAAATTATCGACGCTACCGCAGGACACGATTCGTTGTGTTTCCTCGACGCATACTCCAGCTACCATCAAATAAAGATGGCAGAGTCAGACCAAGCCGCAACGGCATTCATCACACCATACGGCCCATTCTGCTTCAACACAATGCCCTTCGGGCTCAAAAACGCCGGCGCAACATATCAGCGCATGATTCAGACATGTCTGGCAAACCAGATCGGCAAAACAGTAGAGGCATACGTAGATGATGTGGTCGTTAAAACAAGACATGTCGAATCTCTAGTAGACGACTTGAGGCTAACATTCGATAACCTCCGAACATATGACATCAAGCTCAACCCGGAAAAATGCATTTTCGGCGTTGTAGCCGGAAAGCTCTTGGGCTTCATTGTATCTGGTAGAGGAATTGAAGCAAATCCAGCCAAGATCCGAGCTCTATTACAATTGGATATCCCGAAGGACCTCAAACAAATACAAAAATTAACCGAATGCGTGGCGGCTCTAAGCCGCTTTATCTCCCGCTTGGGAGAAAAGGCCCTACCCCTTTACCGCCTCCTTTGGCGCACCAAACACTTCGAGTGGACGGATGCAGCCACGGCCGGACTCGACAAAATAAAAGCCATCTTGGCAACAAACCCATTCCTGGCCGCGCCAAACATTGGCGAACCAATGCTATTATACATTGCAGCAACCCATCAGGTCGTAAGCGCAGTGCTCGTCGTCGAACGAGAAACGGACGGACACAAATTCCCCCTTCAAAAGCCGGTCTACTATGTGTCCACTGTCCTTACTCCATGCAAGTCACGGTACCCGCATTATCAAAAGATTGCGTACGCGGTATTTATGGCATTCCGGAAGCTGCGACACTACTTTCAAGAGTGTTCAATAATAGTAGCCTCGGATGTGCCACTTAATGATATTATAAACAACCGCGACACGACGGGCCGGATTGCAAAATGGGACATTGAGCTCCTCCCGTTCGACATAACTTACAAGCCACGGTGAGCTATCAAGTCGCAAGTTTTGGCCGACTTCGTCGCAGAATGGACGGAGGCCGAACTCCCTAAAGAGTACGGCACATATTCAAACTGGGTCATGCACTTCGACGGCTCCAAAATGTTGGCCGTTCTAGGGGCTAGCGTCGTTTTGACGTCCCCCACAGGAGACATAGTTCAATACATACTCCAGATAATGTACACAGACTCCAACAATGCAGCCGAATATGAGGCCCTTTTACATGGTCTTCGGATGGCAGTATCCATGGGCATTCAACGCCTAGAGGTGCGCGGGGACTCGAACCTCGTAATATCCCAAATAAATGGAGACTTTGATGCCAAGGATCCAAAAAAGGCAGCTTATCACAACGCCGTCCTAAAAATGTCAGCTCGGTTCGAAGGGCTCGAATTTCACCATATAGCCCGGGAAAATAATCAGGCGGCAAATGTCCTGGCACGCATCGGCGCAAAACGCGATGTAGTCCCCCCAACATCTTCTTGGAAAGGCTGTTCAAGCCATCCATAGTATGGGAAGGGGAACCCGGCAATAACAGCCCGGACCCAACCGCACTGCCCGACACCGAACACTCTGACATAATTGGAGGCTCTGCTAATGAAATAACACCTTCATCCCACGTAATAATGGCCGTCATCGCCCCGTGGACAAAACCATTCCTCGCCTACCTTACTAGGCAGGAACTCCCCGAGGACCAAAATGAGGCACGCTGCATAGTGCGACGATCTAAAGCCTATAAAGTCCATGAGGGAGAGCTTTATAAGAAAAGCACTACCGGAGTCCTTCAAAGGTGCGTCTCCGAAGAGGAAGGGCGGAACCTCCTGGCTGAAATTCATGCCAGACTCGACGGTCATCACGCTGCAGCTCGGTCCCTTGTAAGCAAGGCCTTCCGTACAGGCTTTTATTGGCCGACGGCCCAGGCAGACGCCCAGGACTTAGTCCAACGATGCGTCGGTTGCCAGCTTTTTGCAAACCAAAGCTATATGCCACCCACCGCCCTCCAAACTATCCCCATCACTTGGCCCTTCGCGGTCTGGGGGCTTGACATGGTTGGACCCCTTAAAGGCGGAACCCATAAGAAAAAATACTTACTGGTCATGGTGGATAAGTTCACCAAATGGATAGAAGCCAAGCCTGTTAAGACGGCCGAATCCGGACCAGTGATAGACTTTATATCCGGGGTTGTACACCGTTACGGCGTCCCCCACGGCATCATCACTGATAACGGCACGGACTTTACGGCCGACGAGGTAAAACTCTGGTGCAAAAACATGGGCATTAAGCTCGATTATGCTTCTGTCTATCACCCACAAACTAACGGCCGGGTCGAACGTGCAAATGGTCTTATCATGAGCGGCATCAAACCCAGATTAGTGCGGTCCCTTAAGGAATCTAATACGCACTAGGTAGAGGAGCTCAACTCCGTGCTCTGGGGGCTGCGGACCACGCCGAATCGCACCACCGGATACACACCATTCTTCATGGCGTACGACGTAGAGGCAGTTTTGCCCTGCGACATAATTCATGACTCACCTCGAGTGCGCATGTACGAAGAAAGAGAAGCCGAGCTCGATCAGCAGGATAGTTTGGACGCCTTGGAGGAAGAGCGTGACGTGGCAAAAGCCCGTTCCGCATTCTATCAATAGCAGGCTCAAAGATACCAAAGCAGAGAAGTACGGGCCAAAAATTACAACGTTGGCGAATTAGTTCTACGCCTGCCGGACAAGAAAAAGGACAAACTCAAGCCCAAGTGGGAAGGTCCCTTCATAATTGACCAAGTCCTGACTGGTGGAGCGTACCGCCTGCGAGATGCATCGGATAACCGACTCGAGCCGAACCCATGGAATGCAGCCCGTATCCGAAGATTCTATGCCTAGCGCCGGACTCTGTGTTCGTCTCCTTCCTCTGTCCATTTTTTATATACTTTCTGTCTTACATTTCTCTCCTTCTCCCCTCCCTCTCTCTTATAGCCTTTAAAGGCTCATAAAGTGACGCGCTATCCGCGCTCATTAAACCTGGGGGCTTCTTTAAACAGAAGCTTATTTATACGGGCTTCATGCCCAACACATGTGTCACACTTCCGCATGTACCTTTTATTCACCATTATATGCATCGATATGACTTAAGTTTTGGCCAAGCTGGGTTGCCTGGCTCCTGTGCTTACCCCTATGTTCCCGATTGTTCGGCTAGGTGGTAAAGGGAGCACCTCTGCGATTGTTACTACCGGATCAGCCGGATGTGTACCTCAGACTGGGTGAAACCGAAAGCTAGCGTTCTTAAGGGAATATTCGGTCGGTGAACTAAAGATGATCTTTTTTTCACTTATTTATCTATATGCCCCCAGTTGTTTTTCCTGCGTCTCTTTTCGCAGAATGGACATGCACTTTAGGGCATGCCTCCCAGGGAAAGGAACCCCTAACGGAACTATTCTCCCTGGAAGATGTTTCTTACTAACCATGTAATATAACATAACTAGTTGGGCACTTGTCTATTCAAGCACTAATGACCCTATGCCTGGTCTCCATGCATACCCCGGTTCTTATATAATCGCGAGGGTATTCGGACACACTCCGGACCGTCAGGTCCCGAGGTTGAAGCGAAAAGGTCGGCCATGACAAACGATCTACAATCCGGCTAGAAGGCATTACACATGTCAATTAAAATTACATAGTCAATCTGACTGATTGTATTCCTCTTCAATACCATCTAACAGGCTGTCTAGTGTACAGTCCTGTTGGGAATACTTTGCGGCCAATTCTACTTGGCCGTATACTAAGCTCACAGGGATCTCCTTCCCATCGGGCCCCATGGGTCCGACCTCGGCCATGTGGTTTGGGTCAGCCTTCGTGTACCGCATCTTCACCATGGCCCAGGCCTCCCTGGCGCCTTGACGGCAGGCCGACATCTTCCACAATCGGAAGCGCTGCCGCGCTTCCTTCAGCTTCTCTACAAGCTCTCCAAGGCCTTCGGGCATGGAGACAGATGGCCACAAGGCCTGGGTGACGCCTTGCATCACCTGCCGAACTCGCTCGTGCAGTTGTGAGAGCTCGGGAAGAAGGTCACCCGTAGAACCAGGCATTTCCTCTGTAGGATGACCTGTTAGCATACCTACAGACATTACTCTATTAGTCGACTTCCTCGCCGAACTCTTTTTTCAAAGTTCGTTTAAGCACTTACTAAATATGCCGCGTCGAAGCCGCTGATTCTCCTTAACGGAGTCCAACAGCTGGGCACGAACATCCTTCAGTTCAACGCCCAGCTTGGTGTTGGCATCTTGGAGGTCGTTCTTCTCCCACCTCACCTTTGTCAGCATGCTCTCACCAGCCTTCAGCTCGCGTAGGAGTTGTTGCTCTTCCAGATTTAATCCGGCGCCATCTGCAATTTCACTTGTCAGATTTGCACCCACGCCGTACTTTGCAAAATACTTATCTTTCGAAGCGTATATTACCAGAGGGGGTCTCCTTGGGCTCCCCTGCCACGGCTAGTGCGGCCTCAAGTTGGGCTTTGCACTCTTCCAGCTCCTGGGACAGTAGGGTATTCTTTTCTGTAAGAACCTGCATAACAAATGATCCTTAAATCAGTTATTCTAATTGTTTCAAGTCTCGGGGGCTACTGGTATATATATAATTACCAAAATTTTCTTACCCGTATGTCTTTTACATATTGCTCCGTGGCGCTGGCTAGACCATTTTGAGTGGCACGGAGGTACGCATCTCCCGAATTGAAGGCATCCAATGCCTCATGGGAGAAACAAGTGTCGCGAAGAACTGTCCGGCGACGCCTGTGGTTCATGGCACTCTCCACCTCGGAATTGGTGGCAGACAGCCTGTCCGCATCCTCTGTCGGAGGAGCGTCCGGTGCGTGCCTTGTGTTTGCCTCCGCTTCCGGACCAGGCTTTGGAGCCTGGCTGGTGGAGGCGCGATTGGCACCCTCTCCGGATATAGTCCGGCGAGGTCTCTTCATCTTGAAGAGAGCACGAGCGTTGATATGCCTTGAAGGAATAACACCTGGGAATAAGATGGCACGCTATACCTTTGCGCCGGCGTCTCAGTCCGGACCGCACTTCTTTTCAGCCCACGGGGCCTTGCCGCCCCTCGTTGGCTAGTCGCCGCAGGCTCGGCCTCCCATCTCAAGGACCTCCCGTGCAAAACACGGTTGTCATACGGCAATCGAAAACACGCGAGGATAGATCCCATTTCAAAGTGCTGGGACTTCGGTCTTGGTTACCTGTGAGGCTGGGAGTAGCCCTGGGTAATCGGTCGTAATGGCCACCAAGGCGTTGTCCTTGCTCAATTGATGAAACACCCCATCAATCAGCTCCACAGATAAGTCCGCATCCTCTTGAGAGGCCGGGTCGAGGGACCGTCCCGGATCCTCGGGTTGTGGAGGAGGGATGTTTATTTCTTTAACAGCCTGGTGCAGTTCCTGCGTTGAAGTCGTTAGACTGAATATTTAACGATGGGAATATAAAACGGATGGGCAAGTAAAAGTGTCCACTTACCCAACTTGGGGGATTGTACATAGAAAATCCACCATGTGGGTTGACGCGGAGAAATTCCTCCTCTTCTCCCTTGTACAAAGCGGACAGGATCTTTATTAGAGCGGCATCCGAATCCGTCCCCTTACGGACATGGCGGGTGGCATCGTCCTCCCCATTGAAGTCCCACATGGGGTGGCCTCTATACTGAAGCGGCTGCACCCCTCGCATGATGCATGCGGCCATGACCCTGATCATGGTCAGTCCGGAATGAGCTAACAATCTTATCCGGCCCATCAGGTAAAGAATGTACTTGTCACTTTCCCTCTGAGGGCTCTGTGGACGCCAGCTTAGGCACTTCTTTAGGGGAGCACTGTCGAACTCAGGGAGGCCGATCTGGACAGGATCCGGCAGCGGGACGTCCTCTATATAAAACCATTCCGAAGGCCAGTCCTCGGACGCCTTCTTTGGGGTTCCGAATAGATATCCGGTCCCGGCGATGCGCCACACTTTGGCTCTGCCCACTTGATATATTGACCCCTTTTGAGAACGGGGCACAAGGCAGAATAGCCTTTTCCACAGCGCGAAATGAGCCTCGCAGCCCAAAAACAGCTCGCAAAGGGCTACGAAGCCCGCGATATGCAATATGGAGGCAGGAGTGAGGTTGTGCAGCTGGAGGCCATAGAACTCCAGGAGCCCCCGGAGAAACGGATGAAATGGAAATCCGAGCCCTCTTATTAAGTAAGGGACAAGGCATACCCACTCTCCTTTGGAGGGATTGGGGGCGCTCTCTGCTTGCTCTCCGCCATTATAGGTGGCAAGTCCGGCTCGAACCGGGACCATATAGGCCGGGGGGAGAAATCCCTTGGTCTGGAGCGTCACTAGCTCGCTGTGCGGTATGGAGCATCTCTCCCAATCTCCAGGCTGAGGGCTGGAAGGGCGAGAGGAGGAGCTGCGGCGTCCCGTCAGGATAGAATGGACCTCTGTCGGATACGCTCTGATGAATACTCGCGGAGGGGAGAAGGTGTGGTTTGGATCTAAATCCTCGTCCCCTTAAATAGGCGGCTCATTCACGCGGCTAGTGGTGTAAATGTAAAAACACCCTAACTTTTCATATTCGTTTGACACGTGGAAGACGGCCATTATTGGGCGTAGAAGCCAAGGAGCGCTACATTTACAAGAAACCGTACATTATTCAACAGGTACACGGAATTTGGAGGAGAACCCGCCTTGCAATGCCGAAGACTATCTGTGTACCGGACTCGTCATCATTGAAGCCTGGTTCGGGGGCTACTGAGGGAGTCCTGGATTAGGGGGTGTCCGGATAGCCGGACTATACCTTTGGCCGGACTCCTGGACTATGAAGATACAAGATTGAAGACTTCGTCCCGTGTCCGGAAGGGACTTTCCTTGGCGTGGAAGGCAAGCTTGGTGATACGGATATGTAGATCTCCTATCATTGTAACCGACTCTGTGTAACCCTAGCCCTCTTCGGCGTCTATATAAACCGGAGGGTTTTAGTCCGTAGGGACAACAATCAGACCATAGGCTAGCTTCTAGGGTTTAGCCTCCTTGATCTCGTGGTAGATCTACTCTTGTACTACCCATATCATCAATATTAATCAAGCGGGGGTAGGGTTTTACCTCCATCGAGAGGGCCCGAACCTGGGTAAAAACATCGTGTCCCTTATCTCCTGTTACCATCCGCCTAGACGCATAGTTCGGGACCCCCTACCCAAGATCCGCCGGTTTTGACACCGACAGGAAGCTTCTACCTCATGACAAGGTGAACCACGAGTTGACTAGGAGGCATCCACAAGTGGGACTCGCCAAGATGAAGAAAATGAGGAAGTACACCAAGATGAACCTCATCAACCTCCTTCTCTGCCTCCATAGGAGAACGACAACATCAACAACGAAGAAGGCCAAGAGGAATAATAAGATGATGAAGAGGATGTTCCACCTCGACCTAAACAAAATCTCCCACGAGTTAGAGCAAGAGTCTCAAGAGACCATCCCGTTGAAAAAATCTTTGATGATATCCAAACCGGGAGAATTACTCGCTCTAAAACTCGTTTGGCTAACTTTTGTGAACATTACTCATTCATTTCTAGTATTGAACCTATGAAGGTTGAAGATGCTCTTGATGATCCGGATTGGGTGAACGCCATGAATGAAGAACTACACAATTTTGAGAGGAACCAAGTGTGGACGTTGGTTGAAAAGCCCGCTAAGAAGCACAATGTTATTGGTACCACATGGGTGTTTCGAAATAAGCAAGATGAAGATGGACAAGTTGTACACAACAAGGCATGTCTCGTCATTCAAGGCTACACTCAAGTCGAAGGTATGGACTATGGTGAGACATACGCCCCCGTTGCTAGACTTGAGTCCATACGCATCTTACTTGCTTATGCCAACCATCATGATATCACATTGTATCAAATGGACATTAAAAGTGATTTTATAAATGGTGAAATTGAGGAGGAAGTTTATGTTAAACAACCTCCCAGCTTTGTTAATCCTAAGAAACCCGACCATGTTTACTAACTTCACAAAGATCTTTATGGTCTTAAACAAGCTCCTAGAGCGTGGTATAAATGCTTGACCAAGTTCCTTATTGAAAAAGGCTTTGAGATTGGAAAAATTGATTCAACACTTTTTACTAAAAGGGTTAATGGTGAATTATTTGTGTGCCAAATTTATGTTGATGATATCATATTTGGCTCGACTAACCCTCATTTTAGTGAAAATTTTGGAAGACTAATGTCGAAGAAGTTTGAGATGTCTATGATGAGTGAACTCAAGTTCTTTCTTGGTTTGCAAATCAAGCAAACTAAGGAGGGTACCTTTGTTTCTCAAACAAAGTATACCAAGGACTTATTCAAGAAGTTCAACTTGCAAGAATGCAAAGGTATGAATACACCCATGCCTACTAGTGGACATCTTGACTTGACCAAGGATGGCGAATCGGTTGACCAAAAGGTTTATCGCTCCATGATTGGTTCATTGTTATATCTATGTTCCTCCCGTCCCGATATTATGCTAAGTGTGTGCATGTGTTCATGATATCAAGCGGCCCCCAAAGAATGACATCTTAAGGTTGTGAAAAGGATAGTGAGATACTTAATTCACACACCAAACTTTGGCATTTGGTATCCTAAGAGGTCTTCTTTTGATCTTGTTGGCTACTCCGATTCAGACTATGCCGGAGACAAGGTTGATAGAAAGTCCACTTCGGGTACTTGTCAATTTCTTGGTAGATCTGCTGTGTCTTGGTCCTCCAAGAAACAAAACTCGGTATCCTTATCCATAGCCAAAGCGGGATACATTGCCGCCGGTTCATGTTGTGCTCAATTACTTTGGATGACCCAAACTCTTAAAGATTATGGGATCTATGTGAAACATGTTCCATTGCTTTGTGATAATGAAAGTGCTATTAAGATTGCTCACAATCCCGTGCAAAATTCTCGAACTAAGAATATTGAAGTGCGTCATCATTTCATTTGAGATCATGTTGCTAAAGGAGATATCGATCTTAAGCATGTTCATACCGATAAGCAATTGGTGGATATATTCACCAAACCGCGTGATGAGAAAGTATTTTGCCGTTTGAGAGGTGAATTGAACATCATTGATGCCTCAAACTTGGAGTAGTAACTCTATTTGGATGCATGCAAGGCATGAGCCATTACATGACTAATCCTTGATATTTCTCTTATGATGATGATCATATGTCTTGGATCTATACTTGTACCCTTGCATGCTATCTAACCCTTGTAGGTACTTGGATGAGCCCAACTTTATGAGATTGCAACTCACTCACATTCTAAGAAATCTCTACATCACCAAGTCTATACAATATGGTGGTTGGAGACAAGGAAGCATGAATCCATTCAATATATCCTTTGACAATATATCAAATTTCATTTGGTATCAAGATTCATTATTGTCATTTTGGACACACAAGTGCTCTTCCTTGCAAGACTAACCCGTGTAGGAAGGTGAACTCAAACTACAAGTGGTGCTCCCAACTCTTGATGGACTACATCAACTTTGAGAATCAAACACAAGTTCAACTACATGATCAAGGTCAACACCACCACCCAAGGTATGTTATTCCATCTTAGAGAAGCTTTACCCCAAGACATGGGTCAAAGCAGCTCAACAAGATGTGAATACATCAAAATGCTTAAACGAAAAATGGCAACCCCATTTTGAGCTTAAACGATGAGTATGACCTATGATCAAGTGTCTTTACTTGACTCCTAAGTCAATATACTCTAACATAGGTGACTCTGTCGCCGACCAATTCTAGATGAAGTTCTCTAGTGTTTCTCTATGTTCCTGCATTTATCTCTTTCATGCTTGTTCCCCTTTCACTTCATCTAGATTTCTTTTCTTTTCTCTATTATTTTCTGCATTACCTGCATTTAATTCATTGCAAATCCTTCAGTTAATTCCCTGCAAATCTTTGTGAGATCTTACTTGCCTAGTGAGCTAAGATGACAATTTTTTTCTCTCTGTGTTGAATTTGGCCTCACCGATTTTTCTCTTATCGGCTAAACTGAAACAACTCGGTGCCACCGAAGAAAAAGATTCAGTGTTACCGATTTCACTACTGAGGAAACATTTTGCCATTTGCATCCTGCATATCTGTTCCAGCTCCACTCGATGATTCTTGTCCTCTACTAGCACCATAAATTACATGTTGCTTTGTAATGTGACTCAAGGACCAAACCTACTTGACTCATGCTCCAGAAGATCCCTTCTTGGAAATTGATGTCAAAGGGGGATAGAGAGCACATCAAAGCTTAACCACATCAAAGGGAGAGGGAGACTTCTTAGCCATCCCAGATGCCTGGTATTCAAGGAGGAGAGAAGCCATATGTCTTTAAGAGGGGAAATACATGTTTGTAGATGTTTCTTTATGTCTATTGCTCGGATTTTCTTTGCTTTGATTGTCTATTCCCTATCTTCTCCCATTATCAAATATCAGATTCAGGGGGAGAAAGACACTTAAGGGAAGAAAATCTTTGTAATTCATTGCATATCTTTATCCCCTGGGGACATGTAAATATCCAAATAGAGTACTAAGTACTCACTCACTACTTGTCATCCCAGTCTTGGTACTCTTGTGGTTTCCTGTTCTTACTCTGTTTAGTAGATGTTCCTATGTTATCTAACCCTGTTTTGTCTCTTCCAAAGTCATCTTAAGACCAAAAGGTAAGTATATGCATCACACTCATGTGCATGAGGATCTCTTGCCGGTGTACATATTGTTTGCAAGAAGAACTCATGAACATGTAGGTATATTTTATGCACTTCACATCATTTGCTCTGATGCATATAGCCAAAATACATGTAACTCATTGCTTTCTCCGACATGTTTATGCATCACATACCTTTATAATCTATGTTCACATGATTGCGTACATGTAGGGGCAGCCAATGTATGTTTCATGTTCTTCCAAAGCTTTACTTGTTACATTTCATATCTTTATCTAAAAGCTTTGATGTATGTTGTCATCAATTACCAAAAGGGGGAGATTGAAAGCACAGGTGCTCCCTGGGTGATTTTGGTAATTAATGTCAACATATCTCTTGTTGGACTAATATTTTCATCTAATATATTTCAGACGAGTTCAATAGTGGAGTGGCAGGACAAGAGGACGTGGAACCCCTTCAAGATGCTAAGGACACATATTAGCAAAAGCCCAAGACTCTTCATTTTCATTTTACTGATCCAAGATCACATTGAGTCCATAGGAAAAGCCAATACTATTAAAAGGGGATGAGGTGTTGCTTAATGTTTTACTTGCTCAAAGTGCTTAGTGATATGCTCCAAAGCCCCCAACCACTTTCTCAATTCCAAATATGTCCTAAACCTAAATCCAAACTTGGCCCCACCGATTTGATTCATCTGGCGCCACCGAGTTCACTTGACATAGCCACTACCAGAAACCCTAATCAGTTCGGACTCACTGATGGGATCTCGGTCTCACCGAGATGGCCCTGCAAACTCTCTGTTACCTATTGCAGTTACTTCGGTCTCACCGAGATACGCAGTCGGTACCATCGAGTTTGCTTGACCAAGTCTCTGTTTGCTTATTGCTGAAATCGATCTCACCGAGTTCATGCAATCGGTCTCACCGAGATGAGGTTTGCCCTAACCCTAGCACATCAGTCCCACCGAGTTGACCTTGTCGGTCCCACCGAAAAGCCTAATGTTCACATTTTGAACCAGGTCGGTCTCACCGAGTTTCACTATTCGGTCCCACCGAGTTTGGCAAATTGTGTGTAACGGTTAGATTTTGTGTGGAGGCTATAAATACCCCTCCACCCCCTTCTCCATTTGTGAGAAAGTCATCAAAACGTGCCTACACTTCCACTACTCATTTTCTGAGAGAGAACCACCTACTCATGTGTTGAGAACAAGACATTCCAATCCAACCACAAGAATCATGATCTCTAGCCTTCCCCAAGTTGCTTTCCACTCAAATCATCTTTCACCATAGCCAAATCTGTGAGAGAGAGTTGAGTGTTGTGTAACGTCCCGGTTGTAACATTCCCTAATTGTACCTCCAACTCTTGCCATTTTCGCCATTGCTATATTAAATCATCCATGGTTGGGTTTTCTCGTTTTGCATTTTGTTCATATCATGCATTTCATCTCATGTTATTTTTTGCATTCTCATAGTAATCATGTGCATTGTGCTTCATGCGTGACATTTTGTTGCTTGCCGATGCATTTGCCCAAGCATCTCACCTCCCATTTCCTTCTTAGTCCTTCCTTGATGCAAGTGACAATTTTCCTGCCTCCATAAATTTCATATTTTCCCTGTAAATCTTGCACCTTGCCTACATCCTCTATGCCAATTTTCAGTTCATTTGAATATGTTTTGGTTGGGTTAAAAATTAACTCAAGTTTGAATTTAATTCAAACTTGATTTAATTTTCTTCCTTTAAAAATCCCCAAAGCAATTTAATCAAATGGCCCATAATTCCAGGAGTCCAAGTATATCTCTACTTCATTCATATTCTTCCCCAAACCTCCTGGACATTTTCCTTTGAGGATTGTTTATTTATTAAACAAGAAGATAAGTAAGGGGAACTTACCTGGGCCGGCCTCCCAGCGCACCAGCGCCTACAGCCCAACTCACACAGCAGCAGCCCATCTAGCCCGCTAGCGACAGGTGCGTCATCTTCTTGTACGTCAGCTCATCCAGACACGCCACGTCGACGTCCGGTTGATTTGACGGCCGGAGAAGCTCCCTTGGCCCTATATAAGTTGCCCCTGGTGCCCTAGGGTATCCCTCGACTGATTCAGACTCTCTCCTTCCCATGCCGCCGCCAGGTAAGGCTAGCCACGCCATGCCGTCGCCCTGGCCACCATGCTCCGGCCGAGCTCGAGCATGGGGTAGCCCCCACGTCGCACCTCCAACCCTTCTGTTGCCCTGCAGAGTACCAAGACGTAGTTGCTCTTCGTCCCCATCCATGACCGCGAGCCTAGTGCCCCCGGAGCCCCCTCTCCGTTGTCGTCTTCTTCCCCGCGTTTGGACAGCAAGTCCACCGAAGTTCCTCTCCTCGTTGCTGCCAACCTGCTGCGTCCCCGGCATCATCTTCTTGTCATAGGTATACTAGGTATACCCAGATCCCTCCCTGCTCTTCCCTATCGCCGAACTCTCCCCGTAGGAGTTGCTAGAGCCGTGCGTTCGTTGTGTTCCCGGTGCTCTGGCGAAGCCTATATTTTTTTTGTAGATGTTGTTGCTCCCGTAGCATGGCCGTGTTGTCCCCGCTCTGGATTCCCTATGTAGCGTCTGCAGCTTGCATGCCCCGCTTCGCCGCGTCTCCCGCTGTAGCTCTCTCGCGTCCGCGTCGCTCACTGCCTCGCTGGCGCCATCATCGCCATGACCGCAGGCTCGGCGAGCACCTGCCTGTGCACACCCACACATATGCACATGCACGCCCACTACCCGCAGCAGCGTCCTTCTCCCAACCTCACTGCTCCGTCGGCACTTTCCATCGCCAAACATGGCAGTCTCGCTCGCCGGCGTCGTCGTCGTTTCTTCGTTTCTTCTCTGTACGCGTAGATCTGTCTTGCCCAGGCCTGAGCGTGTACAAAATAGACCGGATCCCCCTTCTTTCCACAAACACGCGCACTGCCCAACTCGTTGCCTCTCATGCGCATCACCAGGGAGACCCGTGTTCGAGTCCAACGATCTGCATATTTTTGTTGTGGCCTTTTATTCTTTCAATGTGACACTGACGCATCGGCCCCACTGTCATACACACACCCTCATAGGCCCACTGTCATACAAACACGCACACAGCTCCCTCATTTTATTTATTTTGTTCATATTATCCCGCGCTTTCCATTTGTGGAAAGGGGCCTCTCCATTTCGGGCAAGTCCAGATCTGGACATTCCAGATCTGACAGTTGCCATTTCTGCATATTTCCATTTTGGGCAGTAATTTCATTCTAAGCATTTGTGGTGATTTTTCTATAGAGACCCCCAACATATTATATATGTTTTTGGGCTAGAAAAATCCAATGAATCAAGTGGTGGCATTAGTTTCTGCATTTGATCAAGTTTGCAAACATGTCATTTTACATCATGTTGTCGTTTTGTCATTTTTGTGTGATTAAATTCAAATATACTATGTGGTAGTTTGGTACATGTACATCTTCATTCTCATGTCTACTTCATGCTAGAATTTATTGTATGCCATATAGTGCACTGTGATGAGTTCCACGAGCTTGTAAACATACTATCATGAATCTATTTCTGCCATGCCATGTAATTCTTCCAAGTCTGAAATCGGTAGTATCATTTGCCATGTTTACATCAGTGCTATCATCATTTATGTAGATCTTTGGCACAAGTTCAATAAGGGATTTTTGTTAAGTGCATTTAGTTCTAACATTACATGCTCTTGTTTGCTATAATATGTTCATGTAGCATATAGTTTACTAGTCCTAAACTTTGCAACCTGATGTTGTTTCTGCCATGTGCAGTGAATTTCTGCTAAGTCTGTTAAACTGATATCATTTGCATTTTTGCCATGCTGTTTTAGACTTGTTCAAGTGAGTTCTAGTAGTAGCTCAGTGTTTCATGATCTGTAGAGCTTCACATGTACTTGACGTGCCTTTTTGTTTTCTTGTTTGGGTGTTGTAGCATGTTTAAACTATGCATCCAAGTGGTCATGTTGTTGTTTTCAACAGATTGCATTGCATCATGTTTGGCTTGTCATTTCCAAACTGTGCATCCGTTTCCGACGATCTTTATATCGATTTCAACTGAAATCTATCAATCTACCCAGTGGCATGCTTGAATTACCAAGTTTGTGCCACGATTCATTGTTTCTCCTTCCGTCTCATTTGCACCCCTTGCGAAGCACCTCATATGCATTGCACATCTTATCTTGCATTCCATGCCATGTCTTGCATCATGTTGCTTGCGCATTGCACCGTGATTGGTTGTTGTTCCGCTGCTTGTGTTCTTGCTTTGGTAGAGCCGGGAGACGAGTCCGTGTTCAAGGACCCTGTCGAGTACGTTCACGAGGAGCAAGGATTCGACACCTCTGAAAACATTCTGGGCAAGATGATCATTACCCCCGATATCACTGATATCTTTGCTTGCTAGTCGTTCGTTCTATCTCTATGTCACGCTACCTACCACTTGTTATACAACCTCTCAAATTGCCATGTCAAGTCTCTTACCAACCTTCCTAGCAAACCGTTGTTTGTCTATGTTACCTCTTTTGCTCAGCCCCTTTTATAGCGTTGCTAGTTGCAGGTGCAGTGCAGGTTGTTCCATGTTGGAACATGGTTATGTTGGGATATCACCATATCTCTTATATTTAATTAATGCACCTATATACTTGGTAAAGGGTGGAAGGCTTGGCCTTTTGCTCAGTGTTTTGTTCCACTCTTGCCGCCTTAGTTTCCGTCATACCGATGTTATGTTCCTTGAATTTTGCGTTCCTAACACAGTCGGGGTTTATGGGCCCCCCTTGTCTCTTCGCTAAGGTAAAGCTTTCCCGAGGAGATCCAACATTGGTTTTACCACTTGCCTAATAACAACTAAAATTTGCATAGGGAGTAATTAACCCGAGGATTCTTAATCAACCCCCGTGCCAGTGCTCCTCATGAGTGTTGGTCCACCTACCTAGTAGTCGGTGGTGCCTCCTCGAGGCAACTCAAGATCTTTTGGCTATCGTCCACTTAGCATAGGCGGATGAGTCCGTAGATAGAGAGCGCGCGGCTGTGGAGACGGGTCTGACTCACTACAATATCTCCTTGGGATAGTTTTCCTTTCTTCAAAGAGCTTGTGGACCAGGATTCCGAGAATATTCGGGGTGTCCCGCGGTGGAGGATTGTCTCTGTGGATCGTGAGCTTGTCATGGGCTAAGTTGGGACACCCCTGTAGGGTTTAAACTTTCGGGAGCCGTGCCCGCAGTTATGTGGCAAATGCGTGTTCTTAATATCTGGTTGTAGTGAACTTGAAACCAGACTCAATTAAAATATACCAACCGTGTGTGTAACCGTAATGGTCTCTTTTCGACGAGGTTCGGGAAGAGAACAGGGCGGGGTTATGTTTGAACATAAGTAGTTCAGGATCACTTCTTGATCATCACTAGATTACGACCGTTGCGTAGTTTCTCGTCTTATTCTTGTATACGTAAGCTAGCCACCATACAATGCTTAGTGCTTTCTGCAACTCCACCACATATCCATACCTTACCTTTAAACTTTGATAGTCTTGCTACCGAGGGTGTTGAGATTTCTGAGTCCCCGTGGCTCATAGAATACTACAAACACAGTTGCAGGTACCGATGAGTCTGATGCAGGTGATGCCACTGAGCTCAAGTGGGAGTTCAACGAAGACCTTGGCCGTTACTATGTTTCCTTTCTGGATGATCAGTAGTGGTGCCTAGTAGGGACGATCGGGACTTAGCTTGGGTGGTTGTCTTTTATTCGTTTGATTTCGTCCGTAGCCGGACTCTGTGTTCATCTTGAATGATTGTATAACTTGATGATATTGTGTGACATTGTGGCAATTGTAAGCCAAAACTAGTATTCTATCTATTCAGTACATGAGATGTGCAAAGATACAACCACTCTTGCGACCATACCAATATGCGCTTATGCCCCAAGTCGTGCCTCAACACGTATGGAGTATAGTCGCATATTGGGTGTTACAAGTTGGTAATCAGAGCCATCCCGACTTAGGAGCCCCTACTTGATCTAACCGCTGACGTTGTTGAGTCTAGGACAAAACTATTTTGAGTCTTAGGAATGTATATATCGGAGAGTAGGATTCTTTTTACTCCTCGTCCCCTTCGTCGCTCTAGTAAGGAGTGCTGACGTAGATGTTTTGACTTCCCTCTCCTCATTTTCACTAAAAAAATTAGGATCACGCGGGTATCTTGGGATCGTTCCGATATTATTGTGACGACAACATTGTTCTTGGTGCCTCCTGACATTTAGGGGTTGTGGGAGTTGAGCTCCGAGGTGTTGTCGTCACAGTTGTATCGTTGCAGTTCCGGTATACCTAAGCTCGCCGACATAAAAAATCTCTTCTATGAAGTTAGTGGTGAGATAACCTCGACGCCACCCAGTACTGGGGAGGGAGTTCGGGAGTATTGCCACAGCTAGTATAGCGGATGCTTTTCGAAGGTCTTGGCTACACAGTTTCTAGAGGTTTCTTGTTTATGTGTTGACGGATGGATACAGTTGGAGCATAGGGCTTGTTAGTTGTGTGATATATTGTGCCTCCCTGTATCCCCAACACCAGATTGCATAACCAGAAAGTTTCGGGAGTTAATAGGTGGGAATTCAAGTAGCTCATAGTTATCTTTCCGACAGATATTTGGTATGAGATTGGGTAATCTTTACCATGGATTTTTTCCAGTTGTACCTTGTTGTTTTATTCATCAATCTCTTTTCAAGTGGCTTCTCACTCAAATGGCTGTATCATATTGACTTTGGAATGCATTCGTTCAATCTCTCTATTCGGATGCTTATTGTGAAGACTTCTTACACATGCCTATCCATTGATTCAGCTTGGCTATCATTTATATGGTGGTTCTAACGGATGTAACCTTCTTCAGGATGGCTCCCCCACGCGTCTGCATCCAGAACGTACCGATGGAGAGCAGTCGAACCCTTCGCCACCTCCTCCGCCTACGAAGGCATGGAAAGCTTTGATGGCGGCCACCAACACCAACACTCACATGCTGATACAGCTCATGCAAGAGCGGAATCAAGGCCAAGGCAACCAAGGGAACCAAGGCCAAGGCAACAACAACAATCAGCCTCAGTTTGATACCCTCAACTAGTTTCTTGCAAATCAGCCAAAGTCTTTCAGCGCTTTGCTGAGGCCATGGACGATGATTATTGGCTCGTGGAAATCAATAAGCATTTTGAATGCGGCAATGTCGGGCCTGAGGACTATGTCAAGTTTGCTTCTTTTCAGCTCAAGGACCAAGCAGCAGATTGGTATCAGCAGTACAAAGACTCTAGAGGGGGTCGAGTGATTACTTGGACTGACTTCTGCCAGGACTTTCGAGCTCATCACATTCCAACAAGTGTCGAGAGCAAGCGTGAGGAATTCTGCAATCTCAAGCAAGGAAGCATGTCCGTGTATCAATACAACGTAAAGTTTCAGAATCTTGCTCGCTTCACAAGACAAGACATTCCTGATGAAAAGAGCATGATCTATCACTTCAAGGGTGGCCTCAGAGAGGATTTGCAGTTAGCTCTCGTTCTAGTTGAGCCTACTCAGTTCGATTAGTTCTACAACATGGCCCTCAAGCAAGAAGCTGCTCAGCTCAAGTGTGAAGCTTCCAAAAAGAGGCTCAGGGATGCAGTCCACTCGTCCTCTTCCTCTCAGGTGATCTCAAAGCAATAGAAGTTTCGGCTTCCTCCTCCTCCATTTCGTCAGCCCTACCAGCAGAAGCACTTAGGTGGCCGTGGATCTTCCCGCCCACCCAACCCATGCTATCAGAGCAATCAGTCTCAGGCTCCAAGGACAGACGGTCCTCCTCCTCCACCTTTTCGTCCACTTGTAGAGGTCACTTGTCACAACTGTGGTTTGAAAGGGCATTACTCCAACAAGTGCACCTAGAGGTGCCTTTCGCCTCCTCCTCCGGTCATGTCAGCAAGCAATGCAGTTGTCAAGCACAATCAAAAGTATGCAAGGTGAACATGTTGAATGTTGCTCAAGCGGAGGAATCTACTGATGTGATCATGGGTAACCTCTCAGTTAACTCTTTTCCGGCAAAAGTATTGTTTGATTCAGGTGCATCGCATTCTTTCATATCAAGACCTTTTTATGAGATGCATGACTTGATGCCTGAGTTATTAGCCAAGCCTTTATCCATTGTCTCTCCGGGGAAGATAATGAATTATCGCTTGATAGTTCCTGATGTCAGCATCAAGATGGGCAATTATGCATTTCTGGCTTCCCCAATTGTTCTTGGAAATTCTGACATTCATTTCATTCTTGGCATGGATTAGCTTTCGAAGCATAAGGCTTTTCTTGACTGTGCTAAAAAGGAGATTAAATTGACTCATCCTTCTAAAGATGTGATTATCTTTGCGGCTCGTGATGACACCATTCGGTTGTTCTATCTCAATGAGAAAGGCGAGATCAACGCTATTTCTCAGATTCCAGTTGTTTGTGAGTATCGAGATGTCTTTCCAGAAGAGCTTCCGGGTATGCCCCCTCACCGGCCAGTCACATTCGTTATTGACCTTGAGCCCGGTATAGAACCCGTTTGCAAGCGCCCCTACAAGCTTGGTCCAGAAGAGCTAAAAGAATTGAAGAAACAGCTCGATGAACAAGAACGTCTGGGTCTGATCAGACCAAGTTCATCTCCTTGGGGACGTGGTGTTCTCTTTGTCCAGAAGAAGGATGGCATGGAACGACTTTGCGTCGACTACCGCCCATTGAATAAGAAGACAATCAATAACAAATATCCACTTCCCAATATCAACGAGTTATTCGAGCAACTCAAAGGTACAAAGGTGTTTTCCAAGCTTGACCTCCGTCTGGGGTATCACCAGATTCGCATTTGAGAAGAAGATATCCTAAGACAGCATTCCGAATGAGCTTTGGTTCTTACGAATATACTATCATGTCTTTAAGGCTTGCAAATGACCCTCCGACATTCTCTCATATGATGAAGTTCATCTTCAACCCCTACACCGACGAATTCATCCTGGTGTATCTCTATGATATCCTGGTTTTCTCCAAGAATAAAGAGGATCATGCCAAACATTTGCGATTGGTGCTGGACAAGCTCAGAGAGTATCAATTCTACGCAAAGTTCTCCAAATGTGAGTTTTGGCTTGATGAAGTTCTTTACCTTGGCCACATCATCCCTGCCAAAGGCATTTCTGAAAATCTAGAGAAGGTCGCTTCAATTGTTGATACATCTCCAACGTATCTATAATTTTTTATTGTTCCATGCTATTATATTATCTGTTTTGGATGTTAATGGGCTTTATTTTACACTTTTATATTATTTTTGGGACTAACCTATTAACCCAAGGCCCAGTGCAAATTGTTGTTTTCCCCCTATTTCAGTGTTTCACAGAAAAGGAATATCAAACGGAGTCCAAACGGAATGAAACCTTCGGGAGCGTGATTTTTGGAACAAACTTGATCCAGAGGACTTGGAGTGGACGTCAAGCAACCAACAAGGTGGCCACGAGGCAGGGGCGCGCCCTCCCCCTCGTGGGCCCCTCGTGGCTCAACGACCTACTTCTTCCTCCTATATATGTTCACATACCCCGAAAACATCTAGGAGCACCATGAAACCCTATTTCCATCGCCGCAACCTTCTATACCCAAGAGATCCCATCTTGGGGCCTTTTTTGGAGCTCCGCCAGAGGGGGCATTGATCATGGAGGGCCTCTACATCAACTCCATGGCCCCTCCAATGATGTGTGAGTAGTTTACTTCAGACCTTCGGGTCCATAGTTAGTAGCTAGATGGCTTCTTCTCTCTCTTTGGATCTCAATACAAAGTTCTCCTTGATCTTCTTGGAGATCTATTCGATGTAACTCTTTTTGTGGTGTGTTTGTCGAGATCCGATGAATTGTGGGTTTATGATCAAGTCTATCTATGAACAATATTAGATTCTTCTCTGAAACCTTTTATGCATGATTGGTTATCTTTGCAAGTCTCTTCGAATTATCAGTTTGGTTTGTTCTACTAGATTGATCTTTCTTGCAATGGGAGAAGTGCTTAGCTTTGGGTTCAATCTTGCGATGCTCGACCCCAGTGACAGAAAGGGAAACGACACGTATTGTATTGTTGCCATCGAGGATAAAAAATGGGGTTTATATCATATTGCTTGAGTTTACCCCTCTACATAATGTCATCTTACCTAATGCGTTACTCTGTTCTTATGAACTTAATACTCTAGATGCATACTGGATAGCGGTCGATGTGTGGAGTAATAGTAGTAGATGCAGGCAGGAGTCAGTCTACTTGTTGCGGACGTGTGCCTATATACATGATCATGCCTAGATATTCTCATAATTATTCACTTTTCTATCAATTGCTTGACAGTAATCCGTTCACCCACCGTAATACTTATGCTATCTTGAGAGAAGCCACTAGTGAAACTTATGGCCCCCGGGTCTATTCTCCATCATATAAGTTTCCAATCTATTTCAATCTTTACTTTTAATCTATATGATAAAAATACCAACAATATTTATCTTATCATTATTATCTCCATCAGATCTCACTCTCGTAAGTGACCGTGAAGGGATTGACAATCCCTTTATCGCGTTGGTTGCGAGGTTCTTTTTTGTTTGTGTAGGTATGAGGGACTTGCGTGTGGCCTCCTACTGGATTGATACCTTGGTTCTCAAAAACCGAGGGAAATACTAACGCTACTTTGCTGCATCACCCTTTCCTCTTCAAGGGAAAACCAACGCAGTGCTCAAGAGGTAGCAAAAAGGATTTCTGGCGCCGTTGCCGGGGATGCTAC